>NC_067249.2:13989393-14292424 GCF_019359855.2 Lolium perenne
GCACGGCAAAGAACTATTGCACGGCAAAACGACTAATAGCGCACAACAAAGAACCATTGCACGGCAAAATAACTAACGGCGCACGGCAAAGAAGCTAACACGGCAAAGCTACAATTTCGCGCACGGCAAAGAACGATCGTATAGCTGAACAGCCGTAAACACACGGATAGGTGACGTGGCCTACCTCACGTCTCACCTTGGCCCCACCACCCACACCAAACTCTTTTATATGTGCACGCTGGAGACTCCAGTCCAGAATCGAGAACACGCTGGAGGCTCCAAACTCCACAGCACGCGGGTCGCGAGAGGCTCCGAGCGCAGCGCCATGGCCACACAGCACGCGGCGGTGCCCGTCCCCGGCCTGCGGCGGCGCCCGTCCCCGGTTCCCCGGCCTGCGGCAGCGCTCGTCCCCGGCCTGCGTCGGCGCCTCCCAGAGATGGTGCAGGAGCTTCTCATCCCTGACTCCTCCCAGAGATGGTGCAGGAGCTGAGGACGGCGGCCCCGGAGCTACGTGGCGGCCATCCTCGAGCGTCGCCGCCTCCTCCCTGTCTCGGCCATCTTCGAGTGTTGTTGCGGCGAGCGGGCGTGGGCAAGCATGCGGCGGCCAGCGGGCATGGGCGGGCGCGCGGCGACCTGGCGTGGCGATGGGCGTCTTTTTTTTAATTTTGCTAAACCTCTTTGCCGTGCGTCCAGGTAACACGGCAAAGGTCGTCCGGCGCACGGCAACGAAGTGCCTCACGGCAAAGATGACGGGCGCACGGCAAAGAACGCCCACACGGCAAGACTCTTTGCCATGCATATTTGCTAAAATGTACGGCAAAGATCCTTTGCCGTGACATACGTTGCCGTCTAGTCTTTGCCGTGCAAAATAGCCTTTTCCGTGCAAATTAGCCCTTTGTCGTGCAAGATGGCCGCACGGCAAAGCCAGCTTCTGCCGTAGTGCGGCATGACAGCCGTTGCTCCACTTGTCTCCTCGCCACATCGCTTACGGATATCCTATTCATTGCATCGGGAAGGCGAGTACCTATCATTTTATGTGCAAACATCGCCGTGTGCGCCCTTAGCCGATGCCCATAGGTCACTGGAGCGCTACTACCACATTCACGGAGTTCCACATGTCATCTCGGCCCCGCCTCCAGTTTCGGGTAGTCCGAAGAATAACCACACTCTTTCCCACCCCAACCATAAGAGGTTATGAAATGCGGCGTTGATTTTAGGACTTTTCCAGCCCAAGTTAGCGCACCAGAAGGTTTTCCTGCCCAAATTTTAGCACATGCGCATTGGCTGGGTTGTTTCTGCCCTGCTTTTTGGTACCGTGATTTCATGTGTCAACAACTCATAGGAGCTATGATTTGGGTGTGTGACGAACCATCGAAACCTTCTAGATAAGTTAGCTTTTCCTGGATCACCAGACTTGCGATTTTCAGGAATTAACACGCCAAGAGATTTTATTTTAACTAGATTGATGTTAGACCCGAACTACATCGGAAAAACTCTACGGGACCAAAAGACTCCTTCTAGGCCTCCGAAACCAACCCACAAGTTCGGATAGACAGAAAAAGTGTCGGGGATTTTCTCTCAATATCTTTGATCCTATTAAGGTCCTAACAAGTACGCTCGGCACATCGTTCCACGTGCTCTCTTTTCCTATCATTTCACGCATTACCGTTCATGCCATGTGCCTTTCATGTTACACATGACGTTATCATGTGTATGAGTTGGCGGCGTAACACCCATTGTTCCACGCGTCTCATCGCAGCGGGGTTTCTCGGAGACTCTATTCATTGCACATGATAGGCAATTAGCTATCATTTTATGCTTGAACCTCAGAGCGCATGCCCTTGGCCAAATCACGAAGGTGTGGATACTCATCGTGTCTTGTGCGCCTTTTCTTCTAGATCAACCAGGCTCTTTCCAACCCGAAATTGTTGGAAGCTACGGAGCGCGGTGTATGTTTTGTGACTTAGCCTACCAACGTTAGCGCACCAAAAGATTCTTCAGACCCTCTGACATAGGCATCCCAAATGGGCCTGCCGAAGATAGTACCGGGGTTTACTGAAGGCCCACTACCCGAAGAATAAGAAGATTCGGAAGCCCAAGATATTATTAAGGAAAGTTAGAGTTGTAATAGGAAGCGTTATTTGCAATCTTGCGGGATGAGTTAGAAACCATCTCGGACTCTGTAACTTGTACAACACGAATCCCTCGGCTCCGCCTCCTATATAAAGGGGGAGTCGAGGGACGAGAAAATCATCGAAATATTGTTTACAAACCCTAGTTTTCATAATCGTCGAGTACTTTCCGGCTGAAACCTTCGAGATCTACTTGCCCTCTACTTCTAACTAAACCCTAGCCTACAATCCATAGGCATTGACAAATTAATACCTTGTCACCCTCCTTGTTCGTACCGCAATTTCAAGTGTCGGTAGTGTTTTGGCGAGGCCATATTATTGCATACGAGCTCCGATTTTTTGCGTGTTACCAACCATTAGTACCGTATCAAGAAGTTAGCTTTTCCTGGGATGAACGGACTTTGCGTAAGAAATATATTCACTCTCCTTCTCACACTGTAATTTCCCCTCAAGGTTTTCCGAAAGCCTTTTCCCGATTCGCAAGGCCCCCTACCCCCCCAAGATATTCAGTTTTGGAAGGTTTCCTCCCGATATTTTTCCAGTTTCAGAAGTTTTGGGAAGTTTAACTTATGCAAGAAATATATTTAAAGAAGTCTCCCCCCATCCCGATTTGCAGGCCTGCACAAAAATTACATCATTAAAAAGTAGAACATCTAAGTTTTCTAATGATATTTGTTTTGTAATATATACCTTGTATTATGTTGGTCAAATATACAACCTAGGGATAAGGGCAGGGCCTATAAACCGGTATCGGAGGTAGTACAAGATAACCACAAATAATTGGTATTATCTTTATCATCATAAAGGGTTCGAATTGGTATCATGGTTGTTTCTCGCCCAATTTTTGGAACCCCTCTTCCGTTTTGACAGTTTTCCCTCCCAAAATCTCGTTTCAGCAACTTTCTCACCTAAATTTTAGTTTTCGCAGCTTTCTTGCAAAAAAAAAAAAGAGTTGCATGAGCAATCGGAGGAGAAGATGCATATTGGTTGGAACCGAAGCAACAACCTAGCTGGAATATGGTTAATTTGCATGGATGATGAGCTACATATTTTCCATGGGCTTATTTTTTATGTTCTTTTACGTATAATATCTACTTTTTATTCTGAGAGATAAGGGTTGATACCAGTAACATTTGATGATGTGAGTCGATCTAGAACAAAACCAATTTCTCCATGCTAGAGCATGCACGCATATTCATGTTGCAGCAACTCGGTGAATCAAAATACGTATATAGCCTCGTCATAGAGACATAGAGACATAAAGCTAGTTGTACGATGAGGTGGGGTGGCTTCGTTATGGTGGTGATGGCTTTGTGTGTACTCCGTATTAGTAGATAGCATTACCCATTATTCCATGTGCCCTTCATGTTACGTGCACCGTTATCATCTGCATGAGTTGGGGGCATGAAACTCGTCGTTCCATGCCATCTCCTCGCAGCATCGTTTACTCGAAGATCCTATTCATTTCACAGGGAAGGCTAGTACCTATAATTTTATGTGCAAACATTCCGGTGTGCGCCCTTAGCCGATGTGCATAGGTGGGTACTCGCCACGTTCTTGCGCGCCTTTGGTTCAACAAAGCGCTACTACCTCATGCACAGAGTTCCACATGTCATCTCGGCCTCATCTCTGTTTTCGGGTTATCCGACGAATAACCACGCTCTTTCCTACCCCAATCGTGGGAGGTTACGAAGTGCGGCGTAGGTTTGGGGACTTTTCTTGCCAACGTTAGCCCACCAGAAGATTTTCCCAGCCAAATTTTGGCACCTACGTACTGGTTGGGTCTTCCCGCCCTATTTTTTTTGGTACCGTGATTTCATGTGGCCGCATCATTTTGGGGAGTCCGTCCATATTGCATACAAGCTCTTATTCGGGCATGTGGACAACCGTCGGAACCTTCTAGATAAGTTAGCTTTTCCGGGATCATCGGAGTTGCAATTTTCGGAAATTATTGGGCGAAGATGCACGTTCAGTGCCTCGACCCAGGCATGCAGCTAGAAAAGAATGCAAAATGTGCAACAGTGCAAGGTACATGCATTATCAACGATAAGGCTCCCGTTGAAGATGTCGTGCTGGTGTCCATGTGCAGCCTGCTGGCACCCACCGAGGGCGACTCTGTCGTGTCTACTTCTCTATTCAGCACGGCTACTGCACGTCTCCTATTGAAGGTGCCATGCGCCTAGCCCGGCTCCCGCTGCTGACGACGCCTCCGGGGGCGGGTGATGGTGACATCATTGGGGGCGGAAGTCCACGTGCAAACCCCGATGCCTTGCTCGTATTGAAAACACCTGGCCGCGGCATGGTGCTATTTACAGGCTTATCGTCGGGGTTCTCCGACATCTCTTTAACACATGCGACATCGGCTTATGCCTCTTCAACACGAGCACCGCTGCTGACTGCAGCGCATTTTGTTGTGACGTTTGGCTAACATCTCTGGTGTACCTGGTGAAGGGTGCAGTACTACACCTGGCATCGACACGGGTTCCCTTGAGGGGGACACCATTTTCACCAACACCTACATGGGCCCCCTTGAGATGGGAGATCATCCATAGCTACTCCTACATGTAGTCCCATCGACGCTGGTGGCTGCGGACGTCTCCTTCTCCGAACTCACTATATAGCTCATGTTCATTGGAGAAGTACCTCGGGTGTCGAGTTCCTAAATCGTCTATTCTACTTGTTCGAAATAAAGTTGTTAGACCAAAAGTATATTGCTGAACAATATTTCAGCAGTGTATAAAAACAAATTTCAATTACTTAGCATACCTGCTAGATAGTTGCAAATCTCTAGAGCTAGTGTATATGCAGATGCAAAATAGTGGCAAAGTATACTTGATATCCTTCCTAGCTTTGCTTACGGGCGGGAAACAAGGTAGTAGGTGGATGGGCAGGAAAAGCAAAAAAAAAATGCTGTATTTGAAACTAGCATGGTTGATCATGCTGGTGGACTTTAACTAGCTAGCTAGCTAGAAATAAATCATGAAGCAAATAATGGAGTTTCAATTAAAAGATCCATTTCTGAATTTTCTTTTAAAAAAAGAAAGGTACTATTTAAGCTTATTAATCAATGCAAGTTTGATTAGCTTAACCAATACTTTTCTTTCTTAAAGAAAACTCTGGAGGTATTTCTATCTTACAGTATAAACATTTTCTTCAAAGTCGATTCGCCATGAGCTGAGCACGTGAATCGACTCGCTAATACACATGGGTAGGACGTGTTTGGATCAGTCGTGACGTAGCTAGCCACGTGTTGAGGATGATCGAAGGTTGGTTTTGTTTGCATGGATTTCACTCGGGATTGGGTGGGAGTATAGCACGCATGTGATTAGTATTTTCAGAGCGCTACCGCGACGCGCCAGCTGGTTGTTTCCTTCCGCTACAAGAGGCGCTCTTGCCTCAATGGTAATGGCCCGTCTTGAAATTAAAATGCGGGAAAACTGCTGCTAATTGCTGGTGATGGTGGACGGCGGCAACGACGAGCTCGAGATGGAGATGCTGCTCAAGGCTGTGCTCGCCATCCGGCTCATAGGTGCATATGAACATATTATTGAAAATGCATAAATATTACATCTAAAAAATATTTAAAAAATTGGAAATAAAATTTCACGTGTATATATGGGCATTATATGTTCTCACATAGGTTTTCGGGGAAAACGAATATTTTGCGTTACTTGTGTAAAAAAGACAAAAAAAAAATGTTCAGTGAATAGTGATGTTGAAGCATCAAATACACGGGACACAGAAATGTTACTTTTTTCCGAAAATTTGTGTGCCACCATAAAATGTCTAGATATACATGGGAAATGTCTAGATGTGGGTTGAATGGCTCTAAGAAATTAACCGTGGAGATCTCTAAATGTTCGAATTAAAAGGAAAAGATTTGTGGTTGTGCTCCACCAATATATGCACTGCCATGCGTACTTGAGTTTCCACGCCGAACTGCTCTTTTTTGTCTGAGTGAGAGACGGAAATTGCATTACATTAGGCGTAGAGCTAAGCAGGAACAAGAGATAAGAGGTGGACAATATATAGTTGTTGGACGTGAGCGGAATGGAGGGATGAGATAAGAAGAGGACAATATCTACTGTGAGGAAGCAACATATGTACAGCTGATGTGTTGGACAATATATGCATGACCATGCATACTTGAGTACCCACGCCGAAGTGCTCTTTGTGGTCTGAGCGAGAGACAAAAGTTGCGTTATGGGGCTCATAAATTGAGGTGAAACATCAATAATTATATTTTAACATTTATGTAGTCTAATTTTATATTTAAATTACTCCAACATCCTAAATAGAGAAATACGTAGCAATATTCGGCTCATTTTAATTAACTACATTCAAGATACATGTATCAAAATTCAACCGCCGTATGCAATTCAGGTAGAGTTAACTACTCATTCTTTGGCGTGACAAATGCCATGCATGAGTTGGATACAGTAGAGAGATTATATCTGACAGAACTGAATGACCATGACGAAAATACAGAGACAACTGATTGTATACTCATGTCAACGCGCCGTGCCGGTAGACAGATGAGGTTACAACTAGTAGTAGTACATTGCATAGTACTAGATTAGTAGTACTAGATAGAGTAGAAAAATTGCAATCTCGGTCGGTTGCTGATTTAATGGTGGTATATATCGTGCTGATTTAATGAATCAGTTGGCAATGACGGTGTGTATGGCTCGACGATGAAGAGCGGCCTCTGCCGCAGCTGCCGGCACCGCCGCACGCTCTGCAGCAACTCCTCCCTGTGCCCGATCGAGCAGCATCGTCGCGCTCTGCTTCTCGTGCTGCCCGCCGTTGTCAGCTTCGTCGTCGGCGCGGATGACGGCACACGTACGACGCGCCGGCGGAGCAGCTTCGTCGTCTGCGCGTTGCCGGACGCGGCCACCACCTCCACCACCTGGACCTCGTCGTCCTCCTCCTCTTGCATCCAGGGAGCTCTTCTTGGCGTGGTTCTTGCACTTGCAGCTCCTCGACGACATCCTCAAGAACGCTTTGCTTCTGGTGATCGCGAGCAGAGGAGGAGGCGCACTCAACGAAGCAGAGCCTGGGGCTTCACGTCCACGAGGCCTCCACCACGAGGCGCGTGCTCGTCGCATCCGCAGCGAGACGGGCGAAGTCAGCATCGCCGGCTTCGAGGCCGGCCGTTGCCGGCCGGAGCGAGACGGGCGCGGTCACCGTCGCAGGCGTCGATGCCGCCATCCTAACCGAGACGAGCCTGGTCACCGCCGCCGGCGTTGAGCCGACCAGTTGCCGTCCGGAGCGAGACGGGCGCGGTCACCATCGCGGCCTCACGTTCCTTCGACCGCCGACACCTCTAGCAGTGTCAACGCTCTGCTCGACGCGGTCACCACCATGTACTTGGTCAGGCCGCTGCTACCTTGGCTCCGCACTCAAGCTTTGCGAGTGTCAGTAGATACATGACTCAGTCTACTGCACTCACCACCATGTACCTGATCATTAAAATACTTTTGTTGGATCACTCCTTTTTCCGTTATTTTTCACAGCGATTATTTGTTTTTTTTTTTTTTGAGAAACACAGTACAAACGCAGGCGCTCACATACACGCGCATACACTCACCCCTATGAACGCACACACGCACACCCTACCCCTATGAGCACCTCCGGAAGACTGAGTCGGCGGATTGGATCTTGAAATTGACGAAGTCACCACATGCGCCTCGCTGTCGACGGGAACGTCGCCTCCCACTGAATGAATATTCCGCCTTTATGAGACACACAGATGTCAAATTTGGGATTTGAACTCTGGTGGGCTGGGGGTACAACCACCCTCCTAACCACCCAACCTCAGGTTGGTTCTCCACAGCGATTATTTGTTGTATGTTAACATGTTCTCATTTTCTAATAAGCTGGGTTACTCTGCTATTCCAAATGCTAAAATTGGTTCGAACCTTAATAACCAGTGGTTAACTCTTTCTAACTCTGGTAACTTAATGGTTAACCATTTTTACCATTCCCATGATATGGTTAAATAGGTTCGCACAAAAAAAAAGGTTAACCAAGTCGCATCATGAAGTCCAACTAGAACCTACCAACATCTGCGGCGCTGGGTGGAAGCGGCGGTGTCGGTGTGGCTTTTGGTGGCGGCGGTCTTCCCCTCCGTCGGTGCGGCTCCGGTGGAGCTTCGCCGCGGATCTAGCGCCCCGTCCTCGTCTGCGGCTCTGCGGAGTGCTCAGGAGGACATCCCCTATGCCGGAGTCCGGGAGATGGCGGTTCCGGTGTTTGACGTCCTTGAAGATGCAGTTGCAGAGCGCCTGGAAGGTGTCGCTGTTCGTCGAGCAGGGTGGAGGTGCTCCGGCACCGAGGAGCGTCGACTCCCTTGTCGCGTGGGGGAGCCTCCCTGTCCAGGGTTTCGGAGGTCGAGCGGCGGGTTTCGCCGGCGCAGCGTCCTTCTCGGAGACGAAGGCACCAAAGCTCAGAAGGGCTTTTCTGTATTGTTTTATGTTTTCTGGGCTTTTCTGTAAGATTCCAGGGTGATATATCTGTGTCTTCCTCGGGTTTCTATTTCGATCTCTCTAGTTTCTCGACTCTGCCTCTGTTTGTTCTAGTTTTGGGTTTGGGTTTGTTTGTCACGCGCGCGCGCGTACGCAGGGGCAGAAGCAATGGAGATCGGTACTCCAGGTGAGCTTCTTGCATTGCGTACATACGTGTGGTGGCTCCATGTGGTCACGCCTTAATTGGGTCCCACCCATGGTACGTGCGCGCCGTTGCACTTTCCGCATCGCATACGTAGCCCACCATCAGCGCGTGTGGGCTCCACGTGGGAGACGCACCGCGAGCGTGTAGGTGTAGGACGTACAGCTGGTCTTGCGCCTTGGGTCCCACCCAACGCTCTCACTCACGACCATCCATCCATCCGCGCGGTAGATATACCGCCAGGCCTTGGGTCGTGAGGAGCATCCACGCGCGCGCGCATACGTACCCTCCGTTGACTGCCCACTTCCGTTGACTCGCCAGTTCCGCGCGCGCCCAGGTGGAGGCGCCGACTTCCGCACCAGATGGGGTCACAATCACACACCGGACACCCAGCTGATTCCGCGTCAACAAAACAATAGTATGTGTGTATACATACGTAGATATAAGTCCTGATACATCCAAGACAACCATTTGATTTTCATGGAGAAGAAGATCGATAAGAACTTAAACATACTTAGCCAAGAGTCAAACCTAGCTAACACACAAACAAGTTTTTAGTTAACAACAACCATCGTCTCCCTCCTCCGGGTCTTCTCCTTGCAAGAAGCTCGGATTCTTGACGCGTCCATGCTTATGATCAATGGGCCGAAGCAGAGGTAGCGCACTGGTGGCAGCGCTGCGATTGCTGCTGCTGCCGGCGATCCTGCTGCTGTCGCGGTGCCGGACCGGCGCGGCGCAGTCCTCGCCTCCCTGCGGGTCCAGCGACCTCCACGCGCTGAGAGGCTTCTCCGCCGGCCTCGACGCTCCGGTCGCCGGCTGGCCTGCCGCGCCCGATGAAGGCTGCTGCGCGTGGCCCGGCGTGCTCTGCTCCGGCGCGTCCGTCGTCGTCGTCGGGGTGGTGCTGCCCAACCGGACGCTCCGTGGGAAGGTGTCCGCGTCGCTCACCGACCTGACGGCCCTCCGCGTGCTCAACCTCTCAGGCAACGCGCTCCGCGGCGCGCTGCCGGCAGGCATCCTCCGGCTCAGCTTCCTGGAGGCGCTCGACGTCAGTTCCAACGCGCTCGCCGGCGCGCTTACCTCTATCTCCATCTCGCTCCCGGCAATACGCGTGTTCAACGTGTCGTACAACGCGTTCAGCGGTGCCCTGCCGGTGCTCCCCGGCGGGGCGAACCTCACGGCGTTCGACGCGTCAGGCAACGGGTTCTCCGGCCCCGTCGACGCCGCCGCGGTGTGCGCCTCGTCGCCGGGGCTGCAGGTCCTACGGCTGTCCATGAACAGGCTCTCGGGTGACTTCCCAGCCGGGTTCGCCCAATGCCGGTCGCTCACCGAGCTCTCGCTCGACGGGAACGGCATCACCGGCGCCCTCCCCGACGACCTCTTCGCCGCCACGTCGCTGCGGATCCTCGTCCTCCACACCAACTCTCTCTCCGGCGGGATCTCCCAGGGGCTCCGTAATCTCACCGCCCTCGTGCGGCTCGACCTCTCCTTCAACGCCTTCACCGGCGCGCTGCCGGAGGTGTTCGACGCGCTCGCCGGCACGCTGCAGGAGCTCTCGGCGCCCAGCAACCTGCTCAACGGCAGCCTCCCCGCCACGCTCTCGCTCTGCGTCAACCTCCGCGTCCTAAACCTCCGCAACAACACGCTCGCCGGCGCCATCGGCCTCGACTTCCGCGCCGTGAACCGCCTTGTGTACCTCGACCTCGGCGCCAACCGCTTCACGGGCCCCATCCCCGCCAGCCTCCCCGAATGCGCCGGCATGACGGCGCTCAACCTCGGCCGCAACCACCTCACCGGCGAGATACCGCCGTCCTTCGCCGCGTTCCGGTCAATCTCATTCCTCTCCCTCACCGGCAACGGCTTCTCCAACGTCACGTCGGCATTAATGATACTGCAGCGCCTGCCGAACCTGACGAGCCTCGTGCTCACCAAGAATTTCCACGGCGGCGAGGCGATGCCGGAGGCCGGGATCGACGGGTTCACCAACATCCAGGTGCTCGTCATCGCCAACTGCGAGCTCACCGGCGCCATCCCGGCGTGGATCGCCGGGCTCAGCAAGCTCAAGGTGCTCGACATCTCGTGGAACAAACTCGCCGGCCCGATCCCGCCGTTCCTCGGCGAGCTCGACCGCCTCTTCTACATCGACATCTCCAACAACTCACTGCAGGGAGAGATACCGGCGAGCTTCACGCGGATGACGGCGATGCTGGCTGGAAACGGCAGTGGCAACGACGAGGACACGGCGGTGCAGGACTTCCCGTTCTTCATGCG
Source organism: Lolium perenne (assembly GCF_019359855.2). Classification (NCBI taxonomy): domain Eukaryota; kingdom Viridiplantae; phylum Streptophyta; class Magnoliopsida; order Poales; family Poaceae; genus Lolium; species Lolium perenne. The sequence continues at coordinate 14,000,460 of NC_067249.2, forward strand.
CCGGAACGTGTCGGCCAGTGGACGGCAGTACAACCAGGTGAGCAGCTTCCCGCCGTCTCTGGTGCTGGCGCGGAACAACCTCACTGGCGGAGTGCCGCCGGCGATGGGGGCGCTGGCCAGGTTGCACATCGTTGACCTGAGCTGGAACGGCTTCTCGGGGTCCATCCCGCCAGAGCTGTCGGGGATGACAAGCCTCGAGTCCCTCGACTTGTCGCACAACGCGCTCTCCGGCGCCATCCCGCCGTCGCTGACGCAGCTCACCTTCCTCTCCCACTTCGCCGTCGCGTATAACAACCTCTCCGGCAAGGTCCCCGTCGGCGGCCAGTTCTCCACCTTCTCGCGCGTGGACTTCGCGGGTAACCCGTTCCTGTGCGGCATCCACGTGCGGAAGTGCGACCGGAATCAAACCGCGGGCGGCGCGAGCGGCAGCAGTGGCCGCAGGAGGAGCGCCGCCAGCGCTGGCGTCGTGGCGGCGATATGCGTGGGCACGGCGCTGCTGCTCGCCGTGGGCGTCGCCGCAACGTGGCGAGCGTGGTCGAGGCGACGGCAGGAGGACAACGCATGCAGGGTGGCCGCCGGCGACGAGAGCTGCGACGACTCTTCGTTCGAGGCGACTAGGTCGTCCACCCTGGTGCTCCTCTTCCCAAGCGGCAACGACGGCAGCGGCGCCGCCACCCGCAGGACGACGGTGATCACGCTGGACGAGGTGGTGAAGGGGACGGGCGACTTCGACGACTCGCGCATCGTGGGGTGCGGCGGGTTCGGCATGGTGTACCGCGCGACGCTCGCCGACGGCCACGACGTCGCCGTGAAGCGCCTCTCCGGAGACTTCCAGCAGATGGAGCGCGAGTTCCGCGCCGAGGTGGAGGCGCTCTCCCGCGTCCGCCACCGCAACCTCGTCTCGCTCCGCGGCTACTGTCGCGTCGGCAAGGACGTCCGCCTCCTCATCTACCCCTTCATGGACAACGGCAGCCTCGACCACTGGCTCCACGAGCGCGCCGACGTCCTCCCGTGGCCGGCGCGGCTACGGGTGGCGCGCGACGCGGCGCGCGGGCTGGCGTACCTGCACGGCGGCGACAATGGCGTGTCAAGACCGCGGGTGATGCACCGGGACGTGAAGTCGAGCAACATCCTGCTGGACGCGGACATGGAGGCGCGGCTGGCCGACCGGGCTGGCGCGGCTGGGGCGCGAGAACGACGACACGCACGTCACGACGGACCTGGTGGGCACGCTGGGGTACATCCCGCCGAGTACGCGAGCTTGCCCGCGGCCACGTACCGCGGCGACGTGTACAGCATGGGCGTGGTGCTGGTGGAGCTGGTGACCGGGCGGCGGCCCGTGGACATGGCGGCGCGGCTCGGCGCGCGGGACGTCACCGCGTGGGCCGTGCGGCTGCGGCGCGAGGGCAGGGGCCACGAGGCCGTCGACGCCGCCGTGTCTTCTTCAGGGAAGCACCGGGAGGAGGCGGAGAGCGTGCTGGAGCTGGCGTGCGCCTGCGTCTCCGAGGTCCCCAAGGCGCGGCCCACGGCGCAGCAGCTCCTCGACCGTCTCGACGCCATCGCCGCCGGCACCACCGCCGACCCGGAGACTTCCTCCGACGATCGAGCAGCACGCGCGGTAGATAACTTTTAAAGATTTTTGCCGCCAACGATCAGCAACAACAGATTAAATGTGCGCGCGAATTAGGATCGTACATGACGTACACTCTAGCTATGACAGTAATACGTACAACATCTTGTAAATTCAGACTGCAACAGTCGATGCAACTCTTAACCGTACGTGCACCATTTCGACTTTTTTCTTGGAACACCGATAATAACCTAGAACGTAAATAACTTTGAAAGATTTTAGGGCAAACCACGATCAGCAACAACAGATTAACTATGCGAGTAGGAACTAAGCTTGGGGATGCTGATACGTCTCCGACGTATCGATAATTTCTTATGTTCCATGCTTGTTTTATGACAATACCTACATGTTTTGTTCAAACTTTATGATGATTTTATGTGTTTTCCGGAACTAACCTATTGACGAGATGCCGAAGTGTCAGTTCTTGTTTTCTGCTGTTTTTGGTTTCAGAAATCCTAGTAAGGAAATATTCTCGGAATTGGACGAAATCAACGCCCAAGATCTTAAAATCCCACGAAGCTTCCAGAACACCCGAGAGCCACCAGAGGAGGGCCCTGTGGGCCCCAGATGATAGGCTGGCGCGGCCAGGGGGTGGGCCGCGCCCCCTACTGTGTTGTCGCCTCGTCAGCCCTCCGACTCCGCCTCTTCGCCTATATAAAGGTCCCTGACCTAAAACATCGATACGGAAAAGCCACGGTACGAGAAACCTTCCAGAGCCGCCGTCATCGCGAAGCCAAGATCCGGGGGACAGAGTCTCTGTTCCGGCACGCCGCCGGGATGGGAAGTGCCCCCGGAAGGCTTCTCCATCGACACCACGGCCATCTTCATCAACGCTGCTGTCTCCCATGAGGAGGGAGTAGTTCTCCATCGAGGCTAAGGGCTGTACCGGTAGCTATGTGGTTAATCTCTCTCCTATGTACTTCAATACAATGATCTCATGAGCTGCCTTACATGATTGAGATTCATATGAGTTTTGTATCACTATTCATCTATGTGCTACTTTAGTGATGTTATTAAAGTACTCTATGTGCTACTTTAGAGCAATGAGGTAAGTTATAAAACAGTATCCAACTTATAAAACAGTATCCGCCCACCCTCTCGAAACGCACATACCACAACCCCACAGAGCAATTAAGACGGTTCCCCACAACCGGCCAGCTTGCTCATAGCACTGTTCTTCGTCTCCAATCTTGTGTCTCCATCGACAGGAGGCTAGGGTAGGAATCACCCCGGCCACTCACGCAACTGTATTTAACTGTAAGTGAAACACATAGATTTTAAATTGAACTAACAAACCACTCAAAATTTGTAAGGACCAACATCTTTTTAATATGTAACATTAATCTCAGAAAATAATTTGATTTAGCACAATGGAAAAAATAGGGCTGCGGTCGCGCCAAGCGTCCAAAGTCTTAAGTCGCGAATATTCACGCGAGCGCACGCGCTATTTGTCCGTGGTCCATGTGCTTCTACTACTAACTAGGAGACAACAAACAGCTCCCCTTATAAGTTGGTCTCCATCCTCTTGGCTTAGCAAGGTGGGACTAAACATTGTAGTACCCTTGTATTTTACTCCCGTATGGTTGTACAGGCCTTTTACAGAATTCCATTGGGCCGGCGGATAGAAACGGAATTGAAGAAAGCCTCGCAGTGCTTGTTTCCTCCACCACGCCACTGGCCCACCTTGTGAAGTGTGTGAAACAACCAAATATAAAAATGCAAGCGGTCCTTCCACTGCGTAATGAAGTCTTGCGTGATACGGGAAATGATGTGTTCAACAGGGCAGCATTTGCTCCTGCCGCATTGATGGGGCCAGAGACTTCAAGATTGACGCCACCTGCTGGTCCATACCATTTGTCAGTTAGGTATTTCAGAAATTGTCAAAAATACAGCTAATGGGGTCTTGGTCAGGCATGATATATAGAGACCTAACGGTGAACCTATCTCTAATAAATGGCCACACAGGGTACAGAGCCATATCACGGTTTGGTCATTTTTATTTTTGCCTCAAGCTTTTAATCAACACAAGAGGCCAAGGTTTAAACACGCGCTCCCGTCCACAACTTCTTGCTACGCTTCCAGTTCTTCTTGCCCGGCTGAAGCAAAGCAAGCGACAACATCTTGTGGCCGGGATCAGCTATCGTTCGGTGGCAACGGAGGGGCCTGCGAAGCTGCACCACAACCACGGTACAGTGCGGAGCTCATGGTGCCGCCGCCAACAACCACATCCGTCGACCCAGCCTTTTGCTTCGACGCCCGTTGGAGTCGCCGGCGGGGATGGCAAATTGGCAACCTGGGTGCAGTGTCTGGTGACTAGTGTCATTCTCCGCGACGAAGCTGGGCCAATGGGTGTATGACCCGACGATGGGGCAGACGGTCGGAGCTTCAGCCTACCGCAAAAGGCGACAAGCAGCGAAGATCGGGTTCTCGAGCATGAGCATGGCGATCTTGATCTGCTCGACATGCTACACCACGGCCATGTGTCGTATGAAAAGTACTCTCGGTTGACGGACGCTGCCGGCGCCGCTCTGTCGGCGTCCTCGCTGACGCCCGTCTCTTTAAGCATCATGCTCATGACGAGGACGAATCAGCTGTCCATAGCAGTGCCATGTCATGCTCACGCCGCATCATCGTCAGCGAACTCATCGTAGACCTGGGCGCGCTCGGCCAACATCGTCGGTGTAGTGGTCGGCGTCGAGCCCGCACTGGACTTGCATATACGGCATGAGCGGGAGCTTGGGGACGTCTGTAGAGGAAGAGGCCATCTGTATGCATGTCGAGATTAATCTGCTCGGCATGTTACATCACGACTTGATCTCATCGGCATGCTGCGCCATGTCCATCGGAGGGAGGCCGCAATCAGCGCAGTAGAACATGTTCTTGCGCCTCGACATCCAGGGGCTTCACGCCAGCAGCGCCTCGACATAGGCGAGCTGAACGCCAACAACAATTTCCGTGAGCTGTACACCGGCGGCACGACATCGTCATCTTTGGGCATGTTGATGAAGACGCCGCACGCCAGCAGCACCTACACGTTGGCGGGGGTGTCAAAGAGTAGCACAAGGTTACACTCTCCTTAGCCTGGCTAGTCCCATATGAAAATCAACAGTTTTGATATCCACTGCATCAAATTTCCACTTACACATCAATGACTTCTAGCGTAGTGTCTCCCTAGCATAGGGAGGTGATGTTGCACGCTACATGCCGCCAAGCTTAGCACAGCACAACGGTGTCTCCATGCTGCCTAGCCTTAGTTCGGTCGTGGGTGGTGAGGACATGCAACACCCTAAGCTGCACCAAGCCGTCGACCGTGGCTGTTCTGATGAAGAACGGCAACAAGCTCAGCGCCTTGACGTTGTTCATGGTGGTGGTCTGGTCAAAAGCGGGGGGTTGCGTGCCCAGCGGGGCGTACATGTGCATCTTGGCAGTGGCGTACATGTGCGGCTCGGACGTTGATGCAGATAACGCGACGCCTGACGTACAGAGCAACTCAGTTCGGTGTAGGGCGGCTCAGCTCACGGAGGCAGAGGACAGGTGTGGAGCACCACGGCGGATAGGAGCAACTCGGCCCGACGGACGGATGTAGCTCACCCCGACAGACGGATGTAGCTCGCCCTGGCGTATAGGTGCTCTCGACGGACGAACGGACCACGGTCTGGCGTACTGCTGCTCCCGGTGGACGGACGCAGCTTGGCCTGATGCTAAGTTCAGCCCGACACCCGGCGTACAGGTTCAGGTCGATGCACACAATAGCGCCGGCGATGGCTCGTGGCGTATAGGTTCAAGACGGCGGCGAGCAGGGGTACAGTTCCCAGCTCGGCTCGAGGCGTACAGGCGCAGCTCACTCCGGTGCATCAAGGTGTATACAAGCACGAGCAGCTCATCTCGCAGATGCAGCATGGCGAAATACTCAGCTCACAGGTTAAAGCTGGCGTACAGGTGCAGGTACTCGTCAGCATATCGTTGCTGACGGTGCCAAGCTAGCCATGCACGGTGGACAAGCTAGTATTGATGCAATACGTACATGTGCATGAATGATGCAATACATGTGCATGGATGCATGTCCCCATGCGCGTCGATGTGTATGTGCCCAACAATGTGCTTGATCAGTAGGAAGTGGCGGTGGCCGGTGGCCATGCTGGGCGACCAGACGACGCCTCATAACAGCTCCTCCGTGACCTACCTTGTGAGATGGCGCCCAAGCTGCGCCGACTGCCGTATATATACTTGGCGTCGGGCCCAGTCACAGTGCCGACCACGCCGGTCATGCCAACATGAGCGTGTGTTGGTTTTACACCGACACAGGTCTCCCGATAAATACTCACGCGAGGCGTACCCCTTGCACACCTCGATGAAGCCGCCAAGTCGTCGGAAAGTCCTAGCAGAACGTACTGCATCATGTTACTTCAAAGAAACGACGACTTTCGATTTGCCATAACTTTAAACATGGAAAACTCAGTATTGTAAATATATTACATAATGAATATTATTTTTTGAAGAATATAATAAAATCAATTTTCAAATTGATTTAAACCCAAATAATCCATAAAATTGTGGAAAATTGGGTGCTTCATTATGAAATAAAAATCACCATCTCCGAGTAGTAATTCTCCGACGCCATCGGCATCGACTCCTCATGCACATACTCGCGCTACGTGTGTGCTCGAGAAAAACTTCTATCTCCCATGAGCCGGCACTAGCGTAGTGTAGATGACGAAACATAGGACGGTGGTGGAACCCAATCGCGGGAGGATGGTATCATCATATGACTCTAATGGCGGGTCGGTGGTGCCATGGCTATTCTATGGCGTGTTGGTTGTTGCCTCCTCCATGAACACCACCATCGACAAAAAGATAAGAAAACAATCCCTCAGAAAGCACCAGTACCATGCAGAACCACCGTTGGATCTGTCTCATCTAAAGGTCTATGGCTTCTCAGGCCACCATGACTTCTCAAGTGACGACGTTGTCACCTTTGTCTAATAACCAGTTGGAAAGCACAACACGATCACCACAAATAATTGTGGTACATGAACCAATCGAGAGAGAATATGCACCAAATAAGTATTTCTCTAATCATTCATTTTGCTTCGATATTCGAATAAAAGGAGGAGAGAGAAATGCATTTCATCTACCAAGGCGAGCGGGAATCTCGGAGAATAAATCGACTGCCCAGAACACACCCACACTCATGCCTATGTGCACAAAATCCAGTCTCTTCTCATAGGGAAATAATTTTGTAATAACATGCATGGGTGTGGGTTCTGCCGCACATCATTTTGCTTCGATATTCGAATAAAATAAGAGACAAATGAATCTTTTCATCTACCAAGGCGAGCGGAAATCTCGAGGAATAAATTGACCGTCGAGAACACACCCACACTCATGCATGCGGGTACAAAATCCACACTTGTCCCCATGCTATAATTTCTCACTCACGGTTTTCTAGACATTTTTCCGTTTCATCAGCCCCCCTTCCGTCGAGATATTTAGTTTTGGTAGTTTTCCCGCCTAGATTTTTTAGTTTCAGAAATTTTCTAAAGTTAACTTTATGTAATAAATAGATCTAAAGTAGTACAAAGATCACCACAAATTGGTATTATCTATTTTCTCACCATAAAACTTTCAAATCGGTATCATGGTTGTTTCCCGCCCAATTTTTTGTTCTGGCAGTTTCCGCGCCCAAAATCTAATTTCAGCAACTTTCCCGCCTAAATTTTGGTTTTCGCAGCTTTCTCGCCAAAAAGAGTTGCGTGAGCAATCAGAGGACAAGATGCATATTGGTTGGAAACCAAAGAATATGGTTAATTTGCATCGATGATGAGATACATATTTTCCATGGGCTTTTTTCATGTGCTTTTTCGTATATTATCTATTTTTATTCTATGAGATAAGGATTATACCAGTAACAGTTGAAGATGTGAGTCGATTCAGGACACAACCTGTTTATCCATGTTAGAGCATGCCCACGCATTCATATTGGAGCAGCTCATCGATCTGCATATACGTAATAGCCTCGTCATAGAGACATAAAGCTAGTTCTAGGATGAGGTTAGCTAGCAGCTTGGTTATGGTGCCGACGGCATTGTGTGTATTAGTACCGAACATTACCTCATTCTGTGTGCCCTTTATGTTACGCGCCACATTATCGTCTGCATGAGTTGGCGGCACTACGGGAAAAAAGGGTGTTGCCGTGCGTCTTGTCTTTGCCGTGCGGCTCTGCACGGCAAAGATGTATCAGCAGAGAGGGCGCACGACAAAGAACTATTGCACGGCAAAACGACTAACGACGCACGGCAAAGAACTATTGCACGGCAAAACGACTAATAGCGCACAACAAAGAACCATTGCACGGCAAAATAACTAACGGCGCACGGCAAAGAAGCTAACACGGCAAAGCTACAATTTCGCGCACGGCAAAGAACGATCGTATAGCTGAACAGCCGTAAACACACGGATAGGTGACGTGGCCTACCTCACGTCTCACCTTGGCCCCACCACCCACACCAAACTCTTTTATATGTGCACGCTGGAGACTCCAGTCCAGAATCGAGAACACGCTGGAGGCTCCAAACTCCACAACACGCGGGTCGCGCGAGAGGCTCCGAGCGCAGCGCCATGGCCACACAGCACGCGGCGGTGCCCGTCCCCGGCCTGCGGCGGCGCCCGTCCCCGGTTCCCCGGCCTGCGGCAGCGCTCGTCCCCGGCCTGCGTCGGCGCCTCCCAGAGATGGTGCAGGAGCTTCTCATCCCTGACTCCTCCCAGAGATGGTGCAGGAGCTGAGGACGGCGGCCCCGGAGCTACGTGGCGGCCATCCTCGAGCGTCGCCGCCTCCTCCCTGTCTCGGCCATCTTCGAGTGTTGTTGCGGCGAGCGGGCGTGGGCAAGCATGCGGCGGCCAGCGGGCATGGGCGGGCGCGCGGCGACCTGGCGTGGCGATGGGCGTCTTTTTTTAATTTTGCTAAACCTCTTTGCCGTGCGTCCAGGTAACACGGCAAAGGTCGTCCGGCGCACGGCAACGAAGTGCCTCACGGCAAAGATGACGGGCGCACGGCAAAGAACGCCCACACGGCAAGACTCTTTGCCATGCATATTTGCTAAAATGTACGGCAAAGATCCTTTGCCGTGACATACGTTGCCGTCTAGTCTTTGCCGTGCAAAATAGCCTTTTCCGTGCAAATTAGCCCTTTGTCGTGCAAGATGGCCGCACGGCAAAGCCAGCTTCTGCCGTAGTGCGGCATGACAGCCGTTGCTCCACTTGTCTCCTCGCCACATCGCTTACGGATATCCTATTCATTGCATCGGGAAGGCGAGTACCTATCATTTTATGTGCAAACATCGCCGTGTGCGCCCTTAGCCGATGCCCATAGGTCACTGGAGCGCTACTACCACATTCACGGAGTTCCACATGTCATCTCGGCCCCGCCTCCAGTTTCGGGTAGTCCGAAGAATAACCACACTCTTTCCCACCCCAACCATAAGAGGTTATGAAATGCGGCGTTGATTTTAGGACTTTTCCAGCCCAAGTTAGCGCACCAGAAGGTTTTCCTGCCCAAATTTTAGCACATGCGCATTGGCTGGGTTGTTTCTGCCCTGCTTTTTGGTACCGTGATTTCATGTGTCAACAACTCATAGGAGCTATGATTTGGGTGTGTGACGAACCATCGAAACCTTCTAGATAAGTTAGCTTTTCCTGGATCACCAGACTTGCGATTTTCAGGAATTAACACGCCAAGAGATTTTATTTTAACTAGATTGATGTTAGACCCGAACTACATCGGAAAAACTCTACGGGACCAAAAGACTCCTTCTAGGCCTCCGAAACCAACCCACAAGTTCGGATAGACAGAAAAAGTGTCGGGGATTTTCTCTCAATATCTTTGATCCTATTAAGGTCCTAACAAGTACGCTCGGCACATCGTTCCACGTGCTCTCTTTTCCTATCATTTCACGCATTACCGTTCATGCCATGTGCCTTTCATGTTACACATGACGTTATCATGTGTATGAGTTGGCGCGTAACACCCATTGTTCCACGCGTCTCATCGCAGCGGGGTTTCTCGGAGACTCTATTCATTGCACATGATAGGCAATTAGCTATCATTTTATGCTTGAACCTCAGAGCGCATGCCCTTGGCCAAATCACGAAGGTGTGGATACTCATCGTGTCTTGTGCGCCTTTTCTTCTAGATCAACCAGGCTCTTTCCAACCCGAAATTGTTGGAAGCTACGGAGCGCGGTGTATGTTTTGTGACTTAGCCTACCAACGTTAGCGCACCAAAAGATTCTTCGGACCCTCGACATAGGCATCCCAAATGGGCCTGCCGAAGATAGTACCGGGGTTTGCGAAGGCCCACTACCCGAAGAATAAGAAGATTCGGAAGCCCAAGATATTATTAAGGAAAGTTAGAGTTGTAATAGGAAGCGTTATTTGCAATCTTGCGGGATGAGTTAGAAACCATCTCGGACTCTGTAACTTGTACAACACGAATCCCTCGGCTCCGCCTCCTATATAAAGGGGGAGTCGAGGGGACGAAAATCATCGAAATATTGTTTACAAACCCTAGTTTTCATAATCGTCGAGTACTTTCCGGCTGAAACCTTCGAGATCTACTTGCCCTCTACTTCTAACTAAACCCTAGCCTACAATCCATAGGCATTGACAAATTAATACCTTGTCACCCTCCTTGTTCGTACCGCAATTTCAAGTGTCGGTAGTGTTTTGGCGAGGCCATATTATTGCATACGAGCTCCGATTTTTTGCGTGTTACCAACCATTAGTACCGTATCAAGAAGTTAGCTTTTCCTGGGATGAACGGACTTTGCGTAAGAAATATATTCACTCTCCTTCTCACACTGTAATTTCCCCTCAAGGTTTTCCGAAAGCCTTTTCCCGATTCGCAAGGCCCCCTACCCCCCCCCCCCCCCAAGATATTCATTTTTGGAAGGTATACTCCCGATATTTTTACATTTTCATAAGTTTTGGGAAGTTTAACTTATGCAAGAAATATATTTAAAGAAGTCTCCCCCCATCCCGATTTGCAGGCCTGCACAAAAATTACATCATTAAAAAGTAGAACATCTAAGTTTTCTAATGATATTTGTTTTGTAATATATACCTTGTATTATGTTGGTCAAATATACAACCTAGGGATAAGGGCAGGGCCTATAAACCGGTATCGGAGGTAGTACAAGATAACCACAAATAATTGGTATTATCTTTATCATCATAAAGGGTTCGAATTGGTATCATGGTTGTTTCTCGCCCAATTTTTGGAACCCCTCTTCCGTTTTGACAGTTTTCCCTCCCAAAATCTCGTTTCAGCAACTTTCTCACCTAAATTTTAGTTTTCGCAGCTTTCTTGCAAAAAAAAAAAAGAGTTGCATGAGCAATCGGAGGAGAAGATGCATATTGGTTGGAACCGAAGCAACAACCTAGCTGGAATATGGTTAATTTGCATGGATGATGAGCTACATATTTTCCATGGGCTTATTTTTTATGTTCTTTTACGTATAATATCTACTTTTTATTCTGAGAGATAAGGGTTGATACCAGTAACATTTGATGATGTGAGTCGATCTAGAACAAAACCAATTTCTCCATGCTAGAGCATGCACGCATATTCATGTTGCAGCAACTCGGTGAATCAAAATACGTATATAGCCTCGTCATAGAGACATAGAGACATAAAGCTAGTTGTACGATGAGGTGGGGTGGCTTCGTTATGGTGGTGATGGCTTTGTGTGTACTCCGTATTAGTAGATAGCATTACCCATTATTCCATGTGCCCTTCATGTTACGTGCACCGTTATCATCTGCATGAGTTGGGGGCATGAAACTCGTCGTTCCATGCCATCTCCTCGCAGCATCGTTTACTCGAAGATCCTATTCATTTCACAGGGAAGGCTAGTACCTATAATTTTATGTGCAAACATTCCGGTGTGCGCCCTTAGCCGATGTGCATAGGTGGGTACTCGCCACGTTCTTGCGCGCCTTTGGTTCAACAAAGCGCTACTACCTCATGCACAGAGTTCCACATGTCATCTCGGCCTCATCTCTGTTTTCGGGTTATCCGACGAATAACCACGCTCTTTCCTACCCCAATCGTGGGAGGTTACGAAGTGCGGCGTAGGTTTGGGGACTTTTCTTGCCAACGTTAGCCCACCATAAGATTTTCCCAGCCAAATTTTGGCACCTACGTACTGGTTGGGTCTTCCCGCCCTATTTTTTTTGGTACCGTGATTTCATGTGGCCGCATCATTTTGGGGAGTCCGTCCATATTGCATACAAGCTCTTATTCGGGCATGTGGACAACCGTCGGAACCTTCTAGATAAGTTAGCTTTTCCCGGGATCATCGGAGTTGCAATTTTCGGAAATTATTGGGCGAAGATGCACGTTCAGTGCCTCGACCCAGGCATGCAGCTAGAAAAGAATGCAAAATGTGCAACAGTGCAAGGTACATGCATTATCAACGATAAGGCTCCCGTTGAAGATGTCGTGCTGGTGTCCATGTGCAGCCTGCGGCACCCACCGAGGCGACTCTGTCGTGTCTACTTCTCTATTCAGCACGGCTACGCACGTCTCCTATTGAAGGTGCCATGCGCCTAGCCCGGCTCCGCTGCGACGACGCCTCCGGGGCGGGTGATGGTGACATCATTGGGGGCGGAAGTCCACGTGCAAACCCCGATGCCTTGCTCGTATTGAAAACACCTGGCCGCGGCATGGTGCTATTCTACGAGCTTATCGTCGGGGTTCTCCGACATCTCTTTAACACATGCGACATCGGCTTATGCCTCTTCAACACGAGCACCGCTGCTGACTGCAGCGCATTTTGTTGTGACGTTTGGCTAACATCTCTGGTGTACCTGGTGAAGGGTGCAGTACTACACCTGGCATCGACACGGGTTCCCTTGAGGGGGGACACCATTTTCACCAACACCTACATGGGCCCCCTTGAGATGGGAGATCATCCATAGCTACTCCTACATGTAGTCCCATCGACGCTGGTGGCTGCGGACGTCTCCTTCTCCGAACTCACTATATAGCTCATGTTCATTGGAGAAGTACCTCGGGTGTCGAGTTCCTAAATCGTCTATTCTACTTGTTCGAAATAAAGTTGTTAGACCAAAAGTATATTGCTGAACAATATTTCAGCAGTGTATAAAAACAAATTTCAATTACTTAGCATACCTGCTAGATAGTTGCAAATCTCTAGAGCTAGTGTATATGCAGATGCAAAATAGTGGCAAAGTATACTTGATATCCTTCCTAGCTTTGCTTACGGGCGGGAAACAAGGTAGTAGGTGGATGGGCAGGAAAAGCAAAAAAAAAAATGCTGTATTTGAAACTAGCATGGTTGATCATGCTGGTGGACTTTAACTAGCTAGCTAGCTAGAAATAAATCATGAAGCAAATAATGGAGTTTCAATTAAAAGATCCATTTCTGAATTTTCTTTTAAAAAAAGAAAGGTACTATTTAAGCTTATTAATCAATGCAAGTTTGATTAGCTTAACCAATACTTTTCTTTCTTAAAGAAAACTCTGGAGGTATTTCTATCTTACAGTATAAACATTTTCTTCAAAGTCGATTCGCCATGAGCTGAGCACGTGAATCGACTCGCTAATACACATGGGTAGGACGTGTTTGGATCAGTCGTGACGTAGCTAGCCACGTGTTGAGGATGATCGAAGGTTGGTTTTGTTTGCATGGATTTCACTCGGGATTGGGTGGGAGTATAGCACGCATGTGATTAGTATTTTCAGAGCGCTACCGCGACGCGCCAGCTGGTTGTTTCCTTCCGCTACAAGAGGCGCTCTTGCCTCAATGGTAATGGCCCGTCTTGAAATTAAAATGCGGGAAAACTGCTGCTAATTGCTGGTGATGGTGGACGGCGGCAACGACGAGCTCGAGATGGAGATGCTGCTCAAGGCTGTGCTCGCCATCCGGCTCATAGGTGCATATGAACATATTATTGAAAATGCATAAATATTACATCTAAAAAATATTTAAAAAATTGGAAATAAAATTTCACGTGTATATATGGGCATTATATGTTCTCACATAGGTTTTCGGGGAAAACGAATATTTTGCGTTACTTGTGTAAAAAAGACAAAAAAAAAATGTTCAGTGAATAGTGATGTTGAAGCATCAAATACACGGGACACAGAAATGTTACTTTTTTCCGAAAATTTGTGTGCCACCATAAAATGTCTAGATATACATGGGAAATGTCTAGATGTGGGTTGAATGGCTCTAAGAAATTAACCGTGGAGATCTCTAAATGTTCGAATTAAAAGGAAAAGATTTGTGGTTGTGCTCCACCAATATATGCACTGCCATGCGTACTTGAGTTTCCACGCCGAACTGCTCTTTTTTGTCTGAGTGAGAGACGGAAATTGCATTACATTAGGCGTAGAGCTAAGCAGGAACAAGAGATAAGAGGTGGACAATATATAGTTGTTGGACGTGAGCGGAATGGAGGGATGAGATAAGAAGAGGACAATATCTACTGTGAGGAAGCAACATATGTACAGCTGATGTGTTGGACAATATATGCATGACCATGCATACTTGAGTACCCACGCCGAAGTGCTCTTTGTGGTCTGAGCGAGAGACAAAAGTTGCGTTATGGGGCTCATAAATTGAGGTGAAACATCAATAATTATATTTTAACATTTATGTAGTCTAATTTTATATTTAAATTACTCCAACATCCTAAATAGAGAAATACGTAGCAATATTCGGCTCATTTTAATTAACTACATTCAAGATACATGTATCAAAATTCAACCGCCGTATGCAATTCAGGTAGAGTTAACTACTCATTCTTTGGCGTGACAAATGCCATGCATGAGTTGGATACAGTAGAGAGATTATATCTGACAGAACTGAATGACCATGACGAAAATACAGAGACAACTGATTGTATACTCATGTCAACGCGCCGTGCCGGTAGACAGATGAGGTTACAACTAGTAGTAGTACATTGCATAGTACTAGATTAGTAGTACTAGATAGAGTAGAAAAATTGCAATCTCGGTCGGTTGCTGATTTAATGGTGGTATATATCGTGCTGATTTAATGAATCAGTTGGCAATGACGGTGTGTATGGCTCGACGATGAAGAGCGGCCTCTGCCGCAGCTGCCGGCACCGCCGCACGCTCTGCAGCAACTCCTCCCTGTGCCCGATCGAGCAGCATCGTCGCGCTCTGCTTCTCGTGCTGCCCGCCGTTGTCAGCTTCGTCGTCGGCGCGGATGACGGCACACGTACGACGCGCCGGCGGAGCAGCTTCGTCGTCTGCGCGTTGCCGGACGCGGCCACCACCTCCACCACCTGGACCTCGTCGTCCTCCTCCTCTTGCATCCAGGGAGCTCTTCTTGGCGTGGTTCTTGCACTTGCAGCTCCTCGACGACATCCTCAAGAACGCTTTGCTTCTGGTGATCGCGAGCAGAGGAGGAGGCGCACTCAACGAAGCAGAGCCTGGGGCTTCACGTCCACGAGGCCTCCACCACGAGGCGCGTGCTCGTCGCATCCGCAGCGAGACGGGCGAAGTCAGCATCGCCGGCTTCGAGGCCGGCCGTTGCCGGCCGGAGCGAGACGGGCGCGGTCACCGTCGCAGGCGTCGATGCCGCCATCCTAACCGAGACGAGCCTGGTCACCGCCGCCGGCGTTGAGCCGACCAGTTGCCGTCCGGAGCGAGACGGGCGCGGTCACCATCGCGGCCTCACGTTCCTTCGACCGCCGACACCTCTAGCAGTGTCAACGCTCTGCTCGACGCGGTCACCACCATGTACTTGGTCAGGCCGCTGCTACCTTGGCTCCGCACTCAAGCTTTGCGAGTGTCAGTAGATACATGACTCAGTCTACTGCACTCACCACCATGTACCTGATCATTAAAATACTTTTGTTGGATCACTCCTTTTTCCGTTATTTTTCACAGCGATTATTTGTTTTTTTTTTTTTGAGAAACACAGTACAAACGCAGGCGCTCACATACACGCGCATACACTCACCCCTATGAACGCACACACGCACACCCTACCCCTATGAGCACCTCCGGAAGACTGAGTCGGCGGATTGGATCTTGAAATTGACGAAGTCACCACATGCGCCTCGCTGTCGACGGGAACGTCGCCTCCCACTGAATGAATATTCCGCCTTTATGAGACACACAGATGTCAAATTTGGGATTTGAACTACGGTGGGCTGGGGTACAACCACCCTCCTAACCACCCAACCTCGGGTTGGTTCTCCACAGCGATTATTTGTTGTATGTTAACATGTTCTCATTTTCTAATAAGCTGGGTTACTCTGCTATTCCAAATGCTAAAATTGGTTCGAACCTTAATAACCGGTGGTTAACTCTTTCTAACTCGTAACTTAATGGTTAACCATTTTTACCATTCCCATGATATGGTTAAATAGGTTCGCACAAAAAAAGGTTAACCAAGTCGCATCATGAAGTCCAACTAGAACCTACCAACATCTGCGGCGCGGGTGGAAGCGGCGGTGTCGGTGTGGCTTTTGGTGGCGGCGGTCTTCCCCTCCGTCGGTGCGGCTCCGGTGGAGCTTCGCCGCGGATCTAGCGCCCCGTCCTCGTCTGCGGCTCTGCGGAGTGCTCAGGAGGACATCCCCTATGCCGGAGTCCGGGAGATGGCGGTTCCGGTGTTTGACGTCCTTGAAGATGCACGATTGCGAGAGCGCACAGGAAGGTGTCGCTGTTCGTCGAGCAGGGTGGAGGTGCTCCGGCACCGAGGAGCGTCGACTCCCTTGTCGCGTGGGGAGCCTCCCTGTCCAGGGTTTCGGAGGTCGAGCGGCGGGTTTCGCCGGCGCAGCGTCCTTCTCGGAGACGAAGGCACCAAAGCTCAGAAGGGCTTTTCTGTATTGTTTTATGTTTTCTGGGCTTTTCTGTAAGATTCCAGGGTGATATATCTGTGTCTTCCTCGGGTTTCTATTTCGATCTCTCTAGTTTCTCGACTCTGCCTCTGTTTGTTCTAGTTTTGGGTTTGGGTTTGTTTGTCACGCGCGCGCGCACGTTAGGGCAGAAGCAATGGAGATCGGTACTCCAGGTGAGCTTCTTGCATTGCGTACATACGTGTGGTGGCTCCATGTGGTCACGCCTTAATTGGGTCCCACCCATGGTACGTGCGCGCCGTTGCACTTTCCGCATCGCATACGTAGCCCACCATCAGCGCGTGTGGGCTCCACGTGGGAGACGCACCGCGAGCGTGTAGGTGTAGGACGTACAGCTGGTCTTGCGCCTTGGGTCCCACCCAACGCTCTCACTCACGACCATCCATCCATCCGCGCGGTAGATATACCGCCAGGCCTTGGGTCGTGAGGAGCATCCACGCGCGCGCGCATACGTACCCTCCGTTGACTGCCCACTTCCGTTGACTCGCCAGTTCCGCGCGCGCCCAGGTGGAGGCGCCGACTTCCGCACCAGATGGGGTCACAATCACACACCGGACACCCAGCTGATTCCGCGTCAACAAAACAATAGTATGTGTGTATACATACGTAGATATAAGTCCTGATACATCCAAGACAACCATTTGATTTTCATGGAGAAGAAGATCGATAAGAACTTAAACATACTTAGCCAAGAGTCAAACCTAGCTAACACACAAACAAGTTTTTAGTTAACAACAACCATCGTCTCCCTCCTCCGGGTCTTCTCCTTGCAAGAAGCTCGGATTCTTGACGCGTCCATGCTTATGATCAATGGGCCGAAGCAGAGGTAGCGCACTGGTGGCAGCGCTGCGATTGCTGCTGCTGCCGGCGATCCTGCTGCTGTCGCGGTGCCGGACCGGCGCGGCGCAGTCCTCGCCTCCCTGCGGGTCCAGCGACCTCCACGCGCTGAGAGGCTTCTCCGCCGGCCTCGACGCTCCGGTCGCCGGCTGGCCTGCCGCGCCCGATGAAGGCTGCTGCGCGTGGCCCGGCGTGCTCTGCTCCGGCGCGTCCGTCGTCGTCGTCGGGGTGGTGCTGCCCAACCGGACGCTCCGTGGGAAGGTGTCCGCGTCGCTCACCGACCTGACGGCCCTCCGCGTGCTCAACCTCTCAGGCAACGCGCTCCGCGGCGCGCTGCCGGCAGGCATCCTCCGGCTCAGCTTCCTGGAGGCGCTCGACGTCAGTTCCAACGCGCTCGCCGGCGCGCTTACCTCTATCTCCATCTCGCTCCCGGCAATACGCGTGTTCAACGTGTCGTACAACGCGTTCAGCGGTGCCCTGCCGGTGCTCCCCGGCGGGGCGAACCTCACGGCGTTCGACGCGTCAGGCAACGGGTTCTTCGGCCCCGTCGACGCCGCCGCGGTGTGCGCCTCGTCGCCGGGGCTGCAGGTCCTACGGCTGTCCATGAACAGGCTCTCGGGTGACTTCCCAGCCGGGTTCGCCCAATGCCGGTCGCTCACCGAGCTCTCGCTCGACGGGAACGGCATCACCGGCGCCCTCCCCGACGACCTCTTCGCCGCCACGTCGCTGCGGATCCTCGTCCTCCACACCAACTCTCTCTCCGGCGGGATCTCCCAGGGGCTCCGTAATCTCACCGCCCTCGTGCGGCTCGACCTCTCCTTCAACGCCTTCACCGGCGCGCTGCCGGAGGTGTTCGACGCGCTCGCCGGCACGCTGCAGGAGCTCTCGGCGCCCAGCAACCTGCTCAACGGCAGCCTCCCCGCCACGCTCTCGCTCTGCGTCAACCTCCGCGTCCTAAACCTCCGCAACAACACGCTCGCCGGCGCCATCGGCCTCGACTTCCGCGCCGTGAACCGCCTTGTGTACCTCGACCTCGGCGCCAACCGCTTCACGGGCCCCATCCCCGCCAGCCTCCCCGAATGCGCCGGCATGACGGCGCTCAACCTCGGCCGCAACCACCTCACCGGCGAGATACCGCCGTCCTTCGCCGCGTTCCGGTCAATCTCATTCCTCTCCCTCACCGGCAACGGCTTCTCCAACGTCACGTCGGCATTAATGATACTGCAGCGCCTGCCGAACCTGACGAGCCTCGTGCTCACCAAGAATTTCCACGGCGGCGAGGCGATGCCGGAGGCCGGGATCGACGGGTTCACCACCCTCCAGGTGCTCGTCATCGCCAACTGCGAGCTCACCGGCGCCATCCCGGCGTGGATCGCCGGGCTCAGCAAGCTCAAGGTGCTCGACATCTCGTGGAACAAACTCGCCGGCCCGATCCCGCCGTTCCTCGGCGAGCTCGACCGCCTCTTCTACATCGACATCTCCAACAACTCACTGCAGGGAGAGATACCGGCGAGCTTCACGCGGATGACGGCGATGCTGGCTGGAAACGGCAGTGGCAACGACGAGGACCCGGCGGTGCAGACTTCCCGTTCTTCATGCGCCGGAACGTGTCGGCCAGTGGACGGCAGTACAACCAGGTGAGCAGCTTCCCGCCGTCTCTGGTGCTGGCGCGGAACAACCTCACTGGCGGAGTGCCGCCGGCGATGGGGGCGCTGGCCAGGTTGCACATCGTTGACCTGAGCTGGAACGGCTTCTCGGGGTCCATCCCGCCAGAGCTGTCGGGGATGACAAGCCTCGAGTCCCTCGACTTGTCGCACAACGCGCTCTCCGGCGCCATCCCGCCGTCGGCCGACGCAGCTCACCTTCCTCTCCCACTTCGCCGTCGCGTATAACAACCTCTCCGGCAAGGTCCCCGTCGGCGGCCAGTTCTCCACCTTCTCGCGCGTGGACTTCGCGGGTAACCCGTTCCTGTGCGGCATCCACGTGCGGAAGTGCGACCGGAATCAAACCGCGGGCGGCGCGAGCGGCAGCAGTGGCCGCAGGAGGAGCGCCGCCAGCGCTGGCGTCGTGGCGGCGATATGCGTGGGCACGGCGCTGCTGCTCGCCGTGGGCGTCGCCGCAACGTGGCGAGCGTGGTCGAGGCGACGGCAGGAGGACAACGCATGCAGGGTGGCCGCCGGCGACGAGAGCTGCGACGACTCTTCGTTCGAGGCGACTAGGTCGTCCACCCTGGTGCTCCTCTTCCCAAGCGACGACGACGACGACAGCGCCGCCACCCAGAGGACGACGGTGATCACGCTGGACGAGGTGGTGAAGGGGACGGGCGACTTCGACGACTCGCGCATCGTGGGGTGCGGCGGGTTCGGCATGGTGTACCGCGCGACGCTCGCCGACGGCCACGACGTCGCCGTGAAGCGCCTCTCCGGAGACTTCCAGCAGATGGAGCGCGAGTTCCGCGCCGAGGTGGAGGCGCTCTCCCGCGTCCGCCACCGCAACCTCGTCTCGCTCCGCGGCTACTGTCGCGTCGGCAAGGACGTCCGCCTCCTCATCTACCCCTTCATGGACAACGGCAGCCTCGACCACTGGCTCCACGAGCGCGCCGACGTCCTCCCGTGGCCGGCGCGGCTACGGGTGGCGCGCGACGCGGCGCGCGGGCTGGCGTACCTGCACGGCGGCGACAATGGCGTGTCAAGACCGCGGGTGATGCACCGGGACGTGAAGTCGAGCAACATCCTGCTGGACGCGGACATGGAGGCGCGGCTGGCCGACTTCGGGCTGGCGCGGCTGGGGCGCGGGAACGACGACACGCACGTCACGACGGACCTGGTGGGCACGCTGGGGTACATCCCGCCGGAGTACGCGAGCTTGCCCGCGGCCACGTACCGCGGCGACGTGTACAGCATGGGCGTGGTGCTGGTGGAGCTGGTGACCGGGCGGCGGCCCGTGGACATGGCGGCGCGGCTCGGCGCGCGGGACGTCACCGCGTGGGCCGTGCGGCTGCGGCGCGAGGGCAGGGGCCACGAGGCCGTCGACGCCGCCGTGTCTTCTTCAGGGAAGCACCGGGAGGAGGCGGAGAGCGTGCTGGAGCTGGCGTGCGCCTGCGTCTCCGAGGTCCCCAAGGCGCGGCCCACGGCGCAGCAGCTCCTCGACCGTCTCGACGCCATCGCCGCCGGCACCACCGCCGACCCGGAGACTTCCTCCGACGATCGAGCAGCACGCGCGGTAGATAACTTTTAAAGATTTTTGCCGCCAACGATCAGCAACAACAGATTAAATGTGCGCGCGAATTAGGATCGTACATGACGTACACTCTAGCTATGACAGTAATACGTACAACATCTTGTAAATTCAGACTGCAACAGTCGATGCAACTCTTAACCGTACGTGCACCATTTCGACTTTTTTCTTGGAACACCGATAATAACCTAGAACGTAAATAACTTTGAAAGATTTTAGGGCAAACCACGATCAGCAACAACAGATTAACTATGCGACTTACTAAGATCATACGTACGTACACACTAGCTATGATGGTAATTACAACATCTTGAAAATTCAGACAGTAAAAATCAATGCAATTCTTAAGGGTGCACGATTCTCGAGCAAAATTTGGATTTCAAACTCAGTCACATATTAAATTTTTAACTTTACAACTTTTGGAGTACAAATAGAAAGTTGAAGTTGGGTCATGGGAGTTACATATGAAGTGAAACACGTAGATTTAAAATTGAACTAACAAACCAGTTTAAATTTATGCGGACCATCATTTTTTACATGTAAACTCACTTACCAGAGGGTGTTGGAAATTCCGTTTACCTAATAATTAAAACATTATTCACGTTATAAATGGAATAATATTTTATTTATACTAAACTTTTTTACTTGTTTATAACTCATTATCTGAGGTACCTCTTAACTAGTTTCTTAGCAAAATTAGTCATGTAAATTTACAAATAAATATTATCAACTTTTTTTAACAATGAAACTTAATCTTAAGTAGTTTTTCTCGTAGTCATTAACAATATAGAAATATTGTGTATGTTTGAGTTGATTAGCCTTCGAAAGTTCGAAGTTGTGGAGGAAACAAGCAAGTCTGCACTTTTATTTTGTTGTTGTTCCTTCAAATTTGGCATTAACGGCAGGGACATTTCCTCCCGAGAGAACATCTTAATCTATCTCCCCACACTCTCTTATCCGCAAACCCTTATTAAGTGTATGCCATGAATTATATGAGATGTGCTTAAACAATTCAGATGTATACTATTACAAATACATTTTGCACAAAGTTCTACCTATATTTTGGAACGAAATAACAAACAAGATTGTGTGTGGCCTTGGATTAATTTGTTCCACTTCGGTGAAATGTATGTATACTCATGTGTTCAAATATATTTATGTTGTTTTATGTATCTTGGCATGCTCTGTTCAATCTAAGAAATATCTTACACTTGTTTCCACATGTAGCACGGCATTTTATCCGTAAATAGAAAGTTCTAGAGCATATGTTCTATTCATTGTTACCATTGCTTGTCAATTTGTTCTCATATGTACTAGTAAAAGGCACGGATCCAAGAAATGCAATTTAGTAAATGTTGGGTTGTTTTTTCTTATATTGAATGTTTGAATGTGTGAAAAGGAGCTTAAAGTGGGTGTTAAAATTCAAACCCTAGGTTTGATATCTATCTGTCTCATAAAGGTGGAATATTCATTCAGTGAGAGACGACGTTCATGTCGACAGCTAGGCGTCTGTAATGACTTCGTCAATTTCAAGATCCAATCCGTCGGCCAGTCTTCCGGAGGTGCTCATAGGGGTAGGATGTGCGTGTGTGCGTTCATAGTGGTGAGCGCATGCGCGTGTATATGAGCGTCTACGTTTGTATTGTGTTTCTCAAGAAAAAAAATTCCTTTTTGATGGAGGAGTAGGAATGCAATCTACTGATTGCCTTTTGATCAATTGAGTAGCTCCTCTACAAGTTTCCATGGATTGAAATTCGTGCTACATGGATGACACAATGTTACTGTAACATGCTTACTTGTCTTCGTTCACCTCCTCCGCTAGCTCTCCCGCCACACATCATGTCTAGATCGATGATACACGTGCATGCCTCTCTTTGCCGCGGGCTGAATGATCAGTATACAGTCTCACAAATTTAACACGACCTTTTTAAAATTTCTATATATCTATCCAAATGTAAATCTTGTCTAGAAAAGCAAGGAAAGTGTAATTGTAGTAGCATGCTAGCAAACCCGCTATGTAGATAGGAGTATTTGCATACTCTTTTTTTGAACAAGGTAAGGCCCAGAAGGAGACCTCGAACTAGACCTCGTGGTGGGATACAAATTACAAAGTGGCACGCCGTCCTGGAGGTTGAAGACACTGCAGTGCACACAACACCACATAAAAGAGTGGCTCCATTGACCAGGGATAACGGAGGCAAAACATGGCCTCAGTTGATAAACTCCAAAGATTTCTGTTGTTCCTTGCTGCTGCATAGATCGAAGCAGAGCAACTTCCAGTATCCTCCATCTCCACCTCCACGATGCCTGAAGAAGAAAAGCCGGCCCGCCGCCCCCATCACATCCACATAGCAGCAAGTCCCAAGATCAAGATCTAGAGGATAAATGAGCTTATTTGGACAGGATCTTGCACCTGTCTCCTCGGCCACCTTCGGCTCCCACCATGGAACCCTAACCCTAAACCTTAACCCTAACGCCCTTGCTGCAGCTCGAGAGCACCAAACTAAATGCAAACAACAAACTCTAGACCCAAAACTATACCTTGGCGTGCGCATGCGTCTCAGAGGTCCCCAAGGCGCGGCCCACGGCGCAACAGCTCCTCGAGCGGCTCGAAGCCATCGCCAGCACCGCCGCCCCAGGGAATTCCTCCGACGAGCAGCACGGTAGATAATTCTTCAGATTTTGGTTGCGGCGAACGATCAGCAACAACAGATTAACTATGCGAATTAGGATCATACAGTACCGTACAACTAGCTACGATAGTAATACTACATCTTGTAAATTCAGACTATAACAGTCAATGCAATTCTTAAAACACCAAGAATAACCTAGACGTGAATGCACAAACGCAAACAAGACATATCTACTGCATATATATTGATAGCGTTGTGGGTGTACCAACATTACATTGCGATGAGAAAAACGCTGTCGATTTTGGCGGAGACAATTTTGTCGATCTAACTATATTGTGGGACGATGTTGTGCACAAGGTTTGGGGTACCTCTACCGGTGGAATACTGAACCAGATTCTCGAGCAAAATTTAGATTTTAAACTCAGTCACATATTAAAATTTCAAATATAAATTTTGGAGTTCAAATAGAAAGTTAGAGTTGGGTCATGGGGCTTTCATAGGAAGTGAAACACATAGATTTTAAATTGAACTAACAAACCAGTCCAAATATATATAGACCGATATTTTTTTATCAGTAAACTCATTTATCAGAGGGTGCTCGGAATTCCGTTTACCAACCGGGTACCGCGGTATTTCAACCGGTAATTAAATCTCTGGTTGTGTAATGTTGTGCATGTGCAATCGCTAAACCAACTCCAGAGATGTTTTCGACCACGTGAGGGCACAATTACCCTCACTAAGAAGGTGTAATTGCCTACCTGAAACTATGGTATGCAATGTAAAATTGGAAATATTTATGAACAAGGGGTCTCCCCGACACTCGACTCATCATGAATATCTAAAACTCAATCAAATGGGGAGGATTTTGGCAAACCTAAGGGGTGGTGGTGGAACCCTAGAATTCATATTTTATATCCGAATGGTACATTTTGTTATTAATGGAAACAAAATGATGGCTAAATGAAGATAATTAATTAATTATTCATTAAGGCTAATTTAATTCAATGACTATAGTTATATGAATTGAATTAACCTTATCCGTCGTCTCCGGGCTATATATCCTCATGGAAGTACGGTCACTGAATTGTTATCTCGTGAATACGGATGAAGGATTTGACGGGAAATCCCATGAGAACACTTCTTCTTTTATTATTTGCTATATATAGACTGTCCTAAAAAATAAAACATTACTCATTTTATAAAATGAATAATGTTTTATTTATACTAAACTTTTTTACTTTTTTATAACTCATTATCCTGAGGTACACCCTTAACTTCTATAGTTTCTTAGCAAAATTAGTCATGTAAAGCTACAAATAAATATTATCAACTTTTTTTACAAAGAAACTTAATCTTTAGTAGTTTTCTCGTTGTCATTAACTATATATAAATATTGTGTACGTTTGAGTTGATTAGGCGTCGATGTTTGTGGAGGAAACAAGCAAGTCTGCACTTTTTTTTTGTTGTTCCTTCAGATTTGGCATTAACGGCAGGATCATTTCCTCCTGAGAGAACACTTCAATCTGTCTCCCCACACTCTCTTATCCGCATTAAGTGTATGCCATAAATTGTTTGAGATGTGCTTATACAATTCAGATGTATACTATTACAAATACGATTTGCACAAAGTTCTATCTATATTTTGGAAGGAAATGACAAACAAGATTGTGTGCCGCCTTGGATTAATTTGCTCCAGTTTGCTGAAATGTATGTATACTCATGTGTTCAAATATATTTCTGTATTCTTATGTATCTTGGCATACTCTGTTGAATCTAAGAAATATCTTACAGATGTTTCCACACGTAAAACGGTTGTCTCATTTTATCTGTAAGTAGAAAGTTCTAGAGCATATGTTCTATTCATTGTTACCATTACTTGTCAATGTGTCCTCATATGTACTAGTAAAAGGCCCGGATCCAAGAAATGCAATTTAGCAAACATTGGGTTGTTTTTCTAAATATTGAATGTTTGAATGTGTGAAAAGGAGGTTAGAGTGGGTGTTAAAATTTCTTTTTGATGGAGGACTAGGAATGCAATCCATGGAAATTTATAGAGGTGCTACTCAATTGATCAAAAGGCTTCCTTATAAAAAAAATCTATTGATTGAAATTCTCCAAAATTCTTATAAAAAACCCTTCAATCCAGAAGGCCCTAATTGTGAATTCGTGTTACATGGATGACACAATGTTACTGGAACAAGGTAAGGCCCCGAAGGACCTGGAACTGCAATTAATTTAGCGGTGGGATACAAATTACAAAGTGGTCGAAAAGAAAAATATTCTACCAGGACCAACAACTTTACATAAAGGACCTCGTAACAAGATGAAAAAGCGATCGAATCCTTCTGATCATTCTCCACCACGACGAGTTGCACTCGACATCACAGCCGTTGGCGCTGGGGATGAGACCACTTGGTGATGGGCTGACGTTGAGAGCTGTGACGGAGTCGCTAAGGGCCTCCTTGATGGCACGCTAGCCCGGAGGTTAAAGACACTGCAGTGCACACGACAACACAAAACGGAGTGGCCCCGTCGACCAGGGATAACTGAGGCAAAACTTGGCCTCAGTTGATAAACTCAGAAGATTTCTGTAGTTCCTTGCTGTATTGATCGAAGCAGAGCAACTTCCCAATATCCTTCATCTCCACCTCCACGATGGCTGAAGAAGAAAAGCCGGCCCGCCGCCCCCATCACATCCACAGAACAACAAGTTCCATGATCAAGATCTAGAGGATAAATGAGCTTATTTGGATAGGATCTCGCACCTTCGGCTCCTCCGCCACCTTCGGTTCCCACCATGGAAGCGCCGCGAGCAAGAAGAGGAGGATCACCCATGGCTGCAGTTCGAGAGCACCAGGAGCACCTAAGACCACGACATGGAGCCGAAACTAGATGCAAACAACAAACTCTAGACCCAAAACTACACCTAATGTACAAGGGGAGGGTTCTTCTCCGACCACAACGCCGCCTACCGCCAGAGAAGGGAAGGGGAGAGACCTGTCAGCCCGAATCTAGGAGAGAACGAGAAAGGGTTGGTGGGAGCAAGAGCGGTGGGAAAATCTCAGTGGGAGGCGACGTTCCCGTCGACAGCGAGGCGCCTGTGGTGACTTCGTCAATTTCAAGATCAATCCGTCGGCTCAGTCTTTTGAAAGTGTTCATAGGGGTAGGGTGTGCGTGTGTGCGTATAGGGGTGAGTGTATGCGCGTGTATGTGAGCGTGTACGTTTGTACTGTGTTTCTCAAAAAAAATATTATTTGTCATTAATATAAATATTTTAGATACATACAAGCTTTGTTTGGAAATTTAACCATATTAGCTTTTCCAAATTTCTATTATTCATTCCAAATTTAAATCTTCTTTTATTAAAAAAAAAACAAGAAAAGTAGGAAACGCATCGGAGTTGCCGTCGCACCAACCCGTCTGAGTCGTCTTCCAGCTTCGCCTCGAGTGATCCAGTCCACCTTCCAGCGTCGTCAATGGCGTCTCCCTCCCCCAAACCCTAGCCCCTCCCCTCCCCTTCCAACACCAGCCATGGGATCCCACCCGGCGCCGCCCGCGACCTCCCGCACGGCCCTCTCCCCATTCGCGACGCTCGACCCGGCCGCGCTCGCCGCGCTCCCGGCCACCACCCCCATCACCGTCCGCTCCGCCGCGCTCTCCGCGCCGCACCTCCTCTACCTCGGCACGGGCGGCGGCAAGCTGCTCCTCTTCTCCCTCCAGACCCCCTCCGCCCCCGAGTTCCTCCGCCTCGTCCCCACCGGCGCCACCCGCCCCGTCTCCGCCATCCTCCCGCTCCCCTCCGTCTCCCGCGTCCTCCTGCTCGCCGACGGCGCCCTCCTCCTCGCCGACCCGCTCCTCGCGCGCCCCGTCCGCCGCCTCGGCTCCCTCCGCAACGTCGCCGCCGTCGCCGCCTCCTCCCCCTCCCCCTCCTCCTGCTCTCTCGCGGTCGCTGTCGGGAAGAAGCTGCTCGTCATCGACCTCACCCTGCGCGAGGCCGACGAGCTGGAGGTCCAGACGCGCGAGATCGCCGCCGGCCCCGCCGTAGACGCCATCAGCGTGCTCGCCTGGGTCGGCGAGGACTCGGTCTTCGCTGGCGCCGCCTCGGGGTACTCGCTCTTCTCCACCGGCGGCGGCGGGACGGGGCAGAGCGTGGACATATTCGCTCTCCCGGAGTCGGCCGGGTCGCCCAGGATCAGGCCGCTGTCCGGGGGCGAGGAGGTGATGCTCCTGGTGGACAATGTCGGCGTGGTTGTCGACCGGTTCGGGCACCCTTCCGGAAGCAGCTTCGTGTTCAACAGCAGGCCGGATTGCATCGCCGAGGTATTTCCGTACGTGGTGGTGGCCGGGGAGTCTAAGTTGGACGTGTACAGGAGGAGGAACGGGGCGCACTTGCAGACCATCGCGATCGAGAGTAGCCGCGCTGGTGCGTTGACCGTGGCGAGTGATGATAAGGTCGTTGTGGTCGCTACGGCTTATAAGGTAAAGTAGGTACGTTAACTCACCATTAATGGAACTTGCTCCTGAATTCTAATTTCTAGCTACATGCTGTTTCATTCAGAATGTAGCTTGTATACTGTGACTACTTATGCCATTTATTAATATGCTAAGTAGATGCGATGTTTTTGAATGGACAGTTGGACATGTTTACATGAGCCTGCAAGAAAATTCAACTTATAATTTGCATAAACTGAAACTAAAATGTGTAGGGAAGAGGAACTTGCAATAGTTTAATAGCTCTGAATAAGCTTACGAACCAAATGATTTCCCCTTTGCTTCTACAAGTGTGCAGGCTGCTCTCGAATCACAACATTGTTGGAAAATTTTCCATTATGACTGACACCACTTCAACAGTTTTATGCTCCATGTTATCAGTTTATTACAGCGGTTACCGTACCAACCAACTATTACCAATTATTTCCTACTTTTCCCATTTTAATTTTGCAGACTGTGCTCATGTTACACTAACATATGCATGACTTGTCCAGGTTTTCTGCTACATCAAAGTATCTGCAGTGGAACAGATCAAGGCACCATTGCGAAGAAAGAGTTATAGGGAAGCTATTTCTTTGTTGGAAGAGTTTGAATCTGATGGTGAAATCTCGAAGGATATGATCTCCTTTGTCCATGCACAGCTTGGATTCTTACTATTCTTTGACTTGCGTTTTGAGGATGCTGTTAATCATTTTTTGCTGTCGGAGACTATGCAACCAGCAGAAATATTTCCATTCATCATGCGGGATCCTAATCGCTGGTCGGATCTGGTATGTCACATTGTCAGTTAGTTGGGAAGTTGTAGTAAATTGTTGAATAGCTGTTTTTCTTCGTTTGTCCATTTTGAAATTAGGGTACAATGTACATGAGGATTTAAGTATCTGCAAGGCCCCTTTTGCATTCTTGTTTATGACAAAAGTTCATGATGAATAAAGCTTTTAGCTTCTAGCACGATTCAGTTAATCTGACTCAACCATTGGTTTTCAGTGTATGATCTATTCCACAAAATTTGAGAAGCTTTTATAGCTAGGCTATCTAGCAACTTTTATCAATATATTGTATTTCGTTAACTCATCTTGTGAACTGTGAAATAAATTTTAAAGTTATCCTTATTCTCAGCTGGCTGCTTAGTAGTTAATACCTAGAGGATTCCCTAGCCTGATTTATCTTTAACTAGCCTTTTCAAATTGTGATAGTTTAATTTTGTTTTTGTCAAAATTTAGGTGCCAAGAAAGCGTTATTGGGGCTTGCATCCTCCTCCTAAGCCTCTTGAAGAAGTTATTGACGATGGACTGGTAACACTTCAACGGGCATTGTTTCTCAAAAAAGCAGGTGTGGACACAGTTGTGGATGAAGATTTCCTTTCAAATCCTCCAAGTAGAGCTGATTTATTGGAACTAGCTATCAGAAATATTATCAGGTTTGGTTTATCGTTTGACGGTATTTATATTCATTTATGAATTGCAATGAGGCTGCATATAACGACCAATGTCCGAATGCTAAATGAAACTAGGTACCTGTGTGTAGCACGTGAGAAGACCTTGTCTCCTGCAGAGATGGAAGGAGTTGATACTCTTCTGATGTACCTTTATAGAGCACTCGATCTTGTTGATGACATGGAGAGGCTTGCATCATCTCAAAATAGCTGTGTTGTGGTATGTATATTTCCTGTATAAATACATCCCTACTCTGCAGCATCTTGAGTTTATGATTATAACTATACTATGTGATACTGGAATTGACATTTACTTTGGATTTGAAGATAGAATATAGTATGATGTAGACTTGTTCTTAGTCTTTCATCACATATGATGCAAAATTGGAGCAGCATTTATTGTAAAAAATATGGGTGGTGCAGGAGGAACTAGAATCACTGTTGGAAAACTCTGGACATCAGCGGACACTTGCTTTCTTATATGGTAGTAAGGGAATGTGCTCCCAAGCTGTTGCTATCTGGCGTATCTTAGCAAGGAATTACAGCACAGGTTTGTGGAAGGATCGTCCTAATCTGCCTGAAACGGACTCCCATGAAGCTTTGGCTGAAAAAATGTCTGGTGAGCAAATTGCTGCTATCGAAGCCTCCAAGATACTTCAAGCAACATCTGATCAGGACCTTGTTCTGGAACATCTTGGATGGGTATGTGCTTCATGCTAAGGACTTGATATCTTATAATGAGCTGTTTCATTATGTTGTGAATATTTATTATTATTGAATTTTTTTTATGCAGGTAGCAGACATTGATCAGGACCTTGCAACTGCAATTTTAACATCTGAGATGCGGGAAAAACAGCTTTCTGCTGGTAATTGATTTGTTTCAAATAATTCACTAGTATCTTTTACTGGCTTATTCATGGAAGATCAACACATTCTCGTTTTAGATACATCCAAATTTTGACAAATCTTAGACAACCTTCGTGGGACGGAGGGAGTACAAGTATAGAAGGACGTTCTTTTCTCTCTCTCTTAAAGACTGTTTTTCTGTAAAACACACAATCCTGTGATTACAGCTGGTTGCATCCTCAAATTCATTTTTTAGTTATTTAGGGCTGTTAAAATAACCTTGACACGTAATAAACTTTGTTAACATTTGTTTTTGTTGGGTGGTATTCTGCAGAAAAGGTTATTGCTGCCCTTGATTCAGGAAAGGTTGGGATTCACCAAAGGTACGTATAAATGATATGATGCATCCATGAAACCTTCGACAATTTAAACCTCTCAAGATTCCATAATGAAAATAAAATCTTGAGAGGTATAATTTAATTGTGATATAATTGTACTGCTAGTTTGTTTACTACTCTCTCTGTTCCATATTAGTTGTTGCAGATTCGGGTGTACCTATACACAAAATGTGACTAGATACATCCAAATGAGCGGCAACTAATATGGAACGGAGGGAGTACACACTTAAACGATCTTCAGCAATGCACTAATAATAGCAGCCTAACTAATTGCTATCTTGTTGCAAAACAGCCTGTACAGTAGCATGAACCTTGGTAGGACTGTGTAAGCATCTTATTTTTTCCATGGCGCATAATTTGAGGTCATACTGACTTTTTTGCATAATGATTAAGTGCCACAGATTATGTTATTAAATCTTCTGCTGAGAGTTGATCATAATGGGGCGTCAAACTAGTGCTTGTATGCCTGCTATTAGTCCTTTTTGTGCACATGGTCATCATATAATGTTGTCCATGTCATATCCTGTGCATTTTGTTAGTATTATATAATCTTCTTCATTTGACATTCGACAATCATCAGCATCAAAAGTTCATTTACCATGTGGCAGTTTTGTTTGATGATCAGCTACTCTATGCAGATATTTGCAGTGGTTGATCGAGGATCAGGGCTGTGATGACCCTCACTACCACACATCATATGCACTATTGCTGTCAAAATCTGCCATGCAAGCATTTCATGTGGAGTCAAATTCCAGAGAGAAAGATGATAGAGAAATTGACTCCGATGTACAGTTCATTTTTTCGTTGAGAGAAAGGTTGCAATTATTTTTGCAATCTTCAGACTTGTATGATCCAGAAGAAGTGCTTGATGTTATAGAAGAATCTGAACTTTGGCTGGAAAAGGTGTTCTTACAATTTTTGACCTTCCTTGATGCGGTTACATGTTTATCTCCTTTTGTGTTCACTATTGTGTTTTCTGCTGGTTTGCTAGTCCTTTCATCCAAGTTTCAGATGCTAAGGCATTTGTTTTTCTTTGTCAGGCAATATTATATAGGAAAATGGGCCAAGAGAACATTGTACTTCAGATACTGGCACTGTAAGATGCTATCCTGCACTTGTTTTTCTCTTGTAGTAACTTGTAAGTTTCAGCAGTGGTGGTTTTATGTCAAGCCGGACCTGTAGGACTAGCCATATCATGTCTTTAGCACTTCCAGTTCTGTTGCTTTGACTATTGTTTGTGGGTCTGCGATGCAGGAAGCTGGAGGATAGCGAAGCTGCTGAGCAGTACTGTGCAGAGATTGGTCGAGATGATGCATATATTCAGTATGTTATCATCTTACGAGTATTCTGGATATAGTTTATTTTATCATGATCCAATGGGATTATCTCTGTTCCTTTGTTTACGCTGTCTCCATATTCCTTTGAACTCAGGCTTTTGGATTTGTATTTGGACCCCAAAAATGGGAGAGAACCAATGTTCACAGCAGCTGTCCGACTTCTGCATAATCACGGAAAATCTCTGGATCCCATACAAGTATTGGAGGTATTAATTTCTTTTGTTACTGCCATGATCCTGTTATACACAGCTTTAATTAATTAGGATAAGAACTTTGAAGTCTTTAGCAATCTTGTCCCAGAGATTATCCTCCGACATGCCTCTTCAACTAGCCTCAGATACAATTTTGCGAATGCTCAGAGCTCGGGTGCACCATCATCGCCAAGGGCAGGTATGCATATTTTTTGTTCCTGGATTCAACCTGAGCTTTTGAACTTTTGATCCCTAGTTCGGTGGATGTGTGTCCCTTGTTTACCATGCTTGCTTTTATGTTGAACTTGCCCAAGAACTGACCTGCAAATTCCATTTGTTTGTTCTGTCCCTCTGTGTCTGTCATCAGATAGTTCATAGTTTATCACTCGCGACAAACCTTGATGCACGGTTGACAAGATTAGAGGAGAGATCAAGGCATGTGCAGCTAACTGATGAGAGCATCTGTGATTCATGTCGAGCTCGGCTTGGCACAAAGCTGTTTGTCATGTACCCAGACGACTCAGTTGTTTGCTACAGGGTACATACAAGTCGAGCGTTTCTTTCTCGTTTAGCTTGCTACTAATATTTTTGCATAAAGTTTCACTAGATTTGATTTCTGTTGTTGTGGTCTACATGCAGTGCTACCGAAACCAAGGTGATTCCGTTTCACGACGAGGCCGTAACTTCAGGAAAGATGCTATATTTAAACAGAGCTGGCTTGTCAGTAGGTAGCGAAGGTAGGCCAACAAAGCTCTTTGAGACAACATCCTCTTATTGGTTGCCATGAACATCGAGAGAGGTGGAACACTCTGAAATGTTTCGATTCAATGTACAGTCTGCACAGTTCCCTCTGAAAACAGTCTAAAATACATACCATGGTCGGGGCTCGGGGGCTCTGCGATGCGTTATCATTCATGGTGAAGGGGGTCAGACTCTGATGGCCCTGGAAATTGATGAGCTCGGAATGTGTTGAGAAGCCTGGTTGGCTCTCTGTGATACTGTTTTCTTTTTTTCTCGTGACACTTGAAGATGGGATATAACTTACAGGAATAGTTTGTTAATTAGTCATCACACTGTAAAGGCGTAGAAATGAGCATTCTGGTAAATGGCGTGTGTAACTGACGAGCAGAGAGATAGAAACAATATTGACACATACATCAATTTGACTAGTACATCTCAGTCATGATGCAACCAATTCTTGAGTGAATTGGATTTTCTCCTTGTCCGTACATCATTTTGAAGGCCACTTAGTTTTTTCTTTGTTAATATCCATGGTGTAGTAATGTGTAAAGATGTTGACCCAAACCCCAGCCTGACCATCTTCACTTTGTCTTCAGTTTATGCATGCAAACTTCAGAAGCTCTGAGCATATTTATTTTGTACTCCCTCCATTGGGATTAAATGGACGCAAGTGGATGTCGTTTTCAGCTAGCGTCCTTCAGAAAAACTGTTCGATCGCGTCGACTTAAAAAAGTCTAGAGGTAGTACCTCTAACCTCTTACGTAACAATATTCAGTACATCAATTCACACACATAGTAGCTTAATTTAACAAGTGCGCCGCTTGCTTTCGCGCTATAGCTCTTTTATCGCTAGAAAGTGAATGCTGAAGAAGTGAAACAACTATTAACGGGGTAGGAAGGTATTCCTGCAGA
The DNA here is from genome assembly GCF_019359855.2 of Lolium perenne. NCBI lineage: Eukaryota > Viridiplantae > Streptophyta > Magnoliopsida > Poales > Poaceae > Lolium > Lolium perenne. Next base: position 14,034,064 of record NC_067249.2, read on the forward strand.
ATACTTTCATATGAAAGAATAAATCATGTAGATACATCGTCCTTTTCCTGTGAAAAGGCGAGAGCACTATCTTTTCAAACGAGCATAACATTATGCAATGGTCATATGGTATGCTGTTTTAATGCAGTGGAATGTTCCATCTTGAACCGGAAGTTCCGGATAACTTGTGAAGTTTCCCACAAGGACATTATCTAGTAAATCTCAAAGATGAGAACCATCGATGGGTGTCAAATGGTTAGTCATGGGGGACTTCAGTCAAATCTACCGTGCCCGCGGTAAGAATAGGCGGAATGCAACTACGAGCTACATTGTTCGCTTCCGGAATACCCTCAATACTCACAAGGAACTTCATTTGCAAAATAGGAAATAAACCAGCAGTAAGTCTTTTTTTTAAACGGGGAAGGGTCCGGAAGGACCAGATTTCTGCATTAATCAGGCGGTGGGCACATGTTAACATGAAGAACAACGATGAAAAGAAAAATAACAAACAAGTCCTTGAATTTTATACAGAGCACCCTAACAAAAATCATGAAAATGTGATCAAGTCCTTGAGAAGAACCGCCGATGCATAGCCTGCAAATGCGGCCACCCCTGTCGCCGCCGGGGACGACACCACTTGGGGCAGCAGGAGCGGAAGGTGCCACAATGAGGCTGGAGAAAATCCTCCGATGGAGGAAGCAAGAACTCGCGCACACACGCACGAGCATGACGAGGCCATCCTTTTGGCCGAAGATAGCGGCGGCCACACGATGTAGTCGCTTGGAAATCTCCGCATCTGACGCAGAAACCATGCCACGATCTCCCCAACACCATTTGTCGGCAGCTTGCACACCACTCTCCTCCTCCCCCCCTCGCCGCCATGGCCGACCGAGAGAGCAAGGAGAACAGAGTGGAAGCTGACTTGATGATGGAAGTGCTTATTGAAGGAGCCCGCGTTGGATCCCTTCTCCTCCTTCTTCCTCCTCGAAAGCACATCGAAGAAGGCTAACAGCCACCGTTCGGCGCCGCGCCCAAACGCCAGACCGGACAATTTTCATTTGTGGAGATGCCTAGCTTCGTCCCCCTCCCTGCCATAGCTCCCGCCACTGGAGCATAGCAGCAAAGAACACAAGAACTGGGATGTGCCATATCTGGCATGAGGGATCCGGCAGCCTACTCCAATACGCCACTACGGGACCAAACTCTAACCTAATATCTACACTACTGCGTCTAGCACCTCCCCTCCACCATATCTTTCCAGCAACGCCGGCGAGAGAGGCTTCGGTTCGAGCATCGGAGGAGATGCTCAGATACAGTAGCGGAGAGAGAGAAGAGAGAAGAGAAATGAGCCCATTCCTTGCGAGACTCATCCAACACCAAGTCAGATGCCCTTTTCAGGTCATGTTGGAGCATTGTGAAGAAGGAAATCATGAACACCATCAACAATTTCAAAGTTTATTGCATTCAAACTTTCATTCGATTCCGTCAACATAACCTTGATTTCGAAAAACATGGTGTCGATGATATCACAGACTTTAGACCGATAAGTCTCATACATGCCATTGCCAAGCTCATTGCGAAGATGATGGCCACCCGTATTGCCCCTTTCATGAACACCTTAGTCTCCAACAGTGGCGGAGAGGCAAGAATTGCTAGGCGTGCGAAATGTAAAATCTGTAAGTTGGGGGGGGGGGGGGGGGAGGTTAAAAAATTCCCATTTAAGCATATGCCCCAAAAAATTCTTCAGAGAATGGTCAAAAGCTGGGGCAGTGGCACCCCCTGACATGCACATAGCTCTGCCATTGGTTTCCAACGCCCAATGATCATAAAAAAGTGTAGTATGCATGATAACTTCATGTATGTACATCCTTGCGAGAAAATTTCACAACGACAAAACATCTTGTTTGTTGTTCAATCTTGACATCGACAAGGCACTCAATTCCGTTCATTGGGACTATCTAATGGATGTTGTTAGGCACAATGGCTTCCTCCAAGATTTTGTGATTGGATATGGATCCTACTTTCTACATCAACCTCTGTCGTGCTTGTAAATGGTGTTCCATGTGGGCCCATTAAGAATGTATGGATACATTGGCAAGGTAACCCTCTCTCGTCCCTCCTTTTGACTTGGCCATCGATCCCATCAATCAAATTCTTTGCAAAGCAACCACTCGAGGAGACCTACACACTTTCCGTGGAAAAGCCATGGTTGCAAGGACTTTGCTTTATGGTAACGAGAGGTGTTTTTTTAGGCTCCTATAAAAGAAGATATTCAATGTTTTGCAACCACTGCTGCCACGTTTGGGGAAGTTACCGGTTTGAGTGCCAATTGCCAACAAAGTCTTGCTGCTCCAATCCGATGAGGATTAAGATCTCAATGATATTCTACAAGCCTTCCCGACAACTAGGACGAACTTCCATATGGCCTTGCTATCTTGCAGCTCAGAAGTTCGCTGTCGAGTTGACGATCCGTTGGGTTTAGCTTGAATAGGTTGATGACACTGAAGTGTGGAGCAGCCTAGGGAACCCTTGCAACGAGAAAGATATAGAGGTTTTTGATCGACTTTGGGTAAAAAACACTCGATATCCAACATGGCTTTGATCTTGAGCACATTCAACAACTCTTACCCTTTGTGAGATGATGTCCACCACCGCACATACTCAGTGTCCTCGGCCTACAAAACACAAATTTAAGGCCTAATTGCTACTCCCTACCATGACATCATTTGGATAGCTTGGGTGCCTCCCATTTCATGCATCAACTTCTATGATATCTCTGCCTCAGCATGTTCACATTAAATCATAGAACCATAAAAGAGTGGTGAATGGAGTTTGTCATGGGAATGGGCGGTGCGGAAGGCAATGCCCGCTATGATCATGCTTGTTTCATGGGAGATTGGAAGGAACAAAAAGCAAGAGTTTTTGAACATCATCACATGCCATCAAATTGCTAAGAACAAAGCGGAGGCTAGAATTTGGATTGTAGCGGGTGCTAAGCACTTCAGTAATGTAACATCAGAAGTGTAGATTCGAAAAGTCGTAAAGTAAAGTAAAGTAAAATAAAGTAAATAACCTAAGCAAACTAAATCAAATCAAATAGAAGGCTAATGATATTTGGGTTAAGAAGTGTCCCAGGCAATTAAAACATAGCAAATATTTTGCGTATTTTTTAAAAAAATTATCTAGAGAACCAAGTTACAGACGCTTCAAAATGTGTCGTGGTCTCGGCCATGTGATGATTGAGCGACTATCTGTTTTGTTTGTTCCCGTGGTTATTGACAAGGACGTAGGCCGACTTGAAAGCCGATGGAACTGAATACCAAATTAAGCGAGAAAATGTGTCAAGAGTAGCAATCCAAGCCGTCCTCGTACAGCAGGACGCGTTTGTCGAATTCTACATTTTGGGGGTTGACGTGGCAGGTTTTTTCAACAGAGATCCCATCTCAACGAAGAGTGGCCCGCCGGCCGCCTCTCGATCCTTCGCCAATCGTCTCCTCACACGCACGTACCTTCCGTACTTGTTCGACGTCACGCGCACCTTCTACACGCCATCCATCCCCGCGCCTTATATTGCTTCAGAGCTAGCGCTACCTTGCAATCGCTTGATCCTGCTCAACACACACACAGACCGTCGAGAACTAGCTAGAGCTACCTTGCAATCGCTTGATCCTGCGAAACACACAGAGAGCGAGAGAGAGACGATCGACCAGACAATGGGCGTCCTGGACGCGCTGTCGGAGATGTGCCCGTCGCTGCGCACGCGGCGGCGCATCAAGAAGCGGCCGCAGCTGACGACGGTGGAGATGAAGGTCCGGATCGACTGCGAGGGCTGCGAGCGCCGCATCCGCAAGGCCCTCCACGGCCTCCACGGCGTCACCGGCGTCGAGGTGGTGCCCAAGCAGAGCAAGGTGGCCGTCACCGGGTACATCGACGACCCGGCCAAGCTCATGCGGCGGGTGGCGCGCAAGACCGGCAAGCGGGTGGAGCCGTGGCCGTACGTGCCCTACGACGTCGTGCCGCACCCCTACGCGCCCGGCGCCTACGACAAGAAGGCGCCGCCCGGGTACGTCCGGAACGTCGCCGCCGACCCCGCCGCCGCGCCGCTCGCCAGGGCGTCGTCGACGGAGGTCAAGTACACGTCCGCCTTCTCCGACGACAACCCCAACGCGGCGTGCATCGTCATGTAATTTTTTGTAGCCGTTCTTCTCTTCCTAGTTAGTACTGTATATACTAGTGTACGTACTACGTAGTTAGGTTGTACAGTACGAGCGAAGCATTTTCCGTATTAATTTGCTATGTATTCTCAATATCGACTATATATGCTGTATCCGACTATATATCGATTCTCTTATGCTTCACGCCATTTAGTTTCGTGTCTCCATTTCGAAAAAGAATTTAGTTTCGTGTCTATGCAGTACACAAGACTTGAAGCTTTCATCTGTGTTTACATGTGCTCCACCGGTGGCAGTTCAAAGAAGGCCTAGCTACCAGAATCGCTGTCGTATTGCAACAGCAATTCTAGAATGAATGAACACCGTATCATCTTACCTATCCACCTACTTGACACCCAAAGTGCGGTGCCATATCCTCTCGCCGTCTGTATCTATATATACTGTACATAAGTTTCCCTCTTGCTTCTTAGTATTTCCAAGACTACGAACTGAGGAACGCGATGACATTGTTGAGATTTTCAGAAGAAACAATAGGTGAGAGTGAGAGGCATTCAGAAAAGGAGGTAGTACGCATGGGTACTTCTCGTTTGTGTGGCGACCATCCACTGGTCGTGGGAGCTCACTGGAAAACCTTTGAGTAGAATCATTTCAAATTCGCCGCAGTCTAGTTGGAGTACCATCGACCGAGTCTGAGCATGATGAATGGGCGAACCTCGCAACGAGTGGTTTCCTGCATCCAGAAGTCTTCAATCATGTGTATGTGGTAGGTTTCCTTACATGCTTTGTTTATAGTAATGGAAATTCGTATCGATCTCTACATCTAAGGATGGGAAGTCCTGTAATGTTGAATATTGTAATCGTTTATAAAAGAATTCATTAAACATCCCAAAATCAAATGTTGGGCATAAAAAACAGTATTGTTGAAATTAACCATATATGCTGATCATCCACACACATGTCAGTCTTCATCTTCACGACATCCATTTACTTCCAAAATGTTGCCCAGACGCAAACAGATCAAACATGTCTCTTTGCATCAAAACGACCCGTGGAGGCCAAATCACCAGCCCAACAGCCCGACACATAGGGTGCGTTTGGTTCTAGCCCCAGTGCACCCTACCAATTTTCGCCTTACCAATTTTTTGGCGCTGGATTTGCCCGCCCTCACTTCGCCCAAGATTTGGCAAAAAAATGAACTGACATACACAGGGCGGAGCGGGCTAGCCAATATTTTGGAGCTAAACCAAGCAGCAGCCCAGGGTCACGGGACGTACCAATTATTTGGTCAGGCTAGCTCTGGCTACAAACCAAACCTACCCATAGTGACCGTCATGCTCGCATCGATCTATTCGCGACCCAAATTTGGAGTACAAATGCGTCAACACGGACATAGTGCGGTTAGCCCACCCTCTGGCCCACCTGCGACTACGTCCGCTTCAAGTGAATATATTCTTATCACAAAACATAATCATGAATAATAATGTTAAGAAAACATGGACATTGCCTGAATAAGAACATACTACTAATAAACATACCATCACAACTGAGCAGTACATGTAGTAGCAAGGAGCTAATGAATAGGGAAATGAAGCTAAACCAAGTTGAAAGTTCATAAAATGGGGTACCAACTGGGCATAACCGTGTTAAATAGCATATCACAACCAGTATATGATTCACAACACGAAGGATTGAAATAATGCACCCAAACCATAATTTTTTTTGTTGAATCAGGCTAGACAACCAAAATTCCTACTAGAGCGGTTTCGAATGGGTAATACTCATGATTTTCTGACCATGTCTAACAAATTGACATCATGAACACTCCCATAGTGGGCGGGGGACAGACCAAACAACGCAGGAAGAGAACAGAGAGCCACCTATCAATAATCAATCTATTGATTGGCACCAAACCTCGGCTCTCACCTCTCATATTTATATGGTTATGTATTTGATAAGCCAAAATTAAATTGACTACCTATCATGAATAATAAAGAAACTCCTACACATGTCTCTAATCCAAAGTTATACGAGGAAGAAACTATATACAAGCAGAGTGCTAAAACAATCACTTTACTACTGTAGCAATAAAGTATTGAAGTAAACATAATTAACATGGGCACTCGAAGTAAACTGAATTATACAAGCTTAAGCTTTCCGTGCCGATCAAACCATTGGTACAACTGATTAACAACTTCATAACAATCCTCATTGCCTGATACTATCGATAAGAAGTGGAAAATGTCTAGAAATAACGACCAAGGAAGCCAATTTAAATAAAATGACCTATAGCATTAGGACAATGTTTAAATGCATGCGGTGGACAAACATACTGCCTCCGTTCTTGAGTATCAAAAATACATTTTTCATCAATACAAGGTCACTAACAGTCATCGAGAAAATGAATTAGCTTTTTATCTCGTAGGATGATACTTATTAATGCAAATATCAATATATTTAATTATCCCGAAACCCGAGAGCATTTCCTCATGAATAATCATGCTATTTCTCACTTGGCTTTGTTTTTGTATCTGAAATATGAGTTTGTGACCTTGTATACAAGGACATATGAAGTGTTAAATATTGAATTTGTAGAGTTGAGTAATAATTTTAGGTTTTAGAAAACTATAGAATTTTTGTTATGTTTTGTAGCATGGACATATTATTGATCAAATCATGAATTCACAAATAAATTTATTATAAATTTGTGGCATCATATTTTTTATTTATGAATCTTACATTGTGAAGGCATTTAAACCATTTCCTATAATTTCTTTATTAAATTTCCAAGTAGAAACATTCAACATATATATATGTAAAAAGGGATACAGATAAGTATGTCGAAAGATCAACTTTTTGTACAAAAAATAGATTTATCCATTCCTTCTATGCTTTGAAACTAAAGGTCATACAATTCCAATCTATGTGATAAAAGCCATAATCTTGTTGAAATTATGAGCGGTGGAGAACAGTCAAAATTGCCTAATCATGAGCTTGTTGTTGGATGTTACCTTTTGTATGTAGCCCACCTAATCATGTTATGATGTACAATATTCTTTATATATCTCTTGTTTATATTAAACTTTTTTATTTAAAACTCATTGATTCAACATGTGTTATCAACCATTATATTATTCTATTAAGTTTAGAAAAGTTATACATGTAAAATATTATGAAACTATAGTGTCAATTGTTGTAAATACTATAGCATAAAACATATATGTAAACTACAATTTTGAATGTAGCGTGGAAATATATTCTTGAAAACTACCTATGAAGATTTTTCTGGTAAATTTAATTTCTTCACATAAAAGATAACAAATTTAATGTCTAGATAGTTTGATTTGTGCTCTATATATACATATACGTATATGTATATATATGAAATGTAGGTATATGCATGTATGTGTGATTATATTGGTATTATTAAATATAGAAACACTATTTAAACCTAGGGTGCAGAAATGTTATTTTGTACCATTTTAGCGTTGTCACATCCATAAATTTATGTTTTGTATACTAATAACTACGTACACATTGACTCACAAAAAAAACAATTGACATAAAAAAACGTTGTGCATGAGTCATTAAAGCGTAAAATAAATAAAAAGTTACGCCATGTCAATTTTTTCTTGCCAGACGATCGATCGAGCCCCCTGTTGGCTTCGATGATCTTCTCTCCTCTTTTTAGACGGAATGCTCAAAATAAGGCTAGGTTTGAATTAACGAAACCATCAACCAGCTAGGAGTTACACCAAGAGTTACAACACACAAACGCGCAGAGCGCACACCGAAACCCACAACAAGAGACAACGTCAAAGCCGAAGCGCGGGCTTCATCAAAGATGAGGGTGCCTTGTCTGATGTTGCACCGGAGCGATCACGACCGTTTCTGCACCAACAAACCTCCACCGCGCCAAGACTGCAGCCCAAGGGAACACTCGGCGACGGGCCCGCAACCTAGAAAAACTTGAGGAACCAAAGGAGGGGAGTCTTGCGACGACGCCTCCAAGAAGGTGAATGGCGCACGAACTCGTCATCATCATCGACATAGAACGAGGTCCTGCAAAGTTTTCACATAGACCCGATACCACCACCCCCGGAGCTCAGGCTAGGTCTAGACCTAACATTTTGCCCTTCCATTGGGTTAGGCATACCGGCAACAGCTATGACCAGACGTCGACCTAGCAAAGATCCCCAAGGCGCTAGCGAGGACCTCAGCTACCGTAGTAGGACCGTGTAAAATTAGTCAAGCTGATGTTGCGAGAGGGCTGCGACACCAGCAAGAGATCACAGGGTGATCTACACCAGACACTACCAGAGATGCTAGCACGAAGTGAGGGCCCTAGGGAGAGCAGATTGAGGCGGAAGGACATAGTCCATCGTCTCGAACAGTAGGGACGTCATCGGGATGCCTTCAACAAGGGAACGAGACCCGCAGGTGACGCAGTCGACTTTTGCCGAGGTTCAAACCTGATTCAAAATCCGATCGCCACCGCGAGGACGCAGAGCAAACAGAGGAGAAATCAGTACCGCACCTCAGAAATCACTACCGCGCCCCAACCGAAGACGCATTATGATCTAGCCCCAACTAGATTCACCGTAGGCTTAACGCAAGATCTGGTTGGCCAGACACAGATCCAAAGGCCACTCGCCGAGGCTAGATCGGAGGCACACGACGGCCGCACCATCACCAGCTAGCGCGTCGACGCATACAGGAGCGCGACCTTGCGTACGTTTTCGACGTCTACACGCCATCCATCCCCGCGCCTTATATTACTTCAGAGCTAGCGCTACCTTGCAATCGCTTGATCCTGCCCAACACAGAGAGAGAGAGAGAGAGCGATCAACCACAAAATGGGCATCCTAGACGCTCTGTCGGACATGTGCCCGGCGGCGACGCAGCGCGCGCGGCGGCGCATCAAGAAGCGGCCGCAGCTGACGACGGTGGAGATCGATGAAGGTCCGGATTGACTGCGAGGGCTGCGAGCGCCGGATCCGCAAGGCCCTGCACGGCCTCCATGGCGTCGAGGTGGTGCCCAAGCAGAGCAAGGTGGCCGTCACCGCCGGGTACATCGACCGACGACCCGGCGAAGGTGATGCGCGCGGCGGGTGGCGCGCAAGACGGGGAAGCGGGTGGAGCCGTGGCCGTACGTGCCCTACGACTGTCGTGCCGCGCCCCTACGCGCCCAGCGCCTACGACAAGAAGGCGCCGCCCGGGTACGTCCGGAACGTCGTCGCCGACCCCACTGCTGCTCGCTCGGCAGGGCGTCATCCACGGAGGTGAAATACACGTCGGCGTTCTCCGACGACAACCCCAACGCGGCCTGCGCCATCATGTAGTTGTAGCTGTCTTTCTGTTCGTAGTTAGTACTAGTACTAGTTGGTGTTGACACTTCTTTCCAGCCGATAGCTTAACAAGGACATAATCGGGAATATCCGCATTTGAGCTGGGCGGGCTGGAAACAGCACAAACGTTTCTCTCTCCTCGGGTCGCTCCCTCTAGGTGATCGAGAGGGCAAAACCCCAGCCGCGCCGCCAGCACCTCCCCTCCTCGTCGCCCCTAGATATGTCGCTGGGCTAAGCCCGCGACGCCGGTGAAGGGGGCGATGGGGATCTGAGCCCTTGGCCCCCCGCGAGTTGTCTAGGTGGAAGATCTCCACGCTGGGATCCCCTTCCTCCGATGGCCAGCCCCTAGCTGGGCCTTAGGCGAGGGTGATCTATCCGGCGGCTTCCACGGTGGGGGCTCCGGAATCGAGGCGGCGGCCTTGGATGGTGAGAGGACGTTGTCCGCGCGGCCGGCTGCGTTCGTGGATGCTGGTGACCGGCAACCTGGTCCGTGCGGGCGGCATGGCGACGCCGGGTGTGGCTCAATGGTGGGTGGCTTCGTGCCGGTGTTTGATGGCTTGTGGCGGTGTGGCATGCTGGGGCCGGGAGAAATCCTCGGTCTTTGACCAAAGTGGCGGCGACGCCTTTGAGGCGCCGTGGTGAGGCGCCACTGAGGTCCCATCCCCTCGCCTCCTACCCCCCCGTCCTGGGTGAAAGCCCAAAATCCGATTGATTGGATGGCGGCGGCGTATGCGGGTCGTTCCCTCCTTGCAGGCGCCGTCTGGGGACCGGTGGTGTAGCGGCGAACGGTGCTATGGTTGGTGTGGTTCTATTGGCGGTGCGGCTGATGCTCGGCTCCACTGCGTCTTTGAGTTCTATCGCTGCTCCCAAGCTTTCCCGTCTCCTGGGTGTCCTCGTTGAAGTTGTTCGTCGCACTGGTGGTCTGTATGGTCTACTCGGTTGGTTTCCTGGAATCTATCTCTCCTTGTTCTAGGCTGAACATCTCCACCTACCGACAGTACGGCGCCCTGCGATCCAGGGCGAGAGGTTTGGGACTCTCTTCGGTGATGGAGGAGGAAGATGTTCCTTCGTTGACATCGTCGGTGATCAGTGTGTGCTGCCCTCAATGCCAATGCTTACGTGGTGCTACTACTGTTGCGAGGAGGACATCATCGGGTTAAGCTGCATTTCTGGTTTATCTTTGTTGTTTGAGTTGGGTGTTGTCTTGTAAGCTTTTCAGCATTCTTGTATCTATCAGACACACGACTTTATTAATTTAAATCAACGCTTCATGCCTTCAGTTTAAAAATCAAGGACATAATCTCACGTAATTGAAAAGATTAACTTAGCGAGTTATTATTGCTCATTTAGAAGCAGTGTTTAAAAAACCGGCCGACATACCGATTTATCGTGAATCGGGTGGTAACCGATAAGATTTTAGCATATCCGCTAATTTATCGCTGCACCGATATATCGGCCGATTTTCTATTTGGGAGCCGATATTTCGTCTGATTTTCACTCTGGTGACCGATATTTTGGCCGGTTGTCAATGAAATTTCGCTGAAATTCGGTATGGCTGTCGATATTTTCATCCTATGGTCTTGTAGAATTGTGCAATAGCTCAAATTTTCTATTTTTATTGATTGAAATAATGCAAAGAATCAAGGTAATTCTTCTACTCAATACTCCAATATTGTTTTTACATACCATATTATGAAAAATTTAGTGATGAAAATTAGGATTTACAAAAAAATAAGCCGATAAATGGGCGACCGATAAAATCGATTAATCGACCGATAAACGATTAATCCGATTAATCCGCTTAATCTCCATTTTGAGGCTGACCGATAAGTTAAGATTAACGATTTCTTGAACATTGTTTAGAGGACACCGTGTCCACCATGTCTAGTCGTGTTATTATCCATCTTGATAGCCAATTACGCTAATAGTCAGAGTGATCAATATACGAAGGCTTCACTAGAGCTCCTTTAAGATTACCTCAAATGAAGAAGTGATCGAGACTAATAGAATACAAGAACTATATAACAATAACTAATAAGTTACACCTTATACAGGCTGTGAGATTAAGAATACACAACTGCATAAGCACATACACATCGTCAAATTTTCCTTCCCCTACATATGTATACCACAAGAAAGAATGTTAGCCACGCCGCACTAGCCACTAGGAGTGGGTATCAGCGCCAGCATTTGGTTCTTGATGATACCCATGCACATCTCGATCTCCCTGAAGACCGGGACATTCTGCGAGCTGCACGGTTGTAGGCGCGAGACCGCCGAATCGAGAATGTGCGCCACTTCGGCAGGATGATACTGCTTCTCCGTGCAGTTCTGATGCATTCAAAGGAAGAATACCCATTAGAACACCAGCACATAACGCCTGAATGATATGCAACATCTCTATGGTTTGTTTACCTGTATCATAAGGATGGTAGCTACACAGGATGAAATCAACTCTGAAGGGAACTGAGTTTCAGAATCACGGCCGTTGGGCAATCTTGGACCAGAAACGTTAGTTGTCGCAGGGTCAAAGCGGCCAGAAGTGCTGTTATCTTGACAGGCTGAATTTGCCTGTCCCGAATCGAGAGGTATCCGCTGTATGCCTAGTATGCTAGAACCAAATCCGGTGCCACGGATATTCAGATTGTCTAGTGCTTCCCCTATTTTCGCAAAAGCATTCTCCCCGTGACTTACTTTGCACATTGCCTGATTACACAGAAAAAGGTAAACAGCAGACACGTAAATTAATAACAAAGCAAAGTTGTATACTTCAGTAACATCAGATGTACAAGGGCAGAATAAAATAGGCAATGCTTCAGACATGAAAGGAAAATCTAGAAGCTAAATGCTCCATGTATCCAACACTAAACATAATTCTGAGGGTGCAGACTACAGAAAATAGATTACAAAAATGGAACAGGAATTATCAACCAACCATGAATCTTTAGTTACCTCAAGCACTGAACTGAACATAAATGATTGTTGATAAAAAAAAAGTAGGTTCTCTTTGCTACTTATTCACTTTTAATTTTCACACATTTCATTATTAACTCAATATTTACTGTTGATTACGAATTCGAAATATTTTTAATTAATATGATCTCGTGAGTGGTGAAGTCCAAAGAGCAATATAGGGTTCATGACCTGGTTGAAAAGAGATCACTTCCTGCATTCTGACAACATATATGCTTTTAATTATTACCATGCAGTGAGACTGATCTATACTATCGGATGCGGATGGTGATCATCCAACGTTTATAAAGGCATGAATATCAAGGACCCCTGGACTGAATAACATAACATGATACTGATAGAAGTATAAATAAGTATGACTATCTAACCTGAATAGCAACATCAACCATCGCCTTAGCTCTGCACCTCGAAGTCTCAATAATTTCCATGACTTGGGATCCAGACTCCTGGTTAATATAACCAAAAAGGTTACATGTGTCTGGTGTTCTATTAAAAGCACCACTGTTTTCCACGCATTTAGGAATAGGATATGACTGCGTGGGATGCCCATGAAATGTGTTACGTTGCCGCAGAGAAAGCAAGGCCGAAGCAACCTGAGTATGAAAATATATTGTTGAATCTTGTTAGTGCATGAAATCCACACACAAAAAAGACTACTGCAAGTGACATCTAGAACTGGGAATTACATGATCATTCGAATCTCTTAGCTGTACAAGCACCATGGCATATTGCTTCCTGAAGTGCTCCAAATCTCTAATAGTTTCCCCATCCTTCTGCTTTCCAGACACCTCTTCATTCATGTGCCTCAATTCTACCAGCAAAGCTTCCTACAAAAGATTAAATAGTTCATAGACATACATATTGTGCACTTGGATCGCGTAAAAATCCCCTAGCATGTTTATCCAATAAATTATTATTGCACACTGGCCCCACAGTGGAATTTGGATGATTCTAGAGTCCTTCAGTCACAGGCTAACATGGAACCAAAACAGACTCATATGGTCGTATGGATTCGTCCAATTCCAATCCTCAATTATGACTTCCAACTTTTAATAACAAAGGTGGTTTCCATTTTCATCTTCGAACACTAGAGAAAACACAATCACAAAGCCCAAGCATGTTGCACTTGCCTTTTTATCAAGGGCGCGTGATAGGTCAGCAAGAGCCCTTATATCTGCTTCTCGATCCTGTAGCTGTGACAGTGTACATGGCTGGCTATACATTGCCTGTTGTGCAGCAACTGTAGCCTCATTTCCAGTATTTTTTGCGTGTGCAACTGAATCAAATGTGTCTCCCTGTTGAAGAAATTCCACAAGGGGGAACAGTTAGGTTATTCCACATCGAGTACATATATTATAAAGCTCCCACTACATATGCTGTCGCCTGTCATCTTAGCTTGCTTCATTAAAATACTTGTTGAGTGACTAAAAAGTACAAAGGAAGTTGCATCAGCACCGGCGAAACTCACATTTGGTACGAATCTTGCTGCGCCGCTACCACCATACTCTCTAGATCGATCCTCAAATTTTACTTCTGGGAAGCTGCAGTAGTATTTATTCACGATATTTTGCCGTCGGAGAGATTCGGGGAAATTTTCCAGTGGGTGTAGTGGCATACAATCAATATCCTGCAAAGTAAAGATATCCTTAACATTCAACAACTTTTTTGTGGGTGAATAACAGCAACCTATTTGACATGGCGATATTTCATCTTTACATTGGTTTTGTTATTATATTCGAACAGACATAAAGAAGAAACATTTGCACTAAGCCACTCAGATAGAAAATTCTCCCATAGGAATGCCCCTTCCTCGGGTATAAAACAAATGAATAGAATGGGCCAAAACACAATATGTATACTGCTATCCCACCAGAATAAAACAAGAGTTGTCCTAGAATTTGTGCAGTCAAGATAATTTAAACATTTTATGTTTTTTAGATTGAAGATATGAAAATATCAGTAGATTAATGTTTACAAAGATACTCTTATCATATATATATTTTTTAGATTTTACAATTATAGTAAACAGTAGAAACTTCTGGTCGCAAATCAAAATTGTTTTCTGCGGACTCTGAGTGTACAAAACGACATTTCTTTGTGACTGGACTAAGCAACTGTTAATGATTCCCAGCAACAAAAAATAGATATAACAACACGAAAATGTGATGCCAGCCAGGCTCTAAAGCAAAGACATGAGTGTAATTGGTTAAAGCATACTCAAAATGGGAAAAGTGAAAAACATGGAACAGAAACAAAACAAAAATGTATTACTCTTAGTTTTCAGTTCAGCATTAGTTACTCTCGTAGTTATTTTGGTCCATCCACATGGACAAATGAAGAGAAACAGTTTACTGAAAGCATGCATTGCAGAGTGGAATACATGAAATCAAAACCAATCAGTAGATAACGTTTTAAACCATAAGAGATAAAATAAAACATGCCACGAAAATAATCAAAATTGAAATTAGATATATATCATTTACCATCACAAACTCAACACCCAGCTCCGACCGATCAAATTGAACCCGGCAACGGTCACGGTCAACAGCCAAAACACTGCCATCATGAAGTTCCCTGGTTTTGGGATGACAGGCTATGACACGCTGTCCAACTGCTAAAGGTCGAGCAAGATCAGTCGGTAGACCTTCTCGAACACCAGACTGGAGTTCAGCATAGTGTTGTCTGACTGACTCACGATACTGAGAAAGCTTCTCTCTCTCCTCATGTAAAAACTGCTTCGACAATCGACGTGGCTTACCAAGAGAACTGCAAAAAACTAGACTCAGAAAACAAACAAAGCTGAAGCAAACAAATCAACTGAACATGACAGACCTCCGTATAACACCCCACTCAACACGAGTCAGCCTTGGCACATGACCCAGCTTAACATGATTCAGGTACTCGACAAATTCACTCTTCGCAAACCATGGGTAATCAATTGCACTATAGAACCATTCGGACATGCACCATCTCCGGACAAAACGTGACGATAAGCAGTGAGAGAGCTTGTCCTGCAAGGGGTCAGGGAAAACATAAGTTGTAACATCTATACCTTGCAAATGATGAGATGAATAGGTCAGAAAAGTTTCTTGACAAAACATCAAACCTTAAGATCGAGAACCTTATGCACTGAGTAGGTAACATTATCGCAGGAATCATCAGCACCCTCAGAAGGCTTACACTCTGGAGTAAGTGCTTTTAAAATGCCTAATTTGCGCCGGCTTCTAGCCTTCGACGGCGAGTCAGATTGCTGAGTTATTGCATTTTGTCTTGTGTCCATATTATCCGTGGCTTCTTTTCCAAAATCATCATGTGCTGGAGAACTTTCCTGTGCTTTAGACTTGTTTTGTTTTGAAACTGGACTAACATGAGTATGCCTACCCTTATTAGAAACTACATTCCCTTCTTCAGCAGAAACCTAGCAAAGGCAGATATACAAGCGAAATTATATTTTGCCATTTAAGAAGTAAGAACACGGGAGGAAAGAAAAATGTCAACTTGGCCATTTCAAGTTTTAAATTCACAAAGCCAAGGAGTGTTTGGGAGTGACATACTGTAGTAGGTCACCCAGGGAAAATTTACAAAAAAGGCAGGATGTTTGGAAGGGAATACTTTGGCAACAGCAATAAGAGTTACTTTGATCAATGTATGTCTTAGTAGTCTCCCCATTTGCTATATGTCATTGACTTAAAAAACTATATATCACATGGATAAGAGAAGGAGAAAGTTGCTTAAAAACAAGGAGGTCATACAACAAAAAAGTATTTTCTCCTCTTAAGTGGGAGAAGGTATGTTGTTCAAATGGAGGTTTAGAGATTAAGAAACAGAGAAAGCTTAATTTTGTTCTTCTTACTAAATGAAAACTGTTTATCAGGAGCAACAAAAGAAAAGGCAAGACTATAAGTGGAATGCGTACCTCAGTCTTCTCAATATCTTTTAGTGCATTCTTTTCATCTTTGGAGATCTGAACATAAAGCAGCAAATATATGCAAATCATAAGCAACGTACAGAACTAACAATATTGTGGCTTGTCACATGTTCAACAGGTAACAGTTTTGCAGGTACCTTTCCTGTGGAATACTTTCTTTTCTTTTTCTCCGTTTTAACACCACATTTACAATCTTGCTGCTTTACTTCAGAAATAGCACCTCCATCATGATGTGGATCTTTAGTAAGTCTAGCTTTTTTCCTAGTAACCATCTCAATGTTTACAAGTTCTGACTGCCTTTTAATCTTCTTCGTTTTTCTGGAGTTGTCTTTTTTCTCAAAAAGTGGTACTGCTGCAGGAACACTAGGCTTCTCATCAGATTCATTTGGCTTCTCATCAGATTTATTGTCTTTGCTTTCATCCTTAATGTGTGCTGATGATTCTGGAAAACAAGCACAGGCAGTATCAATAGCACAATCAAACACAAAACATTACAAACTTAGCATATTGGTCAAAACCTAACTCTGCAAAACCACTTTTGTCCAAAACTTTTCTGAGATTTTCACATGATGGTCGGACTGCTAAAACTTACAAAAAATCTACCTTTGTGAACCTGGTTAAACAATTTATTGACTTCAGTGAGTAAACTTATTATTGAACAGTATGCCCAGTATCTACAAGTCTTGTGGTTGCAAATGGAAGCCGATGAATGAAGTTAAGTGTGTTGCAGGTAAAACAGGTGGAAGGCATCTGCACAGCTACAGGGTTGCCTAGAAACTAGTCAACAATGTATGCAGGTGCTTAATAGCATTATAATAAGGAAAAATAATAATAATACAAACATTTGCTGTATCCATTTCTTCCATAAGACATAAGACAGCACCGCAGCACCAGTTGTGCAGGCATGCTTGGAGCTGTGGGGGTACATAAATGGTCCTTGTATGTATAGGAATTTATGTATGGGGATATTACGCAACTAGTTGCGCGCGCACCCCATTTTTGTTCTGACATTTTCAAGTTTCCAAAAAATGCAAACTAAAATTTTAGACATACATTCTATTGTATCTTGTGCATCTGTGAAATTTCATCCAAAAATATGTCAAAATGTGGCCTACACAAAAAGAACAAATGATGTGTAAATAGTACGTGACACTATTTACGTACGTCTTCTCTTTTTTACACAGGTCACATTTTGACATATTTTTGGATGAAACTTCATAGATGCACAAGACACAACACAATGTATGTCTAGAATTTTAGTTTGCATTTTTTGAAAACTTGGAAGTGTCACAACAAAAAACGGGGTGCGGGCGCAACTAGTTGCAAATGAGAGTTTCCCGGAATTTATGCAGATTGCAGAATTCCTTTAAGATTAGACTGCACAAAAGATTAGAACTACATATTGGCTCCACAGATAATCAGCTCTGACTCCATTGTACAGCGATTGCAATAACTTAAGTACTAAACTGTACTGCCAAGCTGTCCATTGCATGGTTTCACCACCGCACCAAATAATCATTAAAAAAGTAAATACTATTACATGATAAAGGATACAATGAGGTGCATGGAAATTAAATAGTAAAAATATATTGCCACTTCTGAATTAGCACCATAGTCTGGGATAAGACTAACCAGATTCAGCATTGGAAGAAGGTTGTAGAATATTCACAGATATATCAGCTAATGTATGCAATGCATCGAGAGCTGAGCTTTCATCTGCCAAACAAAGTCCAATTAGGCAAATCAGGACCAAAGGTTTGTGCTATATAGATACGAAAGCAAGAATTCCAACAAAGTATCCTTACAACTTAGCAACCATTACACAATAAAATTAATAATATGTGGGCGCAAAGCAAAGATGAACAGACTGTATTACAAAGAACAACAGATCCTCCTTGCGAAGTTTGTAGAGCAATGTCGATTTCAGTGTAATAATCATTACATAGTTCTGTTTGAGTTTTCCATGGTAGGGAGATTGTCAGTTTATTTTACAAATGCAACAATCCAAGGAAGACAACAAATATTCTGAAATAATACTGATGGTTGACCACCGCAGCATAGGACACTACTTATGTTTCACCACACAATCAAGAAAATACTGTACTGTATGTAAATATGAGAAGCTTAGCCCATTGTCCTTCTTGCTGGAATACTATTCTCATTCAATAAAAAAAAATCGAGAAAACGCAAAAAGCCTTTGTGTTTCTTTTCATTGAAAAGGTAGAAGGGTTTGTGTTACACTCCGAAGAAGAGGTTTATTATTCTCATTCAATAATATGAATTGTATTCAATAGTTGAGAAAATACTACTGTACAACTTTATAAAAGATAAGACTCAAATCAATAAACCACCTTACCGATAGTTTCAACTGTGCTAGAAGCCTAAAAGAAAATATGCTGTGATCATCTTTCAATAATTCCATTACCTTTCTAAAAATAAGAGATAAGATCAGACATACCACCAAAAAATAGCTGGCGACTTCTTTTGCTTGATTTATTAGATGGCCATGAAGCTTTACTTCCTAATGCGTCCACCTCTAATTCATATTTTGCTTTTCTGGCGCTGTACCCTTCTTCAGTGCCACTGCAAGCCTCTCTGTCATCCTCGAATTGATTGTCTGTTTTGTGTGCAGCTTTCTTTCTTCTCCTCTGAGGCCTCTTTAATTTTTGCTTAGACTTGCCAGATGCAGAGCCTTCATTATTCATAAAATAAGAATCATATTTGGGATGGTCACCAGTCTCTGCTTCCCTGCTTCCTAAGCTACCTTCTGGATAATCAGCTTCTACTTGAAATCCACGCATCTTTGAGCTTCCCATCTCTGAATCCGCATTCTGCAAACATCATACAGAATTACAGATATGATCATGCAATTACTTTGCAACATGAGTGTACTAGAGATAAAGAGCAAATAGATCCTGGGTTCTTACTTTTCTGTCAGCACTTTTAATAGGAGACAGGAACATATGATCACTCGATCTTCCAGGTGTTTGAGAAACCTGAGGTGAGCCTCCTCTTTGACAGACCTCTGCTAGAGCTAGAGCTGCTACATGAGCACCTTCATCATCACCATTAGTAGCATCTGGTTTTGCTATCTTGTGATCTCGGTGGTACATGCTTGCAACAGGCACTCGCGGGGTCCTTTTTCCAACAGCACGTGGCCTGTTCCCTAAAAACAAGTCTAGACAAGTTTCAACTTTCAAGACCTCAATCCTAATTTTGTTTATGAGTACACAGTGCCAGATCTTAATACTGTGCAGCCATGAAGCAAATTTCGGAGGTCATATTTTCAACCATTAAATAGCAGTTAGTCCTGGTTAGAGAGTAGAAAATAATAACACATGCCAACAAGAACTTAACATAGATGTATCCGTGTTTAATTATAAGAAGGGAACACATGTACGAGTTCACAATTTCATTGTAGATTGTGAAATGTTTTGTGCTCATAGTTGAATTGTAGATTGTTAACTGTTTACAAAAACTAAAACACTAACAGAGAATAAATTTAGACTTAAAAGCTTTTGGTAAATGAAATTGTGAACTGTTCTGTGTTCTCCTTAGGGCATGTACGAGGTGCTTAGGGAGGTGTGCTATTTCTGCACCAGAGGTGCCTAAGGGCCACTTCTTTTAAGCTTATGCTTATGCAGAATCTGGCTTATGGATTGCGGTGGGTAAAAACTCCGGTGTACAGAAGCTGAGAGAAACTGATGTTCCTGTTCTTTTCGGCTTGTGGAATTTGGGCTTATGATATGTGCTGAGCCACTAAAAGTCTGTATTGCCCTTAGTCTATTATTTTGCACGAGAGTTATATTAAAATCATGTAGAAGTCAGAGTTAGTAGCAGATGTCAGTAGACTTTTGCACTATTTAATGCAAATTGAACTGTCTACGGAAGGTGGTGGGCACCACCAGTGGGTGGAGACTGGAGGAATCACGAGTGGGCAAGGCCATGAGACACGGGAAAAGGTATCAGACTTCGATGGCAGTCTCAATGTAATTGTATTCAAGAATAAGGGCAATTCTGAATGTCGATTCGGTTTAAGTCTCAGAAGCTCGGGAAACACCTCCGAGGCAGCTTCTCGATTTGCACTGCACGACCGTTTCTCGGTGGAAATAAGCTCACGAGAAGCTGGACACTTCTTTTTGGTTTCGGCTGTCTACGGCCTCGAAGCTGCTCAGGAAGCTAAAAAGAAGTCCCCCTAATTAAGCATCTGTCCTATAGAAATAGGCACTGTGCTTAAGAAAAAACCGGGTCTATTTTTTGTAAGCACCTTGCATTGTAGATGCCCTTAGGGGTGGGCATGGTTCGTGTTCAGAAACCGCACCTGATCGAACGAACCAAATCTCATATGACATTGCATGGATCAAACCTTCAGGCCAAAATGTCTGCTACACTTAATCCACTGTATCTAATGTAATGCTCCATTCCCTTTAGGCGAGGGAGAGCAAGATCAAGTGCTGCAGAACTCAAGCAAGTTTATCAGCAGGCGGGGGCGCTGGTTACCAGCCCCGCCCTTCTGTATCTTCTCTCCAGCACAGCCTGCCCACCAGTGTTCCACTCAGCTCCCGTTTCTCACTTGCGGCCGCGAGATCTGCCCCCGGTGAGGGCATTGCCGGAGGCCGGAGGCCGGAGCCCTTCGCTCCTCTATCGTCACTAAGCCGTGCAAAGGAAGCAGACCACAGTTTATCTCTCTTGATTATTTCTGGATTTTGACTTTGCAATTGAAAAGGATGGATTGAAAGGAAGGGGAGAAAATGAACTTTCGCCTGAAGGAATAGGTTACTGATTTTGTATTATCTCCTGATTGCTTGCTATTTGTATAAAAAAAAAAGAAACTAGTTAATATTTACCCCTCCTCGCTTGCTGCTCTGCAGACAGGTGTGTAGCCGACTAAAATAGGTCCGTACCTATATTCCAATGCACTGATTTCCCCTCGCGTCATTTTTTCTGCTCCAAACCTCTGAACCAAAGTGCTCACTGTCTCGGAGCAGGAAGACTGACCCTTGGATTGAGTCGAAATACACACACCCCTAGTTTTCGTTTTTAGATAAAACTTTATTAGACTCAAATTAGAAAATCTACTACTAAAGATTAAAAAAAGAAAAGGACATGTATGAGTTTTCTATTTCTTCTAACACATTTAGACTTTGATGTTAAAATTACCTCCTGAACGTTTCTTCTTCAACGAAGAAAGGCATCCATAGCTCGATGAAGTGGGCTGGGATTGCAATAGATCAGGGTAGCGTGTATCAGATGCCTTCGACACAGATTGAAGCTTTGCACGCCCACGCTTCTGTGGCTTTCTAGAAGTTTTCAGTGAATCGTTACTCTCGCGATCACTGTTACTTCCATCCTACAGTTCAGAGCGTATGTCCTTAATTACAAACATTCTTGGTAAACGCAATAAATGGCATAGTGCGCTGACAGACTAACTGTGACCCAAGGTTGCACATATGCCACCATAAGGGCTAGGTCAACCATTCTGCTACTTCACAAGAACACATGTGTTGTAATCTTACAAGGGAGAAATTCATTTCATTTGATGATGTTGAAGTAACTCTTCAAGAATGTTGCAATAAATGATGGACAAGTAATGGAGATGTCAGCCTGAAAATCATTTAATAGCTTAATATAGTCAACACAAATGACTATTACAATCTTAATAGTTGCACCTCCTAAGCATTTCATACTATTATATTACTAGATGCAACAAATAGTTCTTGTTCTCGGAATCTGTACTTGATATAGTTTTCACATATATCAAGAATCAACTAACATTTAATATAGTACTTTATGGAATCCCTGTTCAACTTTCACAACATTTTCAGGTATCCGTGGTAAGAACTACAGAACCTTGAATATTATAGGCATTCAAGTTTAACTTTACCAGAATATTATAGTGATCGGTCATCATCGCTATCAACCCTGCAGCAGTAGCAGTTCCCTCTGCAAGAGATAAATATGCCTGGACATACAACAGAGCTTGATCAATTTATCAGAATAACCGTAAAAAAATAGCAAAAGGAAGACAAATACATGCAAAATGAATTGTGCAACTTATACAATCTATTTAACCAGCCTATCATGCATACATATGGGCATAGCAGGAAATAAGGCTAGAACCAAATGGATGGAATCCAAGATCTCGGTATATATCACAACGATTATTGACTGATACTATGGCCAGCCCTGGGATCTTATGCTATGAAAAACTCAAGTATTGCTTTGCTAAAATCAGCCCACTAAGCTATAAGAAACAACATCACAACAACAAATTCATGCCACACATTTTTCCTAGTCAGGATTGAAAGTTAAAACAAGGTGGTGTGTGATAGGTAATAAAGTGCAGACAGTCCAGAACAGCCACCGACCCACCGAACACAAAGGAAGGCTGGGATTTACCCTATTCATGTTGTAAAGAGCCTCCACCATATCAGATGTTCTATCATGGACGGCAGCAGCCACCTGCAAGTTGAGATGAACAATCAGTAATAGAAATTCAGGTCTTCGGTAGAGTTTGATTTACAATCCTCCTAAGAGGTAGGTTACAAGCATGTTTGTTATTTTCAAGTGATAATACTGCTGCTTGATAAAATAAATAAATTTCTCGGGTAATCATGTTGGTGTAGTATGCGGTTACCTAAAGAACAAATTCCCAACTGTTAAATAAAAGTAATCCCACACCGACCACAATAAGAAGGCAGAGATCAAACAAACCTTCTTCCAATCTTTTCCATATTTTCTATAAGCTCCATAGAAGTGCTCCAGCTCATCTTTGCTCCACTGAGAACCAAGGTCAGACAACTTTTTCTTCTGCAAATAAATGTTTCTATGATCAATGATCAACTATGCGATCGTATAAACCGCAGTAGAGTGCAGATGCTTACCCGCACTTTACTTTTATGTACAACTGCGGCAGCATCCTTATCGTTCCAGTCTTCATTGATTTTGGCGTAGCGCTTGTTTACATTTCTCACTTTCCTGGTTGAGGACATTGAGAGTCACAGAACAAGCTGAAATAAAGTTCACTGGAGATTAGACGGCTTGCTTCAGTCGCCTGCCTTTTGGATGAGAATCGAAAAGGGGGACTGGAAAAGGAAATTTAAGCAGGAAGACTTTCCGCGAGGAAACATGTGTTACATACACAACCTTGATGATCTAATGTTATTATATAAGGAAAGTTAGGCTAATTAAACCGTAAATGGAATGAAGAACTTTGTGGTTTAATGCGTCTGCTTAAGCTCTTTCCTCTTTTACCCCCTAATGTTTGTGCAATATAATTCCTGGCCAATTCGCAGCAGCGCCCTAATCCCATCCTCTGGAACTTTAGCTAGCGTCCAGCTGGGAACCTCGCGCGCGCGCGGGAACCGGAGAGTAGAGCGGCAAGCGATAAAGTGCAACAAGAGAGCGCGCGCAGCGGATAGGAACAATACCGGGAGCGCGCGAGAGTGGCCGGTGACCTCGGCGCGGGAGGGCGCCCGCGCGCGCGCGCCTCGACGCGGGAGTCCGCAGCGTCAGTCCGGGCGGCCTGCGGATCTGATTGGGGAGGGCTTGGGGCGGTGGTGAGGAACTGAGGACGGAGCTAGGGCAAGGGGAATTGGGGAGGGAGCTCGATCGCGGAGGAATCCGTGGAGATAGGTGCAGTGCGGGTGGGGTGGGGATTTTGGAAAGGGAGAAATGCGGGCGGGGTTCCAACTTGGAGAGGGGCAGAGGGGGCAGAGGTGCAGGAACAAGTTTTTTTTCACCACCATATATAGGGGTGGCTCTCGGCAAATCAAAATCTCAATTCCCCCCGTTTCGAGCTCATCCATCATTTCCGATCTAGCGATATGGTCGGCTCTACCTCACCCGCACGGTCGGCGAGCCTTGCAGCGACGACGACGGCTCTTGCGGCGTCTACTGGTCGCGGATGGTCGTCTTCTTCCTCTGCGTCGATGACTTCAGTTGTGCTAAGCTTCTGCAAACCCTATCCTTAGATCTAGATCTTTTGGGTACACAAGCGGGGTCTGAACGAATCCATTGCAGGACATTCCTTCGTCGTCGGTTGAGGTTGTGGAGGTTTTCCAGGTTCCATCTGACTCTACGACGGGGACAGTTCTCGTCGTTAACTCATCCACTGGGACGGTGATGCTGCCTGCATCTTCGCCAGGGTCCCCTGCTTCCCCGATCTCGGTGTTGCGTGTGGCTCCTTTGACTGTAAGGCCGCTCTTACTTATCTCGCTATTCATTAATCTGCTAGTGGTAGTTCATTGATCTGCTAGTGCTTAAGGATGTCCATGTGGTATTGCTAGTTCTTTGATCTGCTAGTGTTTCTCATGTAGGCCATCATACCTTTGGGCTCCCCTGATCTGTCTGCGCCTACTGTGAAATCTCACACCGACTGTCTGATTGCAAGCAAACGAGCCATGGTTTGGAAACCTGAGCTATCAGAGTTTGTGCTGAACCGGTTGGTTCAGCTCGTCCGTAACGGTGTCTGCTTCAACATGGGATTCAAGGAGCATCGGATGAAGAAGGTAGCCGCGGATGTTCTTGCATTCGTCGGCGTACATGTCACCACTCTTCATATGTACAACCACATCAGAAACTGGATGACGAAGTGGAGCGTCATTATGAAGATGAAATCCGATCGCATTCTGGACTGGAGTGAAGATGGTTGCTGCTTCTACGACGGTGATGAAGGGGCGGCGGACGAGTACATCCAGGTATGAAGCCTCATTGAGTTCATTCATAGATCAGTGAGAGAGTCGCCCTAACAGTTGGTCCTTCTGGATTGCAGTGCTACCCGAAGCACCGTCAGTATGTCGGCATCCCGATCACGAACGACGCTCAGATGAAGACGATCTTCACTCCCCGGTTCGTGTGCAAGGCGCAGCTGTTCCAGCCTAACTTGTTGGTCAGGGCTATCGACTTCATTGCAGACAATGAAGCAGAGCTATATTCCTACCGTGAGCTGGGGAAAATGATGATTTGGTCCAGAGGAGAGAGATAGTCTCAGCGGTGGCAGCCAAGGTAAATGCTCTGGAACGATATGGGTACTGAGTGCCTTAGTAGTGACATTCGTTGTCGCGCCTACATCAACAGACTTCAACTTGGGCACCCCGTATTTCGAACGGTTTATTTGACGCCATCACTTCAACATCGCAAGTTTGTGTGCTTGACACCGCCTAACGTCAATAGGTATAACTTACCCTACCTTTTTTTGCGAGAAAAGGAGATGATATTAAAACGGCCAAATTACAGAAAGGTCCACACAAAAAAGGAAATTACAACCAAGCCCCTATGCAACCCGACTACGTCGGCACCGTGGAGCCGGTGGCGCGCCGTTCGCTGCTGCTCGCTTACGCCTTGGATCGAAGCAACCCCCAGGCGGAACGGGAAGTCGCCGGTTGATACGCGTGAAGCACACGTCCGTTGGGAACCCCAAGAGGAAGGTGTGATGCGTACAGCAGCAAGTTTTCCCTCAGTAAGAAACCAAGGTTTATCGAACCAGTAGGAGTCAAGGATCACGTGAAGGTCGTTGGTGACGGAGTGTAGTGCGGCGCAACACCAGGGATTCCGGCGCCAACGTGGAACTTGCACAACACAATCAAAGTACTTTGCACCAACGTAACAGTGAGGTTGTCAATCTCACCGACTTGCTGTAAACAAAGGATTAAATGTATAGTGTGGAAGATGATGTTTGTTTGCGAAGAACAGTAAAGAACAATGTTTGCAGTAGATTGTACTTCAGATGTAAAAGAATGGACCGGGGTCCACAGTTCACTAGTGGTGTCTCTCCAATAAGATAAATAGCATGTTGGGTGAACAAATTACAGTTGGGCAATTGACAAATAGAGAGGGCATAACAATGCACATACATATCATGATGACTACTATGAGATTTAATCAGGGCATTATGACAAAGTACATAGACCGCTATCCAGCATGCATCTATGCCTAAAAAGTCCACCTTCGGGTTAGCATCCGCACCCCTTCCAGTATTAAGTTGCAAACAACAGACAATTGCATTAAGTATGGTGCGTAATGTAATCAACACAAATATCCTTAGACAAAGCATCGATGTTTTATCCCTAGTGGCAACAACACATCCACAACCTTAGAACTTTCTGTCATTGTCCCAAATTCAATGGATGCATGAACCCACTATCGAGCATAATACTCCCTCTTGGAGTTACAAGTATCAACTTGGCCAGAGCCTCTACTAGCAACGGAGAGCATGCAAGAACATAAACAACACATATATAATAGATTGATAATCAACTTGACATAGTATTCCATATTCATCGGATCCCAACAAACACAACATGTAGCATTACAAATAGATGATCTTGATCATGATAGGCAGCTCACAAGATCTAACATGATAGCACAATGAGGAGAAGACAACCATCTAGCTACTGCTATGGACCCATAGTCCGATGAGGAACTACTCACACATCAATCCGGAGGCGATCATGGTGATGAAGAGTCCTCTGGGAGATGATTCCCCTCTCCGGCAGGGTGCCGGAGGCGATCTCCTGAATCCCCCGAGATGGGATTGGCGGCGGCAGCGTCTCTGGAAGGTTTTCCGTATCGTGGCTCTCGGTAAAGGGGTTTTCGCGACGGAGGCTATAAGTAGGCGGAAGGGTAGGGTTGGAGGCGTCACGAGGGGCCCACACATTAGGGTGGCGTGGGCCCCTCCTTGGCCGCGCGGCCCTAGCGTGGCGGCGCCTCGTGGCCCCACTTCGTATGCTCTTCGGTCTTCTGGAAGCTCCGTGGAAAATAAGACCCTGGGCGTTGATTTCGTCCAATTCCGAGAATATTTCCTTTGTAGGATTTCTAAAACCAAAAACAGCAGAAAACAGCAACTGGCTCTTCGGCATCTCATCAATAGGTTAGTGCCGTGTGGTGACCCGGCATACCACTGCATGGTGTAGTATGCAAGTCTGATATAACACCAATGAAACACCGTTCCACTAGTATTATATCGCTCAGAGTGGTACAACAGAAACATATGCGGGTCCAAGGCATGTCTATAGAATTACATACAGACTCTGTTACAAAAGATCATCATAGCCTCCTACTTTACAATGAGGTAAAACTGCAAATAAACTCCAGAAGAACGACTCGTTGTCTAGTCTTATCACAGACTCTATTTGTAGAGTATTTAACTAGCTATAGGGCTAAGAATAGATTCTAGCTAAGTAGGAGCTAGGTATAGGAAGCTAGTTCCCTTCTATGGCTAAACTAGGTTTTCTCCTTGTTGAATGTGGTATCTGACTCCTCGGACAGGGTC
This sequence comes from Lolium perenne, assembly GCF_019359855.2. Classification (NCBI taxonomy): domain Eukaryota; kingdom Viridiplantae; phylum Streptophyta; class Magnoliopsida; order Poales; family Poaceae; genus Lolium; species Lolium perenne. Next base: position 14,061,733 of record NC_067249.2, read on the forward strand.
CTGTCTCTTGAAGTAGTTGTTGACTCCTCGGTCTTCGAGTTGCACTGAAGATCCTCCTTTGATGCCTCCATATCTAAGCAGGGGATTTAAGAGTGGTATGAGTACGAGCGTACTCAACAAGTTCATTATAGGAAAGAGGTGTTTAATGCACTAGCTACAGCATTAGACCAGAAAGTCTAATACCAATGCAGGTTTTCATAACCATTTCTTCAAAAGGTTGCTTTTATTCAGAAGAACTATGTCCGTCAGCCTTCACCGGTTTAGTAGAACTTCATGGAGCTCCTTTCCGCCGCGTCATAGCGATTCCATATCCCGGAACAGGGAGTGACAGGTCACGGTTCTTTACACTCTGCAGAGGTGTGTTGCTTTACCCATAAGAGATCTTAACCTTGGTGCCAACCGGACGCGCAACCCGTCCACACTTCCTATGGTGTGAGGCCCGGTATAAGGTCTAGCCAATCATGTTCCTCCGCTACCTCGAACACCCACCCGTTGTTGCATGCGCCGACCCTGGGTCCACGCCGGTCCCATTATTCCTGTAGATTTCAAGGTGGACCCCGACCACGACGACAGTGCTGGGCTCTACCATACACTCCTACGCCGGTAGCTGCAACCCATCATAGACCGCAATACCGTGGGGACTTAAGGCTTCCCCAGCCTACCGCTTGTTCTTCGAGCGACAAGTGTCTACGGACAGTGTCGTGGGGACTTAAGGCTTCCCCAGCCTACCGCTTGCCACCGACAGATACAAGTGTCTACGGTAAAGCGCATCCGTTGATGAACGAGAGGTGGAAACACTTTTGACTACTCCGTCCCACTCCGGATCTTATGGTTAACACGGGTATTACTAAGACAAGAATCATCATACATTTGTTGTTTAATCCTAGATGGATATAAACCCTTGCAATGGAACCTCCACCATATCAACACAATCCATGGTTCCATTGCCCACCACATAGTCATATTCATAGTTATGAAAGTAGTGGTTTTGGTTTTTTATGCAATAGTGATAACCATAGTACTTTGCAAGTAATTTGATAGAAATACTCAAATGACATGAGCAAGTGATGAACTTGCCTTTCTTGGCTGCAAGATTATGCAGACAAGGTCTTCGATGCGTAATAACTCCAAATTCTGAAATAGCATCATCGTCCGGTAAGGACGATGTTTAAAAGATTGGCAAAGATGCAATAATGCATAAGAATGAGATGCAATCGCTCTAAGCGTGACCTAACCCCGATGATTTAGGATTAGTGAGTGGTAATGATTGGTTTAGGGTGTGTTGCACTTTTAGAGTGATTCACAAACAAGGTTCTTATTCATGTTGGTGTAGTATGCGGTTAACAAATTTCAAACTGTTTAATAAAAGTAATCCCACACCGACCACAATAAGAAGGCAGAGAGATCAAACAAACCTTCTTCCAATCTTTTCCATATTTTCTATAAGCTCCATAGAAGTGCTCCAGCTCATCTTTGCTCCACTGAGAACCAAGGTCAGATAACTTTTTCTTCTGCAAATAAATGTTTCTATGATCAACGATCAACCATGTGATTGTATAAACCACAGTAGAGTGCAGATACTTACTCGCACTTTACTTTTATGTACAACTGCAGCGGCATCCTTATCGTTCCAATCTTCATTGATTTTGGCATAGCGCTTGTTTACATTTCTCACTTTTCTGGTTGAGGACATTGAGAGTCACAGAACAAGCTGAAATACAGTTCACTGGAGATTAGATTAGACGGTTTGCTTCAGTAGCCTGCCTTTTGGATGAGAATCGAAAAGGGGGACTGGAAAAGGAAATTTAAGCAGGAAGACTTTCCGCGAGGAAACATGTGTTACATACACAACCTTGATGATCTAATGTTATATAGAAGGAAAGTTGGGCTATGTGCTGATTAAACCGTAAATGGAATGAAGAACTTTGTGCTTTAATGCGTCTGCTTAATCTCTTTCCTCTTTTACCCTCTAATCTTTGTGCAATATAATTCGTGGCCAATTCGCAGCAGACTGGCGCCCTAATCCCATCCTAGGGAACTTTAGCTAGCGTTAGGGCCAGCTCGGAACCTGGCGCGCGGGAATCGGAGAATGGAGTAACAAGCGATAAAGTGCAACGAGAGAGCGCGCGCAGAGGATAGGAACAATACCGGGAGTGCGCTGGTGACCTCGGCGCGGGAGGGCGGCCGTGCCTCGCGTCAGTTGGGGCGGATAGGGCCCCTCTGCGGATCTGATTGGGGAGGTGGTGAGGAACTGAGGACGGAGCTAGGGCTGGCTAGCGCAAGGGGAATTGGGGAGGGAGCTCGATCGGAGGAATCCGTGGAGATAGGTACAGTGCGGGGTGGGGATTTTGAAAAGGGAGAAATGCGGGGTTCGAACTTGGAGAGGGGAGAGGGGGGAGTTAGAGCACCTCGAGCGGTCTCCCTGACTGACTAGGCCCCAGTCACACGTTTGTTATTCGGTCCAACCGCGTTCCCGGTTCCTCGTTTTTCTTCGGAATATGCCCTTAATCTTTTCGGAGAGCTCAGGCCATCCCGGCCCTCTGGGGTCCGCTCGCGAACTCCGGACGAGAGAAAAGCGGGACGGGCCCCTTCTGTCGGCGAGAAAACACACGAACCCCACCACTTTCTCGTCGAAATCCCTCTCCCCTCTTGTTGCTCTGTCGCCGCCGGCACCACCCCTCGTCAATTCGTCGGTCGGTTGCCTGAACTCCGCCGTCCCTCCATCCAACAGTCTATATTCCGCCGTTCGTCGTGTCGTCTGCCAATATTCCGCCGTCGAGCAACTCCCTCGCGTCGCGCCTCGTCGACACGCTCGGCAGGTGTTCGTCCATTTGCCTGGTCGGACATAGACTCCGACGACGAGGAGGAGCAGATGTTCGCCGAGCTTTTTGAAGAAGAGATGGCAGCCGCCGCCGCCCAAGACGAGGAGCACATATTGATCCTAGCTTGCATGTCCGGCTTGTACGCGGAGAAGGCCATTGGTCGCCGTGGTGGGTCGGTATATTGGCAGAATATTGACCATAGATGACAAGATGATTACTATGAGATTCGTTTGGACATTACAACATAAAACATAAACTGTAATCCAACTACATCTATGACTAATAATCCACCTTCCGGTTATTGTCCGAACCCCTTTCCGTATTAAGCTGCAAGCAACAGATTATCGCATTAAGCAATGTGTGTAAAGTAAAAAATAGAATTACCCTCGGATAAAACATTGTTATTTTCTCCCTAGTACCAACAACACATCTACAATCTTAGAAGTTATTGTCACTCTTCCAGAAAACTAGAGGCATGAACCTACTATCGAGCATAAATACCCCCTCTTGAAGTCACAAGCATCTACTTGGCCAGAGTATCTACTAGCAACAGAGAGCATGCAAGATCACAAATAACATCTGACAATAATATATAATCGATCCCAACATAGTATTTAATATTCATCGGATCCCAACAAACACAACATGTAGCAGTTACATAAGGATGATCTTGATCGTGTAGGGCAGCTCACAAGATCTAAACATGAGGTGTGCCATCTAGCTACTGCTATGGACCCATAGTCCAGGGATAAACTACTCACGCATCACTTCGGAGGCGGGCATTGTAGGATAACGTTGCATAAAAAACAAAAATTTTCCTACCGCGAACACGAAATCCAAGCCAAGATGCAATCTAGAAGACGGTAGCAACGAGGGGATTATCGAGTCTCACCCTTGAAGAGATTCCAAAGCCTACAAGACGAGGCTCTTGTTGCTGCGGTAGACGTTCACTTGCCGCTTGCAAAAGCGCGTAGAAGATCTTGATCACGATCGGTTCCGGCGCCACGAACGGGCAGCACCTCCGTACTCGGTCACACGTTCGGTTGTTGATGAAGACGACGTCCACCTCCCCGTTCCAGCGGGCAGCGGAAGTAGTAGCTCCTCTTGAATCCGACAGCACGACGGCGTGGTGTCGGTGGTGGTGGAGAACTCCGGCGGAGCTTCGCTAAAGCTACGCGGGAGATATGGAGGAGAGGGGGCGGCTAGGGTTTGGGAGGGGGTGGCCGGCCACTTCAATGGGGCGGCCAGCTTGTGGTCTTAGGGTGGCCGGCCCCCTCCCTTGGCCCCTCATTATATAGGTGGATTCCCAAGAGTTGGTCTCCAAGTCTTCGAATAAGACCCGAACCAAAAACCTTCCATATGGTGGGAAAACCTACCCAAGTTAGGACTCCACTAGAGGTGGGAGTTCCACCTCCCATATGGGGGGTGGCCGGCCCCCTAAGGGGGAGTCCACTTGGGACTCCACCCCCACTAGGGTTGGCCGGCCATGGAGGTGGAGTCCCATGTGGACTCCACCTTCCTTGGTGGTTTCTTCCGGATTTTTCTAGAACCTTCTAGAACCTTCCATAGAACCTTCCGCGACATTTTAATTCACATAAAATGACATCCTATATATGAATCTTATTCTCCTGACCATTCAGTAACTACTCGTGATGTCCGGGATCTTATCCGGGACTCCGAACAAATATTCGAACTCCATTCCATATTCAAGTTCTACCATTTCAACATCCAACTTTAAGTGTGTCACCCTACGGTTCGTGAACTATGCGGACATGGTTGAGTACTCACTCCGACCAATAACCAATAGCGGGATCTGGAGATCCATAATGGCTCCCACATATTCAACGATGACTTCAGTGATCGAATGAACCATTCACATACGATACCAATTCCCTTTGTCACGCGATATTTTACTTGTCCGAGGTTTGATCATCAGTATCACTCTATACCTTGTTCAACCTCGTCTCCTGACAAGTACTCTTTACTCGTACCGTGGTATGTGGTCTCTTATGAACTTATTCATATGCTTGCAAGACATTAGACGACATTCCACCGAGAGGGCCCAGAGTATATCTATCCGTCATCGGGATGGACAAATCCCACTGTTGATCCATATGCCTCAACTCATACTTTCCGGATACTTAATCCCACTTTTATAACCACCCATTTACGCAGTGGCGTTTGATGTAATCAAAGTACCTTTCCGGTATAAGTGATTTACATGATCTCATGGTCATAACGACTAGGTAACTATGTATCGAAAGCTTATAGCAAATAACTTAATGACGAGATCTTATGCTACGCTTAATTGGGTGTGTCCATTACATCATTCATATAATGATATAACCTTGTTATTAATAACATCCAATGTTCATGATTATGAAACTAATCATCCATTAATCAACAAGCTAGTTTAAGAGGCATACTAGGGACTTCTTTGTTGTCTATATATCACACATGTACTAATGTTTCGGTTAATACAATTATAGCATGGTATGTAAACATTATCATAAACTCAAAGATATATTATAATAACCATTTTATTATTGCCTCTTGGGCATATCTCCAACAGTCTCCCACTTGCACTAGAGTCAATAATCTAGTTTACATTTGTAAAGATATAACACCTTGTCCTTCCGGTGCTTTATCATGTTTTGCTCATGAGAGAGGTTTTAGTCAACGGACCTCACATGCTCAGAACCGTATGTATTTTGCAATTCATTTGCGTCTCAACGCATCACTCATTTCCAAATGAGTCGGCATTAAATATGTTTGGTCTTCTGGTGGAACCTAAATTCCGCGGTCTGAAATATGTCACTAATATTGTCACACACAATATAGCTTCAAAGTTCTGACTCTGTCGGAACTACACCAAGTTAAAGAACCTCTTGACTTAACATCCTTTGTCATTGTCAAAAACAATGACATACTCTGCCTTCTTTTGTAGAATCCGTCACAATATTTAGAACTTTTCTAAATCTAGCATAGACAACTTCTAGCTCATTGTGCTACCTTTTTTTTAAACAACATTTAGTCTAATTTGAGATTAAAATTATATTTTATATGTGACAAAACCAATATCGGTGTAACACCTTACAGCGATTTGTTTGTCATTTCTTCATACAAATATATATATATATATATATATCCTTAGTTCTTCTAAAGTACTCAAGGATATTCTTACTGTCGTCCAATGATCATCATATGAATCATTCTGGTATATGCTCATAACACTTTATAGCACATGATATCTGATTGTGTACATATTATTCGTGATCTATAATCACTCATGTGTTTTTACTCATTGAGTGTCAGATACACTCAAGTCTTGTTAAAACTTTAACATGACAAGAACATTTTCTTAATATTTCTATATTGAACTATTTCAATATTCATTCTATGTACTTTGACTTAAACTTATTTTGTGTTTCAATCTATCTTCATAGATCTTGACACTAGATATGTTTCAGTCCATATCCTTTCATTGAAATTAATTTCTCAATGAAACCTTTTAATCAAGTATATAATTACATCATTTATAACCAACTATATGTCACCTACATAAAGTGTAATAAATGTGTCTTAGCGCTCCCACTTAATTTCTTGCAAATGCAAGCCTCTTCATCGTCTCTGATGAAATCAAAAACTCTTTGACTATTTCATCTGGTGAAGATTCCAACTCCGTGATACTTACTCCATCCAATTTGAAGTCGTATACCTATCTAGTATTCCACGGACCAGCAAAACTCTTGGTTGTATCTTGTATACACCTTTAATACACACTTCTGATAAGTAATATATTTTGCCATCCTACTAACATATCTCATAAAAGAAATATGTAGTGATTACTAGAATAATCCACATAGACTATAAGCATTGCTACGGAAGATCTAATCTTATCGTAGTCAACTCTTTGAACTTTGTCGTAAACAACTTTTCGACAAGTTGAGCTTCTTCAAGGATATTTCATCCAAGTCCATATCTTTTCATAGATCCATTTACTTTCAAAAAGTATTCATCTATCTTGGATTTCATGGTGTATAGCCATTTTAACGGAGTCAGGGCCCATCATAACTTCTTTGTTTGTAGTTGGTTTATCATTGTTCAAAATCAATCCTTTGTTTACAAATCATTTATTTGATCACAAAGTAAACCATACCTACAAGGTTCAATATGTACTTCGATCTCCATGGCTAAAACACTTTGTAGTCATGGGAGCCATGATCGTCATGGCCGCTTCCGAAACCAATTTTGATGCTGTGCTACTCTGATCATTATGCTCAGGTTCATAAACCTTATCAAATTATATTGTCCTCCCACTCAAATACTTCACTAGAAACAATTTCTCGGAAATAAGAAACATTGACAAACACTTTTGTCTTTGTCTCGTGGGAAGAATTCCCAATCAAATCTCTGGGATAACCAACAAAGACATTCATCCGATTTTGGTTGTAAACTTATTTACTTATGCTATGCATACCAAAATTTAAGAAAAGACTATCAGGTTTCTTACCTATGCCATAACTCGTATGGTGTCATTTCAACGGATCATGATGATGCTCTATTTAGTGTAAAAGCGGTAGTCTCTAAAGCATAATCCACAAAAATATAATGGCATCAATATTTTATCTCATCATTGATCCAACAAGGTTTGGATACATCTCTCGGATACTCCATCATCATTATGATACTCCAAGAAACGTGAGTTGTAGAACAATTTCATAACTCTCTTAGATGTTCGCTAAAACTCGTAATTCAAATATTTCCTCCATGATCCAATCATAGATATTTGACTTTTCTATTACGATGATTTCCACTTTATGCTGAAATTTATTTGAATCCATTCAAATGTTTCAAACTTCTTCCTTATCGAATATATCCACATATATACTCAATTCATTGTTAGAAGTTTTCATGAAGTAGAAGAATCTCCCGCACACAACTATGCCCAGTGAACCACATATATCATCATGTATGTTTCCACTAAGTTAGTTTCACGTTCAACTCTTGGCCTATGAACGGTATTTCAGTCATTCTCTTTAGAAAAGATTTGCAAGCGCCAAACGATTCAAAAATCGAATGACTCCAAAAATCCATTTGCATGGAGTTCCTTCATGCGTTCCTTTCTAACATGACCTAAATGGCGGTTCCACAAATAAGTGGAATTCAAATCATTTGCCTTATGGCATTTTAGCGTCAGTGTTATGTATGTGTGTTTCACCATTAAGATTTATAATAACTTATCCATCGTACATGGAGTAATGTCATAATTTGAACAACTCATTGTTTTTCATTTGACCAGAGCAAAATAACAATTATTAAGTTCTTTATTATAAATTCTAAGGGCTAGATAGGATGCCAACGACGAACATAATAACACTTTATTTTTGTTCCAGAAGTGTATTCCTATCATATTCCTTGTCAGTCACTTAGGCCATTGTATTCTTGTATTGCGTTGTTTTTTTATGACACTTCATACCAACCAATATAGTACTAATACCCAAGAATTTCATTGTGTGACCAAATGAGGAATACATCCATAACATGTATATCATTTATATACACCTGAGCTAGACTTTCTAGTCTTTTCTTTTCTTTCTGCCAGAATATCTTTTGCAGTTTCTCTTTTAGCTTTCCTCATTATTCAGAAAAACACTTCAACATCAATAACTTCTAGGTTTGTTGGTCAAATACCAATAACCTTGAGGTTCTTACTTTGAAGTTGATCATCATATGACAAGTGTTCTAGATTTCACTTATTAGTAACTATGATGAACAATTTCACTCATAATTTTATCCATCAATTCATGACAACTTTTTGAGACCATGTCTGTACATGCTAGGCTCATAAAGTTTAACCTTAGTATTCGCATGTGCAAATCTGGCTTGCACCCATTGTATGCACACGTAGAATCTATCACACCCGATCATCACGTGATGCTTCGAAACGACGAGTCTTAGCAACGGTGCATACTAAGGATGATAACTTCATGGATATGCAAATATTATTAGTGCCCCAATAGTTGGAGGATTGTGACGCCTGGCGTCTTCAACCTTCATACATTCCCATAAAACTTATGAGTTTATGTAGTCTCACCAAATTATATTCTATCATCTTGCAATAAGGTCTTAGATATCACATATATCTCATACCTTGATTATTTCTGAAAACTAAATTTTCAGCTCCTTACTTTTCAAACAGATTTGAACTTCAAGTTTCAAGGAGACAAGATAACTTTAGGTACTAATTGAAACCATAGCTCTTTGAATCAATAATGTGAGGTTTACTAAAAGTTTGCAATATAGGACTTAATCAATTCTTGATTCATTAACAATACGGTACCAATCCGTAAAGTTTCTTATCAGATTTTAACAGTATTTCTATCTCAATTACAAGACTAACGCATGGTAGAAAAACGGATGCCAATACTACAAAATTAATTCAAAATACTACTCAGACTATGTTTATGATAATAGTTCATGTTTTAATCTAATTACTAATGAACTCCCACTTAATACAACATCCCTCATAGTTGTTAAGTGGTACACGATCCAAATCCACTACACCAAAACCGATCATCACGTGAGATGATGTAGCTTCAATGGTGAACATCAACATGTTGATCATATCATCCATATGACTCGTGTTCAACCTTTCGGTTTCCGTTGTCCCGAGGCCATGTCTGTACATGCTAGGCTCGTCAAGCAAACCCAAGTATTCCGCGTGTGCAACATGGCTTACACCCGTTGTATATGAACGTTGAATCTATCACACCCGATCATCACGAGATGCTTTGAAACGACGAACTTTGGCAACGGTGCATACGAGGGGAGAACACTTTATTATCTTGATATTAATGTGAGGGATCATCTTATAATGCTACCGTCGCGATCTAAGCAAAATAAGATGCATAAAGGATTAACATCACATGCAATTCATATGTGATATGATATGACCCTTTTGTCTTTGCGCCTTCGATCTTTATCTCCAAAGCACGGACATGATCTCCATCATCAACAGGCATGATCTTCATCATCGTCGGTGTAGCGTCAAGGTTCATGGCGCCGTCTTCATGGTTGTTCACCTCATGTAGCAACTATTACAACTACTTTGAAATACTACTCAACATGAAATTTAAAGACAACCATAAAGCTCCTGCCGGTTGCCACAATACAATAATGATCATCTCATACATATTCATCATCACATTATGGCCATATCACATCACCAAACCCTGCAAAAACAAGTTAGACGTCTCTAATTTGGTTTGCATATTTTACGTGGTTTAGGGTTTTCGAGAGAGATCTAATCTACCTACGAACATGAACCACAACGGTGATACTAATGTTGTCAATAGAAGAGTAAATTGAATCTTCACTATAGTAGGAGAGACAGACACCCGCAAAGCCTCTTATGCAATACAAGTTGCATGTCGAACGAGGAACAAGTCTCATGAACGCGGTCATGTAAAGTTAGTCCGAGCCGCTTCATCCCACTATGCCACAAAGATGCAAAGTACTCAAACTAAAGATAACAAGAGCATCAACGCCCACAAAACCATTGTGTTCTACTCGTGCAACCATCTATGCATAGACACGGCTCTTATACCACTGTAGGATAACGTTGCATAGAAAACAAAAAATTTCCTACCGCGAACACGAAATCCAAGCCAAGATGCAATCTAGAAGACGGTAGCAACGAGGGGATTATCGAGTCTCACCCTTGAAGAGATTCCAAAGCCTACAAGATGAGGCTCTTGTTGCTGCGGTAGACGTTCACTTGCCGCTTGCAAAAGCGCGTAGAAGATCTTGATCACGATCGGTTCCGGCGCCACGAACGGGCAGCACCTCCGTACTCGGTCACACGTTCGGTTGTTGATGAAGACGACGTCCACCTCCCCGTTCCAGCGGGCAGCGGAAGTAGTAGCTCCTCTTGAATCCGACAGCACGACGGCGTGGTGTCGGTGGTGGTGGAGAACTCCGGCGGAGCTTCGCTAAAGCTACGCGGGAGATATGGAGGAGAGGGGGCGGCTAGGGTTTGGGAGGGGGTGGCCGGCCACTTCAATGGGGCGGCCAGCTTGTGGTCTTAGGGTGGCCGGCCCCCTCCCTTGGCCCCTCATTATATAGGTGGATTACCAAGAGTTGGTCTCCAAGTCTTCGAATAAGACCCGAACCAAAAACCTTCCATATGGTGGGAAAACCTACCCAAGTTAGGACTCCACTAGAGGTGGGAGTTCCACCTCCCATATGGGGGGGTGGCCGGCCCCCTAAGGGGGAGTCCACTTGGGACTCCACCCCCACTAGGGTTGGCCGGCCATGGAGGTGGAGTCCCATGTGGACTCCACCTTCCTTGGTGGTTTCTTCCGGATTTTTCTAGAACCTTCTAGAACCTTCCATAGAACCTTCCGCGACATTTTAATTCACATAAAATGACATCCTATATATGAATCTTATTCTCCGGACCATTCCGGAACTCCTCGTGATGTCCGGGATCTTATCCGGGACTCCGAACAAATATTCGAACTCCATTCCATATTCAAGTTCTACCATTTCAACATCCAACTTTAAGTGTGTCACCCTACGGTTCGTGAACTATGCGGACATGGTTGAGTACTCACTCCGACCAATAACCAATAGCGGGATCTGGAGATCCATAATGGCTCCCACATATTCAACGATGACTTCAGTGATCGAATGAACCATTCACATACGATACCAATTCCCTTTGTCACGCGATATTTTACTTGTCCGAGGTTTGATCATCAGTATCACTCTATACCTTGTTCAACCTCGTCTCCTGACAAGTACTCTTTACTCGTACCGTGGTATGTGGTCTCTTATGAACTTATTCATATGCTTGCAAGACATTAGACGACATTCCACCGAGAGGGCCCAGAGTATATCTATCCGTCATCGGGACTCAGGGTTTTTCCAAGATCGTGAATAAATAGGCGGAGGGGCGATGTCGGTGGAGGCCAGGGTGGTCCACACCACCCCTAGGCGCGGGCCAGGGCTGGCGTGGCCGCCCTGCTGCCCCCCTTCGACTCCCCTCTGAAGTCTGTCTTTGTTACGGAAAAATATTGAGTTCGGCTTTTGTTTCGTCCAATTCCGAGAATATTTTATGTACAATTTTTCTGAAATACAAAACAGTAGAAAACAGGGAATTATTGTTAATAGGTTAGTGCCGGAAAATATACAAAAGTGCAACGAAGCATGAGCAAAACATATATAAATTGGTGTAAAACAAGCATGGAGCATAAAAAATTATAGATACATTTAAGACGTATCATATACCGAAACGTGTTTCGGCCACAAACCGGCCTGCCGATTTTGCTGTCGGTCAGTCCGACCCAACGTCCGGTTTTCCAATTGTGTGTATTTCCGTGTTTTCGTAACATTAGATCACCACTCTTGACACTTTGACTTTGGATTTTACCCACATTTGACAATAGATTCTTTCTTTGGTTCTTTCTGTTTGCTTTCCACATCCATACCTAACACCATATAGAAATTTAGCCTTTTGTGTGTGTTCTTGTGTGCGTGAGTGCATACTGGTTGTTCTCTGACGTGGACCACCTTTTCAATTTTGTTGTGAGTTTTGACCTTTTTTTAGTTTCCTTCCACCATATATAGGAATCTCAATTGGGGCACCATGGTGCCCAGGCACCATACATCATGACCGTACAATTACATCGTGGGTGCCAGATCACAGGCACCATGGTGCACCAGTTAGTTATACACCTTGCCTTGTGACTAAAATGGATAGCGAGGAACATGCTACGGAGGATTACGTGAAGTACTATGAGGATAAAGGACCTTCAAGACGATGCCACAATGAGAGTTACTATGCACATGATCATCTTCATCGAGCTCATCATATAGATCATCAAGAACGTCCCCAACATGATCTACATCGACACTCTTCTCCGAGTTCAAGAAGGCGCCACAAGCAAAGTTCCAAGGCACAAGAACCATCATCTAGGCATGATGAAAATACACATTTGTATTCAGTTTATTTTAGTTAACTTGAAATTTCTAAAACATCTTATATTTGTGCACGGAGGGGTAGTTGCTACTTGCTAGTAGTAATAACAAAGAAAAAGAAAAGAAACAAATTACTATAACTGGCTGGGATGGGCCAGCAAGCAGCAAGAGAAGAGAGTAGAAGCCCCATACGGACAGCGCCTAAAACGGCCCGCTAACAAGTGCCAACGGATCTCTCTTCTTCTTCCCCTTCCTCACGTTTCGATAAGCAGAGAGCCAGAGACGCCAGACACCAGCAGCGATTTCAAAATCAAACCCCTCCCTCATCACCGCCGCCGCCTCGTCGCCGTCCTCCTCATCGTCGGCGACAGCGACGGGATCCATGGCGCCGGACGAAGACAAGGACGGCCCCCACTCGAGGCCCGCGCTCCCGGGCGGCGCCGACGAGTACGTGCGCGACTCCATCAGGGCCTCCCTCGGCCTTCCCGTCCCGGACCGCTCCCTCCGCCTCCAGCTCCTCGCCTCCGAGGACCTCCGCCGCCGCCTCCAGGACCAGGTCTTCTCCCTCGAGGAGGCCCTCCACGCCGCCGCCCGCCGCATCGACCTCCTCAAGGTCCGTCCCCTCTCCCCCTCCCCGTCCATTCCGTCACCTCCTCCTCTCATCTCATCTCGTCTCACCGACCTGTTTCCTCCACGTGATTGCGCAGAAGGAGTCCGCCATGAACGCCGAGGGGATCCGCCGCTGCGTCGAGGAGAAGGAGGCCATGGCCGCCGCGCGCGCCCAGGTCGCCGCGCAGGCCGCCAAGCTCGACAAGGAGGTCACCCTCTACGAGCGCGACCTCGAGCGCGCCATGGAGTCCTGCGACGACCTCGCCAGGGAGAACGACGACCTCCGGGCGCGCCTCAAGGACGCCAACGATGTCCGTACCCCGCGCCCGCCACTCTCGGTTTCAGTTTCTCGAGAATTTCTGTTCCAGTCTTATTAGACTAGTAACCAGTGATTCGCCCCCCAGTGGGATAGTTTACATTTGATCTCGATCCCAATTTTGGAGTCCATGCTTGTGGGTTCTTCTCAGTGTGATGATAATTAGTTGCACATACATGGCTGCTGGAGAATTCTATCATCCACAGTTCTTGCATATTCAGTTTGGCTGATTATGTTGCATGTTTTTTTTTTGTTCTGGGATCTATACAGCTCCATCAGATGATTTGATATTGGACCTACATCTAACTATTAGGGGGAACTGAGCTTTGCTTTTCACAAAATAATTGTTTAAAAACCACACATGTACCGGTGCTATCTTGACGTTTATACATAACATTTGGCATGAACATTTCATGGTAGCAAGTTGCAGCAGGGGAGCAAAGAAAGTTGTACATTTCCTATCCCTATTTCTGTACAGTGTACAATAGTTGCATTAATTCTTCTTAGCATCCAAAATGAAATTTGAAAGTCTGTTGACGCTAACTTTGATATCAATCAAATGACAGTCTGGCATATGTGATTGTGGATCAACATTGATATAAGATTCTGTTTGCAAGAAGCCCTTTTACCCCTCGTGTACTTACCTAGCTCCTAGATATAGGCTCGTGTGGTGAGTGTTTGAAATTACTGACGCAGTGGCTGTCCACCTATGTATGTGATGCTGTTTAAACTTCAGTATTCATCTTATCTGTGTTATTCTCCATGTCCAGCTTACTGCATTAAAGAATGAAGTGCAAGTTCTGCAGAGGGACAGGGAAATACTCAAGACTAATTTAAACAAAGCAGAGGAGGAGGTATTGCATACTGAAGCACTCTTGTCCTTGCAGCTATGTTTTGTAGCTGCAACTTATCGTATTCTCAGTGTATATCATATTGTGCAACACTAATGTGGTTCTGATGGTTACAAGTTTCTTGCATTTTTTCCTTCAAGGTTAAGTTGCTATTCGAGGAGAACAGAACCCTTGATGAAGCAAACAAAAGGCTGCTTAGTTTACTGAATCGATCTGAAAGAAAGCACTCTGCCAGTAATTCGACCAAGGTAAAATGCCTGTCATAAATCAAGTGTTTACTGATTTTCAATACACGTGGGGTAGAAATTTTGTTGGTAGGAACTAGGATTACCCTATTTTCTCACTATACTGATTAGATGGTTGATGCGATGCAATAACGTGTTGCTTTGCTTGCAGCAGAAGCGCAAATCATCAAGTCTGAAGGACACCAGCCCAGTCAGCCTGGCTATTGATTTCAACAGCGTGGATGCATCAAGGCATCCGTTGTCACCCTTGCCGCTAAACTCTCCAGACTGCAGGGTGCACAAAAAGTGAAGCCGGCCGTTCTGACATCTTCTTCTAAGTGGCTTCAACTGAATATCCAGAATTAGGCATCATTGAGGGCTGTGGCGTGCTGCTTCATTGATCTAACCAACTAGCTGGGTTCTTGATGGTAGAACCAAAATCATGTAGCCTAGGTTTTCTTGTTTTAGTAGCTGCAGTTGCCATGATTCTTTCATGGTAAGACTTATCTTACTCTCCATAAGTTAGTCGTAAAATCTGCTGAGCTCACTGCTTGCTCCATGCCTGTGATAAATTATAAATGTGTGAGAGATTGTTGTGGAAGTGTTAATTTGATCCTAATCGTGGTCCGTTTGTCATGGATATATCATTTTGGTGTTATGTCAGCTATGGATATTTGAGTTTCGTATAGGAAGTATAAATTTGCATCAGGCAGATGTGTGAACAGTTTGTCATCCTGAGATATTATCCGTCTCAGGGAGCATGACCGTAAATGTTTATTTCTTGTTGGAGACAAGAATTTTCATGAATTACTGGAGCAGATGAAAGATAGTACTCTACAGACTACAGTTGCTTGTATACAGGTGAGGGGGCAAGCAGATATACGTGCAAAGGGAAGGCGAAAAAGGGTGATATACTAGTAATTAACTGGAATGTCAACAAATTGTCTAGTTGATAAATGCTACTTTTTGTACTGGTACTTATATTGCAGCTTGTTCTCCTTGGTCCGTTTGTACTTGTGCTCCAACAGACTGAGAATGTACTCCATCTTATTCTACTTGACTGGTTGTATGCGGAGTATTAGAAGCAAACTTCACTACCTTCTCTAGTGCGGCAGGGTAGGATCATGGATGATCTCTGCTCCACTCTGAGATGCGATGACAATGATCAGGAGTGACATCCAGAGTGCGATATGTCCAGCCTCATGGCCCAACTGCCTCCAATCAGGTATGCCCTCGTCATTAATCATATGTTTCCACTGAACGATCAGATCATGGATGAAAAATGCTGACACCTGCATTCGGCGCCAACTTGTATGGAGCCAAAGTTGTGCATGTTGGCGCCAAGGAAAAGCAGCTCCGAAGCAATCTTGGGAGTTTGGTGCCATTGCACTTGGTGCCGACCTCACTTCGGCGCGTGTGGCTTGGTGCCAACCTGCTTCAGGGCTGCTTTTTCTTGGCGCCAACCTGAAAACTTTGGCTCCATCCCTTTTTTTAAGCCCCGGGGCTAGATTCGGAAATTATTTTGCCCGAGGGTTGAGATGAGGCATTAGTTCTGTCAAAAGTCCATATCAAGAAATATGTCAGTCGGATAGTTGGGTGCTTCAAGGCGTGGTGGAGGATCTACCGGAGCCCGACAGTAGAATAAGAGGAAAGTGCTGGAAGAAGCAGATAATTAACTGCAGCTGCAGCAACTTGTCCAAGGTCAGCAGGAAGCCAGGAAGAGGGAGGTCTCCTTCAAGACCAAGATCTCCAACGGGTGTCTTATGAAATCATAAGAGAAGATGAGAACCGTCTGAGAATGAGATGATGTCTTCTCTAGATTTCTACTTGTATTTCTGTGGTTGCAAAATAGTATCGGTGCCCTCTGTAAGCCAACTGATATTGAAAAATAAACCTAAGCAAGCACTTATTCTTAAAAATATTAAGGCTATGCTGCAGCCTGCATGATTATTTACATTTTTTTAAAATCATTCAGCATCTTTATTCAAATGTCAAAAATCGGGGAATACAAATGCCATCAGACGGATCACCAAGTATATCGGCCAATCTGCAAGCCCCATACCAAACGAGCTAGATCATGCGGCTCTTTGTTGGATGATCGACTGTAGCCGCCGAGGTTTTGCTCCTTCATGGTGATAACGGCCAGATAGTCGCTGGCTACCCTGATCTTTGAGAGATTTAGACCTTATCTCACCGCCATGGCTTCGAGAACCTCAGGTTCAGTAATCCCTGTCCATACCTCAGATTCAGTCTTTTTTTTTTTAGCAGAACCTCAGGTAGTCAGGTTCAGTCATCCCTGTAGCCGCTGCTTCTCTCGTACGGCCCATTCTGATGACAATCGTGCACTGCTCTAACAGCCCATAAACGCGGCCTGGGCCCAACTCCTAGCCCTAATCGCTCCCGTTCCCGTACCACCTCTGCCTCATCCCTATTTATCTTCCGCCTGCCGGCTGCCGCCGCCATTATCCTTTCACCTTGTTCCAGCAAAGATGTGAGCTCCATTGGAGCCTCTCCCCAGCATCACCAGGGCAATACAGCGAGGGCCATGCTTTTGAAGAGGGCGACAGCGAGCAGCGTGGCTCTGCCGCAGCCGCTTGCTGTCACCTACTTCAAAACCATGCCCCGAGCTGAAAATCAGGTGGCGGCGCCCATCTTTCATACGCACGGCAGGCAGGCAGGCTTGCTCATCGGCGCCTGCTGCAGCGCGCCGCCGATTTGACGGCCCGTCTTCTTCGGCCGTCTCCTCCGGACACCCAGCGGCCGGCTCTGAACTGAAGGTGTTTGGATCCGTTTGCTCTTGCTGTAGGACCTTCGCTTGTTCTGGGATATATAGATCTATGGTTCTCATCTCATGTTGTAAGTTTGGAAACCTGTCCCTAGCCTGTCGGTAAATTATTTCTAGAGCATCAGTAAGACATCTGCGAGATCTTACTCACCCTGTTACAGTAGAGTGTAGAGTCCGAACCATTTATCCTTCGGCAGTTTGCGGGAAAAACTACTAGCACTGACTTGGCGGTGGTTCCGGACACTGAAATTTCGTGATCTCGTATGGTGTGCAATATTCATGTTCTCATTCCTTTCATAGCTATAAGCTAACAGTAAATACTTGGAAAATTCAAGGAACTTGGATGGAAGGTTATCACAGTTTTGTTTTGTCGTTGGTAGTCTGTGAGACTCTGTGTTGTGCTGATGATATTTTTCGGTATGTACGATATGTATCCTTGCAGTTCTGTACATTAGAATTAGAAACAACTTGCCAAATATCTGAGTGGAACTTACATGCTTTGAAATAGTCAACATGGAAGGGTAACTAGAGCCACAATTTTATGAAAAGTTGTTACTGAGAGCAGCTATTTATTTGTTTATTCTCTTTTTTATAGTACACGTTAAGGCTCTACATGGATGGAGAAGGAATATTACAAGTCTCAACCTACTGTTTCATTTTTGCTATTTTTTTTTCATTTCTGTGGCTCTAGGTTCTTTGCATTCCATTCTATCATATTAGCACTGATGGGTACCACTCAGGTATGTCATCTACATTCCATATTCCTGGATGTCTGGAGCTACTTATTCTCTGGTAGTTACTCTTTATTTTAAATGTTCAGGAGATTATCAAAAACACATATCCATAAGGCATGGAAGTCTTATCACTCAATTGAGGCACGGAGACTATGATTCACCCAGTGTGGTACAGTCATGATTACCCTCCATTTTGATATTGTTGATGTAATCAATTTTCGTCCTGGTCCTAGGGTTCTAGTATATTTCAAGTTCCATCTTCAATTTTAAAGTTTTTCAGAAGAAACTATGAAGATAAGTTTGGGATGAGTAATAGTACTCGTCTCACTCTCTTGTTTCATGTTTCCCTTATGATTTAGCATTTATTGTTTTTTTTCCTATTTTTCTACTCGTAACATCGAATGAGCTTTTTTGATGTTTCCAAATAATTTATACTTCAGGTTTCTGAAGCCCTTTTTGCTGTGCAGGTATAAAGAGCCTCAGAGGAATACAAATTCATGCAGGAAGGTGCACAAAAATCTCCTACAACAAGAGCAGCATTAGGTGATTGGGCAGATGATCTTGTGCTGATCTGTGAAAGCATGGTGTTTGTTTTTGTAGTATCACCAATGGTGCTAAATTGCTAATTGCATAGTCAAGATGCATGTGGGAAGCCCAACCATTCGATTTAGAGTACAATTGCTAATGCATTGTTTAGGCATGCAGCTAATAGGGATGCTAAACTAGATAATGCAGTGTCATTAGTTTCAAAGGTTAAAATTGTGTAATTGAGTTTCAGACATTTTTGGTGTGCTGAAACCTTAATGTGTCATATGGAGACCGAGTTTCAGACATGCCTAATTGTTGGAATATTGACATGTCTAACTATGATTTCCATTCCTATGTATCAAGGATTTGTTTCAAGGGTAAAAATGCCTACTAGTTTCTGAGCACCTCCTGGGCTTTTTGTAGATATTATATATAAATAACACTACTAATTATAAAGGATTTGTCTATCAGTTCCTTGTAGATATAGAAATTCAACATCTCTGTCTTTGTCTCTGTTGAAACATAAATCTATACCTGCGCTCTCTTTATGGCTGAGGTTGTTTTGCTACCATTCTGTCCTAAGTCTGCATCTCATCATTCTCATAGATGTTATGCAATGCTTGCACCAATATAATGTTGTTCGATAAATGAGCTGAAGAAAGGGAGTCATATTGTTGATGCACACACTTGTGGAAGCAGTGTTCAGGGATCACCTTTCTTGGCTCTGCAGAGTACAAAAATCTTAAGCTCACTCCACGATCCTCTCAGCTTCCTTCTAAGTCCTGCGCTGTGGTCTCTTCCTTTCAAGTCTTCGCAAACAGATAACTTTAGGAATGCGTTTTGGTGTGCAAGTCACAACTAATTTTTGTTTCGATTTACAAGTCACTCATAGATCAACCAAAGAACCTAGAAGTTAAATTTCAAAGATAGCAAAGTTGCATATCTCGGCTTATTTTACAAAAATACAGTTTGAATCAAGGTAATACATACAACCTATTGAAGTCTGCAAATCTATGCTAATTTTGGGCGGCTTTGTTGTGTTGATTTTCAACATTCTATAAATACACAACATGTCACAATCTCTTGCTGCAAATTACTATATACTTGCTGCAAATTACTATATACTGTATTTTTTTTTCTGTAACGGTTGGGATGGTATTTTCAACTTTAGTCATCATGCTGTTCTGCTTTAACATGTTACTGCATGAAGCTCCTTGATGATGTCTTTGGTTGAGATTATACTGAATGGCATATCCTCCGAGCATAACACCCCAAGCTTAAGTAGAGAAATCATGGAGTTGATCTTTCTTTGGTTTGTTGGATCATCTGCTGTCGCCGGACCATTTTCAAGCTCTTTTACCAACTCCGCATCGACAATGTCCAACACTCTGCTTTCTAAGGACATCTCCACGAAATTACGAAAGCTCGATCCTTTTTCTAGTAACCATCTCAAGTATAAGAATACCGTAGCTATATATGTTTGATGTTTCCATGAGGTGAAACGTATCTCCAGCACCATATTGAGTTGCACTAAACAACAATGCCATCTTAAAATCACAAACTGGCCCTACCATAAAGCAACTAGACGGTTTGGCACAATTAGCATGGCAAACTATTGTTCTTTGTAATAATGCCCGGGTTGGAAAAAGCGCTAGGCGTAAACGAGGCGGTTGGCCTTCGCCTAGTGTCTAGGCGATGCTTAAGCATCCTAGGCTGGCGTAAACGAGGCGGTTGGCCTTCGCCTAGTGTCTAGGCGATGCTTAAGCATCCTAGGCAGCCTAGGCCAAAATAATTTATACCAACAAATGTATATGGGTTGTTATATGTGATTACACATTAATCTAGATAAGGAAAATGCATATATTTTTAATAATTACCTTCAGAATAATGTCCATCTAGCTCGTTCGTGAAGTATGGTATAAATTTTTTTATTGAGAAAGAAAATTTCTTGGTTGCACTGCCTAGAATTTCGCTTATGCCCTAGACGAGGGAGGTGAAGTTCCCATCAACTTTGCTAAATTATTCAAGTTTTGATACACAATATTGTATATTACAGGATATTGTTCATGATGGTTGGCATGACCAAGCCACTTATCTACCCAAAAAGACTCATATAAAAAAGCCTTTTGTCGCCATAAGTCCAGCCTAGAAGTGTGAATCCCCACATTTTCTACCTAAGTTTGAATTGTGTTATCTGCTACGACGGCTGGTGGGCAACAGTGGCGCGGTGCTGGACCTGATCTGGTCCCGTCGGGGCCTAGAGGGCCACAATGGCGCGTCGGTGTTCCTGTCGACCTCATGGCTGGAAATCGTTGCGCTTCCCTTTCCACATGGGATGGTCGACGGCGTTGGGGCCTGACCTGAATATAGGTGGCGGCCCTAGGGTTTCTCTTGTGCGAATATGAAGACATGTGCGCCTGAGGCATGTCCTTCTTGATCTGGTTGGAGTGTTGAGTTCTGAAAGGCTCCACCGGCGAATGTAACAATGCACCTCTAGCGTGGAGTTTGCTGGATCGGGTGGTATTCGGTCATGCACACACATGCTTTTATTCCGACCGTTTAGTTCTGGAGGGAGCTGCCATTAGCTGAATTTTTGGTCCATGGTGAAGTAAGATGCGAAGAATATCATGAAGACCCGATTGGAGGACTAGCAATGGAGGTTCAAGTCTCTGCGCTGTTGAGGGGCTTGCTTGGTGTTCCGGGCTTCGCAACAACAATATGAATGTGGAGGCGATAACATAGGTGAACTTCAGAGTCTGACCTTTCATGGTGAAAATCTAAGCTCTGGCCTTAATTGGTTGTGCATGGCAATGGCCTTGTTGAAGGCCTTATTTTGAGAGGGGGACTATCTTAGGATGAAAACCTAAGATCTTTGACCGGGCGATGATAACGCTTGTGCACTGTTTCCTTCTTGAAGGCGTCGCTTTTGGAGAGCCTGGAATTCAGGTGTTGTCTTGTTGGTGGACATATTATTGTTGTTAGGACCGGAATACTATAGCAAGACTTTTATTTCTTGGTTTCTTTTTCTCTTTTTTGGTTATGTGTATCCGTACTACTATTAAGGTATTAAATTATTGCAGAGGCTGGGTGTATTTTGTATCTTCCTGATATTAATATATTCCTTATATCGAAAAAAGTAGAGCAGTGCCTACGTCCCAACGTTTTCCACGTACATTTGATATGGGTACCGTGCCCGCATGGGTAGGGTATAAGTACACTTTTATACCCGCAGGTAGTACTCTCACCCTACCACCTGATCAGTTATGGGTAGGGCGCGGATACAACCTTGTACCTGCAGGTATACCCCTACCCTACCCATCTATTATCGATTTTTCATGACACTTCTAATCTTGCTGACTTATAAGTTAGAATATGAGATTGTGATTTCTATATTTTAATAATTGTTATGTACTCAACTATATGCTATTGAGTTGAGACGGTTCATTTTTTATAAAATTTGCTATCGATAAATGTAAAATTGTGAACAATTTGTATACTATTTAATTAACCCACCGGGTAACCGTTGGGAAGTTTTATACCTGTGGATACGGGTATGGGTAGAAGATTGTGCCAATTGACTATATGGGTATGAATATAATATTACTCTACCCTGTCTATACCTTACCCATTGCCCTTCTTAGTCTAAACATCGTAGTCGGAAGTGAAGTTTGCATCACATTTACTAAAGTATCCAATCTATGACACGTAATATCAGGATATTGTTCGCAAAGATTGACATTACTAAGCCACTTATCTTCTCAGTTTTTGATAGAGAAAGATCCATCCTTGTAAAAAGAACTTGGTCGTCATAATGCAAGTGTTAGGAAATATTAGCAGTTAGATCTTAGTGTCAGATCTAGGCTAATATAGCAGTTAGGATTTTCCCTAGCATAACTACCTACCAGTTAGAGTTTTGTCCAATCACTGTGCATTGTGAAAAGTTGCGTCCCTTCTGAACAGACGCATGTAAAGGAACCGACTTGTATTCACAACTGTTGGGGCACTATAAATACCCCAGGTCCCTATCAATAAAAGCATCCATTCGTTCTCTCTTTGTCTTTGTATCTCTTCACGTCATCAGCACTCTGCTTTGTCCCCATCGATAGGCTACAGGAGAAAGAACAGAGAAAGAAATCTTACGGGAAAAATCCGATGGAAGAAGAATTATGTTTAGTGGATAGTGCTACCACTAACACAATTTTAAGGGAAACAAAATACTTCCAAACTCTTACTAAGAGAAAGGAAGATGTTATGACTATAACCGGGAGTAACAAAGCAATAATTGGTTCAGGAAGAGCCACATTCACACTCCCTATGGGTACTACTATTGTAATTCAGAATGCACTCTTGTACCCTGAATCAACACGTACCCTTATAAGTTTCAAAGATATCCGATCAAATGATTTCCATCTTAAAACTGTTAAGATGGATAAGAAAGAATATTTGCTTTTAACAAAAAGCGACGGATATGAGGAACAAACTCTTGAAAAATTCCCTTCATTTTCATCCGGATTATACTTTACATACATCAAACCCATACCTTATGTTGCGTACAAAATAATTTTTCAAAATCTTGATAAATTCAAGACTTGGCATGATCGCCTTGGTCATCCTGGAATAGGTATGATGAGAAAAATTATAAGCAATTCTATTGGTCATAATTTACCAATGAAAAGATTTCCCAAGTCATCAGATTTTGTATGCACCACATGTGCTACCGGGAAATTAATTATTAGACCATCCTACCTCAAAGTTAAAAATAAGTCAGTTAATTTTCTTGAAAGAATTCAAGGAGATATATGTGGTCCAATACAACCTTTATCTGGACCATTTAGGTACTTTATGGTGTTAATTGATGCATCTACTAGATGGTCACATGTGTGTTTATTATCAACACGTAACCATGCCTTTGCCAAATTAATAGCTCAAATTATCAAATTAAGAGCAAATCATCCTGAACACAGGATTAAAACAATAAGAATAGACAATGCGGCTGAATTCAATTCACGCGCATTCTATGATTATTGTATGGCCTTAGGCATTCATCTAGAACATTATGTACCTTATGTTCATACTCAAAATGGATTGGCTGAATCTTTAATCAAAAGAGTAAAATTAATTGCTAGACCATTATTGCAGAATTGTGTAGGATAACGTTGCATAGAAAACAAAAATTTTCCTACCGCGAACACGCAATCCAAGCCAAGATGCAATCTAGAAGACGGTAGCAACGAGGGGGTATCGAGTCTCACCCTTGAAGAGATTCCAAAGCCTACAAGATGAGGCTCTTGTTGCTGCGGTAGACGATCACTTGCCGCTTGCAAAAGCGCGTAGAAGATCTTGATCACGATCGGTTCCGGCGCCACGAACGGGCAGCACCTCCATACTCGGTCACACGTTCGGTTGTTGATGAAGACGACGTCCACCTCCCCGTTCCAGCGGGCAGCGAAAGTAGTAGCTCCTCTTGAATCCGACAGCACGACGGCGTGGTGTCGGTGGCGGTGTAGAAGTCCGGCGGAGCTTCGCTAAGCTACGCGGGAAATATGAAGTGGAGGAGCAAAGCTAGGGTTTGGGAGGGGGTGGCCGGCCACTCAAGGGGGGGCGGCCAAGCTATGGTCTTGGGGTGGCCGGCCCCCTCCCTTGGCCCCTCATTATATAGGTGGATCCCAAGTGTTGGTGTCCAAGTCTTCGAATAAGACCCGAAACCAAAACCTTCCATAGGAGGGGGCAAACCTAGCCCAACTAGGACTCCCACCCAAAGGTGGGATTCCCACCTCCCATGTGGGGGGTGGCCGGCCCCCTATGGTGGAGTCCACTTGGGACTCCACCCCCACTAGGGCTGGCCGGCCATGGAGGTGGAGTCCCTTGTGGACTCCACCTTCCTTGGTGGTTTCTTCCGGACTTTTCTAGAACCTTCTAGAACCTTCCATAGAACCTTCCGCGACATTTTATTCACATAAAATGACATCCTATATATGAATCTTATTCTCCGACCATTCGAACTCCTCGTGATGTCCGGGATCTCATCCGGGACTCCGAACAAATATTCCAACTCCATTCCATATTCAAGAACTACCATTTCAACATCCAACTTTAAGTGTGTCACCCTACGGTTCGAGAACTATGCGGACATGGTTGAGTACTTACTCCGACCAATAACCAATAGCGGGATCTGGAGATCCATAATGGCTCCCACATATTCAACGATGACTTTAGTGATCGAATGAACCATTCACATAAATTACCAATTCCCTTTGTCTCGCGATATTTTACTTGTCCGAGGTTTGATCTTCGGTATCACTCTATACCTTGTTCAACCTCGTCTCCTGACAAGTACTCTTTACTCGTACCGTGGTATGTGGTCTCTTATGAACTCATTCATATGCTTGCAAGACATTAGACGACATTCCACCGAGAGGGCCCAGAGTATATCTATCCGTCATCGGGATGGACAAATCCCACCGTTGATCCATATGCCTCAACTCATACTTTCCTGATACTTAATCCCACCTTTATAGCCACCCATTTACGCAGTGGTGTTTGGTGTAATCAAAGTACCTTTCCGGTATAAGTGATTTACATGATCTCATGGTCATAAGGACTAGGTAACTATGTATCAAAAGCTTATAGCAAATAACTTAATGACGAGATCTTATGCTACGCTTAATTGGGTGTGTCCATTATATCATTCACACAATGACATAACCTTGTTATTAATAACATCCAATGTTCATGATTATGAAACTAATCATCTATTAATCAACAAGCTAGTTTAAGAGGCATACTAGGGACTTCTTGTTTGTCTACATATCACACATGTACTAATGTTTCGGTTAATACAATTCTAGCATGATATATAAACATTTATCATAAACATAAAGATATAAATAATAACCACTTTATTATTACCTCTAGGGCATATCTCCTTCAGGTCCCACTTGCACTAGAGTCAATAATCTAGATTACATTGTAATATACCTAACACCCATGGCATTCGGTGTTGGTCATGCTTTGCCCTAGGGAGAGCTTTAGTCAACGGATCTGCTACATTCGGATCGGTGTGTACTTTGCAAATCTTTACTTCTCCATCTTCGATGTACTCGCGAATCGAGTGATAACGCAGCTTGATATGCTTCAGCCTCTTGTGTGACCTTGGCTCTTGTGCATTGGCGATGGCACCCATGTTATCACAAAGAAATGATTAATGGGTCCAATGCACTAGGAACCACACCGAGCTCTACAATGAACCTCTTCATCCATACCGCTTCCGATGAAGCCTCCGAAGCCGCTATGTACTCGATTCTGTTGAAGACTTCGCCACCGTGCACCGCTTCGAGCTTGCCCGACCATCGCAGCACCATTCAATATAAACACGTACCCAGATTGTGACTTAGAGTCATCGGGATCGGTGTTCCAACTTGCATCGGTGTAACCGTTTACAACGAGCTCTTGGTCACCTCCATAACAAAGAAACATATCCTTAGTTCTTTTCAAGTACTTCGAGGATATTCTTGACCATTGTCCGATGTTCCATTCCCGGATCACTTTGATATCTGCTAGTCAAACTAACGACATGTGCTATATCCGGTCTAGTACATAGCATGGCATACATGATAGATCCTACTGCCGAGGCATAGGGGATGTTACACATCCTTTCTCTTTCTTCTGCCGTAGCCGGTCCTTGAGTTTTACTCAATACCTTGCACAGTAACATAGGTAAGAACCCTTTCTTACTTTCGTCCATTCTAAACTTCTTTAGAATCTTGTCCAGATATGTACTACTGTGATAGCCCTATTAGGCGTCTTGATCTATCTCTATAAATCTTGATGCCTAATATATATGATGCTTCACCAAGGTCTTTCATTGAAAAACTATTATTCAAATAACCTTTAACAACGCTTAATAGTTCTATATCATTCCCGATCAATAATATGTCATCTACATATAATATCGGGAATGCTACGGAGCTCCCACTCACTTTCTTGTAAATACAGCCTCTCCATGACACTTGTATAAACCCGAAGTCTTTGATCACCTTATCAAAGCGTCGGTTACAACTTCTTTTTGCTTGCTTCAGTCCATAGATTGAACGCTGATGTTTGCATACTTTTTCAGCATTTTTAGGATCGACAAAACCTTTGGGTTGTACCATATACAACTCTTCCTCAATGTCAACAATAAGGAACGCCGTTTTGACATCCATCGCCAAATCTCATAATCGAAAAATGCAGCTATTGCTAACAAAATCCTCACAGATTTTAGCTTCGCTACGGGTGAGAAAGTCTCATCGTAGTCAACTCCTTGAATTTGTCGGAAACCCTTTGCGACAAGTCGAGCTTTATAGACGAATATTACCATCGACATCTGTTTTTCTCTTGAAGATCCATTTATTCTCGACAGCCTTACGGCTATCGTAAGTCTACCAAAGTCCATACTTTGTTATCATACATGGATCCCATTTCGGATTTCATGGCTTCTTGCCATTTGTTGGAATCTGGGCTCATCATCGCTTCTTCATACGTCGCAGGTCCTCATCATTGTTATCCACAATCATGACATTTAGACAAGGAGCATAGGCATCAGGAGTGGCACGTGCGCTGGTCGCTCTGCGAGGTTCGGTAGTTTCCTCGTTCGAAGTTTCATGATCATTATCATTAGCTTCCTCTGTTGCCGATGTAGGCGATGCATGTACAACTTCCGTGATCATGCGCTACTGCGATCAACGAGTATAGATTCATCAATCTCATCGAGTTCTACTTTTCTTCCAGTCACTTCTTTAGTGAGAAATTCTTTCTCAAGAAAGGTTCCGTTCTTAGCAACAAAGATTTTGCCTTCGGATCTGTGATAGAAAGTGTACCCTATAGTTTCCTTAGGGTATCCTATGAAGACGCATTTCTCCGCTTTGGGTTCTAGCTTGTCCGGTTGTAACTTCTTTACATAGGCTTCGCAACCCCAAACTTTCAGGAACGACAGCTTAGGTTTCTTATTAAACCATAATTCATACGGTGTCGTTTCTACGGATTTTGATGGTGCTCTATTTAAAGTGAATGCGGCTGTCTCTAATGCATAACTCCAAAATGATAACGGCAAACCAGGAAGAGACATCATCCTACGACCCATATCTACGAGAGTTCGATTACGACGTTCGGACACACCGTTTCGTTGAGGTGTTCCCGGCGGTGTCAATTGTGAAAGTATTCCGCATTTCTTTAAATGCATGCCAAACTCATAACTCAGATATTCACCTCCACGATCAGATCGTAGAAATTTGATCTTCTTGTTACGTTGATTTTCTACTTCACTTTGAAATTCCTTAAACTTCTAAAGTTTCGGATTTATGTTTCATGAAATAGATATACCTATATCTACTCAGATCATCTGTGAAGGTTAGAACATAACGATAACCACCGCATACGATGCTACGCTCATTGGTCCACATACATCGGTATGTATGATTTCTAATAAGTCGATGGCTCGCTCCATCAAACCAGAAAATGGAGTCTTTGTCATTTTTCCCATTAGACATGCTTCGCATCTATCAAGTGACTCAAAGTCAAGTGATTCAAGTAATCCATCAAGATGGAGTTTCTTCATGCGTTTCACTCCAATATGACCAAGACGATGCCACATATAAGTAGAATGATCATTATGTTTAATTCGCTTAGCATCACTGTTATGTATGTGCGTATCACTACTATCGAGATCTAACGAAATAAGCCATTCTTTTGTGGTGCTCGACCATAAAAGATATTATTCATAAAAATAGAACAACCATTATTCTCGTACTTGAATGAATAACCGTCTTGCATTAAACAAGATCCAGATATAATGTTCATGCTCAACGCAGTACATAATAGCAATTATTTAGGCTTAAAACTAATCCCGAAGGTAGATGTAGAGGAAGTGTGCTGCATTGCGATCACATTGACCTTGGATCCATTTCCAACGCGCATCGTCACTTCATCTTTCAAATTGTCGTTTATTCTTTAGTTCCTGTTTCGAGTTACAAATATGAGCAACCGAACCAGTATCAAATACCCAGTACTAGAACGAGAACTAGTGAGATAAACATCTATAACATGTATATCGATATACCTTCTTTCTTCTTCTTGACAAGGCCGCTCTTCGGATCTGCCAAATACTTGGAGCAATTACGCTTCCCGGTGTCCCTTCTCCTTGCGATAATAGCACTCGGCATCGGGCTTAGGGCCGTTCTTAGGTTTCATAGGAGGCGTGGCAGCTTTCTTGCCACCCTTCTTGAATTTTCCCTTAGACTTGCCACTGTTTCTTGAAACTGGTGGTCTTGTTGACCATCAACACTTGGTGCTCTTTCTTGATCTCAATCTCAGCAGCTTTTAGCATGACAAAGAGTTCGGGTAACTCCTTGTTCATGTTCTCGCATATTGTAGTTCATCACAAAGTTCTTGTAACTTGGTGGCGGTGATTGAAGGACACGATTAATCCCCGATCTGTTAGGAATCACTATTCCCAAGTCATCGAGTTTCTTCGCATGCCCGGTCATGGCGAGCATGTGCTCACTAACGGAGCTGCCTTCTTCCATCATACAGTGAAGAAATGTTTCGATGCTTCATAGCATTCCATCGCCGCATGAGTCTCGAATATAGCTTTCAGCTCATTCATCAACTCGTGAGGATCATGGTGCTCAAAACGTTTTTGAAGATCGGATTCCAGCATCGCACAGATGGCACACCGAACTTGAGAGTACCGAGTTTTCCGAGTCGCGTAAACAGCTTTTACTTCATCGGATTCATCTTCTGCGGGAGGGTCACCTAGCGGTGCATCAAGCACAAATTGCAGATTTCCGCCGAGAGAGGAAGATCCTCACATGACGGAACCGATCGGTGAAGTTGCTACCGTTGCTCTTAAGTTTCTCTTTCTCTAGGAACTGATTAAAATTGATTGGGGACGCCATCTCTACAACATATATTTGCAATAGTTTAGACTAAGTTTATGACATATTGAGTTCAAATTTTAATTCAACATAATTAAAAACCTAAGTGAACTCCCACTCAAAACAATATCCCTCGCATTGTCTTAGTGATCACACGAACCAAATCCACCGCACCTAAACCCGATCATCACGAGAAAAGGTGTGATTTCAATGGCGAACACTCAAAGTGTTCATCATATCAACCATATGATTCATGCTCTACCTTTCGGTATCACGTGTTCCGAGACCATGTCTGTACATGCTAGGCTCGTCAAGGCCACCTTAGTATCCGCATGTGCAAAACTGTCTTGCACCCGTTGTATGTACTTATCGAATCTATCACATCCGATCATCACGAGATGCTTCGAAACGATAAGACTTGATAACGGTGCTACTAAGGATGAACACTTTATTATCTTGAGATTTTAGTGAGGGATCATCTTATAATGCTACCGTCGCGATCTAAGCAAAATAAGATGCATAAAAGGATTAACATCACATGCAGTTCATATGTGATATGATATGGCCCTTTTGTTCTTGCGCCTTTGATCTTCATCTCCAAAGAACGGATATGATCTCCATCATCTTCGGGCATGATCTCCATCATCGTCGGCGTAGCGTCAAGGTCAATGGCGCCGTCTTCATGATTGTCGTCCATGTAGCAACTATTACAACTACTTTGAAATACTACTCAACATGAAATTTAAAGACAACCATAAGGCTCCTGCCGGTTGCTACAATACAATAATGATCATCTCATACATATTCATCATCACATTATGGCCATATCACATCACCAAACCCTGCAAAAACAAGTTAGACGTCTCTAATTTGGTTTGCATATTTTACGTGGTTTAGGGTTTTCGAGAGAGATCTAATCTACCTACGAACATGAACCACAACGTTGATACTAATGTTTTCAATAGAAGAGTAAATTGAATCTTTACTATAGTAGGAGAGACAGACACCCGCAAAGCCTCTTATGCAATACAAGTTGCATGTCGAACGAGGAACAAGTCTCATGAACGCGGTCATGTAAAGTTAGTCCGAGCCGCTTCATCCCACTATGCCATAAAGATGCAAAGTACTCAAACTAAAGATAACAAGAGCATCAACGCCCACAAACCATTGTGTTCTACTCGTGCAACCATCTATGCATAGACACGGCTGCGATACCACTTTGTAGGATAACGTTGCATAGAAAACAAAAATTTTCCTACCGCGAACACGCAATCCAAGCCAAGATGCAATCTAGAAGACGGTAGCAACGAGGGGGTATCGAGTCTCACCCTTGAAGAGATTCCAAAGCCTACAAGATGAGGCTCTTGTTGCTGCGGTAGACGATCACTTGCCGCTTGCAAAAGCGCGTAGAAGATCTTGATCACGATCGGTTCCGGCGCCACGAACGGGCAGCACCTCCGTACTCGGTCACACGTTCGGTTGTTGATGAAGACGACGTCCACCTCCCCGTTCCAGCGGGCAGCGGAAGTAGTAGCTCCTCTTGAATCCGACGGCACGACGGCGTGGTGTCGGTGGCGGTGTAGAAGTCCGGCGGAGCTTCGCTAAGCTACGCGGGAAATATGAAGTGGAGGAGCAAAGCTAGGGTTTGGGAGGGGTGGCCGGCCACTCAAGGGGGCGGCCAAGCTATGGTCTTGGGGTGGCCGGCCCCCTCCTTGGCCCCTCATTATATAGGTGGATCCCAAGTGTTGGTGTCCAAGTCTTCGAATAAGACCCGAAACCAAAACCTTCCATAGGAGGGGCAAACCTAGCCCAACTAGGACTCCCACCCAAAGGTGGGATTCCCACCTCCCATGTGGGGGTGGCCGGCCCCCTATGGTGGAGTCCACTTGGGACTCCACCCCCACTAGGGCTGGCCGGCCATGGAGGTGGAGTCCCTTGTGGACTCCACCTTCCTTGGTGGTTTCTTCCGGACTTTTCTAGAACCTTCTAGAACCTTCCATAGAACCTTCCGCGACATTTTATTCACATAAAATGACATCCTATATATGAATCTTATTCTCCGACCATTCCGGAACTCCTCGTGATGTCCGGATCTCATCCGGGACTCGAACAAATATTCCAACTCCATTCCATATTCAAGAACTACCATTTCAACATCCAACTTTAAGTGTGTCACCCTACGGTTCGAGAACTATGCGGACATGGTTGAGTACTTACTCCGACCAATAACCAATAGCGGGATCTGGAGATCCATAATGGCTCCCACATATTCAACGATGACTTTAGTGATCGAATGAACCATTCACATAAATTACCAATTCCCTTTGTCTCGCGATATTTTACTTGTCCGAGGTTTGATCTTCGGTATCACTCTATACCTTGTTCAACCTCGTCTCCTGACAAGTACTCTTTACTCGTACCGTGGTATGTGGTCTCTTATGAACTCATTCATATGCTTGCAAGACATTAGACGACATTCCACCGAGAGGGCCCAGAGTATATCTATCCGTCATCGGGATGGACAAATCCCACTGTTGATCCATATGCCTCAACTCATACTTTCCGGATACTTAATCCCACCTTTATAGCCACCCATTTACGCAGTGGTGTTTGGTGTAATCAAAGTACCTTTCCGGTATAAGTGATTTACATGATCTCATGGTCATAAGGACTAGGTAACTATGTATCAAAAGCTTATAGCAAATAACTTAATGACGAGATCTTATGCTACGCTTAATTGGGTGTGTCCATTATATCATTCACACAATGACATAACCTTGTTATTAATAACATCCAATGTTCATGATTATGAAACTAATCATCTATTAATCAACAAGCTAGTTTAAGAGGCATACTAGGGACTTCTTGTTTGTCTACATATCACACATGTACTAATGTTTCGGTTAATACAATTCTAGCATGATATATAAACATTTATCATAAACATAAAGATATAAATAATAACCACTTTATTATTACCTCTAGGGCATATCTCCTTCAAATTGCAATTTACCAACCTCTTGTTGGGGACATGGGGTTTTACACGCCGCAGATCTGATGCAAATCAGACCAGCTGCATATCATGAAACTTCCCAATTTCAAATAGTACGAGACAACCAGCCAAGTATTTCCCACCTGCGAAAATTCGGTTGCGCTGGATACGTACCGATAACACCACCGCAGCGTACCTCCATGGGCCCCCATAGAAAAATTGGAATCTATGTGGGAAATAAATCTCCGTCAATTATAAAATATTTAGAACCCCTAACAGGGACCTGCTTACAGCCCGGTACGCTGATTCAATTTTTGACGAGGATCATTTCCCGGCATTAGGGTGAGAAACAAACCACAAAGAATGCCAGGAAATAGATTGGAATGTAACAGGCATCCAATCCTTATATCCACGTACTAAAGAATCTGAATCTAAAGTTCAGAGAATAATAGATTTGCAACACTTTGCAAATAACTTGCCAGACGCATTTAATGATCACAAAGGTGTCACTAAATCATATATTCCTGCAGTCAATGCAACAGAACGAGTAGAGGTACCAAATAAAACTACTCAACTCCCAATTGCAAATAAAAGGGGGAGAAATCTGGTCTCAAGGGAAAAGGATTCTCCAAAGCCACCGCGGAAATAAAGGAAATCTATGACGGTAAATGCAAATCAACCTGAAGTTGATAGACACCAAGATGATGTTCAACATCAAGAATCTAGCATAAATGTGCACACGAATTCTAATGCTGGGACATCGAAACAACCAGGCGTCGTTGTTGTGGAAAATCACACGGTGCCTGAAGAAATCAATGAAATTTCCATAAACTATATCGATTCGGGAGAATCGTACAATAGAAAGACTACACTTGTCGACACATATTTCTCCTCTAAAATTGCTAAAACCCTTCAACTGGATCCAGAGCCAAATCTATGAAAGAGTGTCTGAAGCGCTCGGATTGGCCTAAATGGAAGGAGGCAATTGAGGCAGAACTGTGCTCGCTTAATAAAAGATAGGTATTCTCTAAAATAATACCTACTTCTCAAAAAGTCTTCCCTGTGGGAGCTAAATGGGTTTTCGTTCGAAAAAGGAACGAAAATAATAAGGTGGTGAGATATAAAGCGAGTCTAGTAGCACAAGGGTTTACGCAGAGACCCGGTATCGACTACGACGATACATATTCTCCTGTAATGAGTGGAATTACGTTTCGCTACTTAATATCATTGGCAGTACAAATGAATTTATCAATGCAGTTAATGGATGTAGTGACCGCATATCTATATGGGTCACTCGATACGGATATTTATATGAAAGTCCTTGATGGACTTAAAATCCCTAATCCAAACACAAATCACAACATGTATTGTGTAAAATTACAAAAGTCACTCTATGGCTTAAAGCAGTCGGGTAAAATGTGGTATAACCGGCTTAGTGAGTTCCTTCTTCAGAAAGGATACTCAAATAATGATGATTGCACATGCGTTTTCATAAAGAAATCCTCAAAAGGATTTTGCATCATCTCAGTTTATGTTGATGACCTCAACATCATTGGTAACGCGACAGATATATCTGTAGCACGCAATCATTTAATGACGTAGTTTGAGATGAAGGATTTGGGAAAAACCAAATTCTGTTTAGGTTTACAACTTGAGCATCTTCCCTCAGGAATACTCGTTTATCAACCTGTATATGTTCAGAAAGTTTTGGAAAAATTCAATATGGATAAATCATATCCGTCCAAAACACCCATGGTCGTTAGATCTCTTGATATGGAAAAGGATCCTTTTAGGCCTAGGGATGATAACGAAGATGTATTAGGACTGAGTTTCCTTACCTTAGTGCGATAGGAGCACTAATGTACCTTGCTAATTGTACTAGACCAGATATTGCCTTCGCACTGGCTAGACATAGTGCAGCTCGAACAAAACGCCATTGGGCTGGAGTGAGGAATATCTTCAGGTATTTACAAGGTACCAAAGATCTTGGTTTATTCTATAAGAAGAGTCAAGATATGACTTTGACTGTCTATACTGATGCCGGCTATCTTTCTGATCCCCATAATGCTAGATCACAAACTGAATTTGTATTTTTATTCGGTGGAACTGCTATCTCATGGAAGTCAACTAAACATACTTTAGTAGCAATTTCCACTAACCATTCTGAAATAATTGCATTATATGAAGCTTCACGTGAGCGTGTATGGCTTCGCAGAGTGATTAATCACATCCAGACCTCATGCGGTATAGGTTCATCAGAATCACCAACGACTATCTATGAAGATAATGTTACATGTGTTCCTCAAATGCATATGGGATATATTAAAAGTAATATCACAAAACATATTGCTCAAAAACTGTTTTTTCCTCATGAATTACAGAAAAATGGAGAAATTGATATTTTGCAAACAAAATCTTGTGACAATCTTGCAGACTTGTTCACTAAGTCTTTACCAACAGCTGCGTTTGAAAAATACATTCGTGGCATTGGTATGAGACGACTTAGAAATTTGCAAAGTTCAGGGGAGAAATTTCCCAGGACTGAACTTAGTACTCCGTATTTATCATCCGATAACAATATATTGTACTTTTCCTTATGAGTTTTCCAACCGATTTCTCATATAGGTTTATTGGCACAATTATTATACGAACGGTATATCGGATTCCTATATTTTCTCCTTATAATTTTACAGGATTCGTCGGAGGATATCAACTCTACAATGTCTAGAAAAGTTAGTTATTCAAGATCGAGAATCATCAGGGATCTTACACAGATTTTCCATCACTCGGAGATATGTGAAGATTATCGAGACAATGAAGATTAGAATACAGCGTTGTTCAAGGGGGAGTGTTAGGAAATATTAGCAGTTAGATCTTAGTGTCAGATCTAGGCTAATATAGCAGTTAGGATTTTCCCTAGCATAACTACCTAGCAGTTAGAGTTTTGTCCAATCGCTGTGCATTATGAAAAGTTACGTCCCTCTGAACAGACGCATGTAAAGGAACCGACTTGTATTCACGACTGTTGAGTACTATAAATACCCCAGGTCCCTATTAATAAAAAACATTCATTCTCTCTTTGTCTTTGTATCTCTTCAGCAAGCATAAAAATGCGAGTCCCCAGTTTTTTCAGTTTGAATTGTGTTACGTAGAGCAGAGTCTACGTCCACGTTGGAACAACTTTTTCCGCGTACGTCTCATCGAACAACTTTTTCCACGTACGTCTGATCTGGGTGTCCGCTTCGTCCACGCGCAACATAGCAGCAGGTCGGATGCGGTCGGCGGCGCCGATTGGTCGATCTTGACGGAGGACCTCCTGCTGATCGTCATGGCGGCGCTCGATATCCCCAGCCTCATCCGATCCGGCGCCGTCTGCACCTCCTGGCACGACGCCTACTCCACCTTCCGCGCCCTCCGCTGCCGGTCGCCCAAGCAGGCCCCGTGCCTGCTGTACGCCTGCGACGAGTACGGACCCAACCACGCCGCCCTGTACTGCCCTTCCACCAACACTACCTTCCGCGTCCCCTTCCGGCACCACGGTAGGGGACGCTTCCTCTCCTCAAACGGTTGGGTGTTCGCCACCGACGAGGTCGCCGACCCGTACCTCCTCAACCCCGTCACCGGCGACCAGGCCATGCTCCCGCCAGTGAAGACAATACCATGCATAGAGATCTCCTTGGACGACAATGGTAACCCCTATGAAGAATATAAACCCTCCGAAGAAGACATCGAGTGGGCGAGGGATAACGCGTATTGGAGGGTGGCCATCTCCGCCGCGGGCGACGATGCGGCGGCAACATGCACTGTCCTGGTAGTGCACCTGCCACGCCATATGCTGTCCTTTGCCAAGCCGGGCGACGAGCGGTGGACATTGCTGTCCCGTGATCTATGGTTGGACGATGTCCATTACAACGACAGCAATGGATTGTTTTATGGCCTGCGTTTCGATGGCTCTGTTTATGTTTTTGATCTCGCGCGGCGAGACTTCACCGGTCGTGACAAAGATCATGCGTGGGGTAACAACACTTAGCGACCCTGCCAAGTACCTCGTCATCACCCCGTCTGGCGAGCTCTGCCAAGTGTGGAGGATCTGGGATACGGGCGAGGCACACACCCAAATCAAGCATCGCCGGATCTACAAAATCCTCCCTCATTATACATCCCAAGGTTGCATTGATTTCACCGGCAGAGATGATCCTGCAGGTGAACTAGAGACAGAGGAGGAAGAAGATACTACAAGCGAGTCTTTGCAGAAGATAGCGGTCTCCACGGGCGAGCTCCTAGTCTTCAAGGTCGACATTGAAAGGCAGAAGCTGGTGGAGTTGCGAAGCATCGGAGAGCACGCATTGTTCCTTGGGTACAACTCTGCCGTCTGCCTATCAGCCATAGACTTTCCGGCATTTCAACCAAAGTGCGCCTATCTCACGGATGACTGCTCCGAATTCGGCCAGATAGTGCGACAAGACCTAGGTATCTGGAACTTTGAAAAGAGGAGCCTCCAGGACCTTCGTGAAGCGTGGCCTAGGTTATTTCCTTGGCTGGATGAATCGGCTCCTATTTGGATCACGCCTTCTCTATTTTAGGATATATTTGCAACATGTTTGCATGTGTGCATCTTTACGCGAGCGAGGATGTACATGTAAGTGTTCCATTAGATTCCTTGTGCTAATATTTTGTAAAATTTATATAGAAAATAAATATTATGAATCCTCGTGTACGAAAACACTACACACATTCTTAGAATTCTGATTTCACCTGGCTTACATCTAACTGAACTTCCCTTATCTGGCCACCTAGACATTGTAACGACATATCAATTTACAATTATAGCTTTTATCAATTCAAATATATTTGCACAAATTTTAATCTAAACTTCAGAATACAATTGATGCTAGTTTCTTCCTTCTCGAGGCTCCGTAATAATATTTTGTTTAAGCTTGGGGATGCTGATGAGTGATAAAATAATCATATTTATTGCCGTCTAAACCTTATATTTTTCGTTGAAACAATGGTCTCCCCCTCCCGTACAAGATTCTTTGCCCGGCGGCAACCGCCGGCGATGGTGGGAAGGGTGACAGAGGATGGGAGAGGTGGTTAAGGCCAGGTTTGAGTGGCCGCTCGAACCATCTCGCCAAACTATGATGCTAGTACATGATATCACATGTTATAGAGATATTACCATACACTAGTATCATATGCATGATACTAGTATATTATTGTATCCTCAAAGACCGGCTTATCAGGAGTCTAAGAGTCAACCTCAAATGGCAGTGGATTTGCACTGGTCAAAGCCAACCCAACGCATCCAAATTCTACGCATTCAGATCTAACAAGACACCCCGATGTGATTTTCAGAGCATCTCCACCACTAGTAGAAAACCTCTCATCCATCTAAGACTTTAATACCGGTTCCCTTACGAACCGGTATTAAAGGAGGCATTTGTACCGGTTCGGACGCTCAGGCATTCGTACCGGTTAGATTCTGACTTTAAATGCCGGTTAGTGTTAGGAAGGCAAGTGCAGAAAGGTCTTCGGCCAGAATGGCAGGTGAGGGTGGGGCCAAGGTTGGACCTTTGGTACCGGTTTGTGTTAGCAACCGGTACTAAAGGGTGCCTCATATGCTCACTGCCCCTGCCCCGCCCCCGATCCATTCTCATTTTCATCTCTCTCACATTTCTAAAACTTTTGCACCTCTCACACTCCAACAAATTTTCATTCTTTCTCCACCATTTTAACAAGATTAACGACCTCCATCTATCCAAGGGTTAGCAATATCATCCTTTCTTCCGGCGTTCCTAATTTAGCTCATTTCTTTGGTAGTTTAACTCGTACTATTTTTCTAGTGCTAGCAAGGTGTTTGATGAAATGCCTAAGTTAGGGATTTTACTTTTTTTATAATCAATTTGAGCTGAAATTATGGTATATTTTGTAGGTTTTAATTAGTATCATCCCCGTCCTCACCGCCGTCGATCGCTAGCGTCGTCCCCTAGCCGGCACCGTACAACCTCGGTGAGCCTCTTCTTTTTTATAAAAAAACTTAGTTTTATGTGATGAACTTGAATATTAATTAAGTTGGTCACTCATATATCCATGATGTTGTGTACTTAATGATTTTTGATATACATATAAAATGCAGATGAGTCGACAATGGATGTACGGTGACCGGTGCCATCCCGAGTTCATTACTGGCATGCATTATTTTCTCAACGTGGCTGAGGCAAACAAAGGCGATCGAATGGTTTCATGTATTGTCCATGTAGTTCTGTAAGAATATGAAGGATTACTCTACCTCGAAGACCCTTCACGTCCACCTTTGGAGAATGGTTTCATGCCCAGCTATAATTGTTGGACCAAGCACGGAGAAAGAGGGGTTATATTGGAAGACAACGAAGAAGAAGAGGATAGTGACAACTATCCCTTATTCACGAAGACGGTGGTAGTAGAATGGGGGAAGACGAAGCTGAAGAAGAGCTCATTTTCGATGAGCCGATTTTTGATGACCCGGATGACGATTTGGGTCGGGCCATTCTTGATGCGAAGATGAACTGCGGAAATGAAAAGGAGAGGTTGAAGTTGGAGAAAATGTTAGAGGATCACAACAAACTGTTGTACCCAAATTGCGAAAATGGTCGAAAAAGCTGGGTACCACGCTGGAATTCTTTGCGATGGAAGGCGAGAGAATGGTACTTGACAAGGGATTTGAAAAGTTGCTGAAAATAATAAAGAAGATGCTTCCGGGGAGAACGTGTTGCCCTCTAGCACGTACGAAGCAAAGAAGGTTATACGCCCTCTAGGATTAGAGGTGCAGAAGATACATGCATGCATCAATGACTGCATCCTCTACCGCGGGGAGTACGAGAATTTGAATGCATGCCCGGTATGTAGTGCATTGAGGTATAAGATCAGGCGAGATGACCACAGCGATGTTGAGGGTGAGTCCACCCCCGGGAAGAGGGTTCTGCGAAGGTGATGTGGTATGCTCCTATAATACCACGGTTGAAACGTTTGTTCCGGAACAAAGAGCATGCCAAGTTGTTGCGATGGCACAAAGAGGACCGTAAGAAAGATGTGATGCTGAGACACCCCGCCGACGGTCGCGGTGGAGAAAAATCGACGAGAGAGTTCAAGTCATTTTCGGATGACGCAAGGAACTTAAGATTTGGTCTAAGTACGAGATGGCTTTAATCCTTTCGGGAGAGCGAGCTCCGATCCTGCTTACTGGCCGGTGACTCTATGTATCTATAACCTTCCTCCTTGGTTGTGCATGAAGCGGAAGTTCATTATGATGCCGGTGCTCATCCAGGGCCCGAAGCAACCCGGCAACGACATTGATGTGTACACGAGGCCATTGGTTGAAGAACTTTTAGAGTTGTGGCGTGACGAAGGTGTGCCTGTGTGGGATGAGCACGAACAAAAGGAATTTAACCTACGAGCGTTGTTATTTGTAACCATCAATGATTGGCCTGCTCTTGGTAACATTTCAGGGCAGTCAAACAAGGGATACAATGCATGCACACACTTGTTTAGGTGAGGCTGATAGTAATTATTTGGGAAACAAGAATGTGTGCACAGGGCATCGTCGATTTCTTCCAAAACAACATCACGTAAGAAAGAGAGGAAAGCATTTCGGAGGTGAGGCGAGATAACCGAGCGAAGCCTACCCGCCCTAATGGGGAAGTTATATATGATATGGTCAAGGATTTAAAAGTGATCTTTGGAAAGGGTCCCGGCGGACAATCATTCCGCATGATGTTGACGGACACGTACCCATGTGGAAGAAGAAGTCGATATTTTGGGAGCTACCCTACGGAAATTCTTAGAGGTTCACTCTGCAATCGACGTGATGCACGTGATGAAAAATCTTTGCGTGAACCTGCTAAACTTCTTGGGCGTGTATGGGAAGACAAAAGATACACCGGATGCACTGCAGGACCAGCAAAGTATCCACGAAGGAAACAACCTGAATCCGAGAGAAGTATCAAGGTCCTGCCAGCTATGCTCTTACCAAAGAGGAGAAGGAGATCTTTTTTGAAGTCCTGAGTAGCATCAAGGTCCCGTCGGCTTCTCGTCGAATATAAAGGGAATAATAAACATGTCGGAGAAAAAGTTTCAAAACCTAAAGTCTCATGACTGCCACGTGATTATGACACAATTACTTCCGGTTGCATTGAGGGGCTTCTGTAGGAAAATGTTCGAGTACCCATTGTGAAGCTATGTGCGTTCCTCAATGCAATTTCTCGAAGGTGATCAATCCACTTACTCTACAAAATTCTGAAGGATGTGGTCCAATGTCTAGTCAGCTTCGAGTTGGTGTTCCCACCATCCTTCTTCAATATTATGACACATCTCCTAGTTCACCTGGTCGAAGAGATTGGCGTTCTCGGTCTGTATTTCTACACAACATGTTCCCCTTTGAGAGATTCATGGGAGTCTTAAAGAAGTACGTTCATAACCGTGCTAGGCCGAAGGAAGCATCTCCAAGGGCTATGGAACAGAGGAGGTCATTGAGTTTTGTGTTGACTTTATTCCTGACCTTAAGCTGATCGGTGTTCTGAATCGCGCTATGAGGGGAGACTGCGTGGAAAAGGCTCGCTAGGAAAGATATCAGCTTCGTGTATGGACGGACATTCTTTCACTCAAGCACAATACACAGTTCTTCTTTATTCCATGTTGGTGGCTCCGTACAAAGAGGAACACAAGGAGATCTTACGCTCTAAATACCGGAGCAACGTGAAGATTGGATTGATGGAGAACACATGAAGACTTTCGGCGGTTGGTTGCAAACACGTCTCATGAATGTCACCGATGACGAGCAGCTGTACTTGTTGGCCAAGCAACCATCTTCTACTATATCGACTTTTCAAGATGCACGAGATTAATGGAAACACATTTTACACTTTCGCCCAAGACAAAAAGAGCACCAACCAAAACAGTGGTGTCCGCTTTGATGCGAGAAGATGGCAATGGGAACAAGGTCACATATTATGGGTACATAGAGGAGATATGGGAACTTGACTATGGACCTAATTTCAAGGTCCCTTTGTTCCGGTGTAAATGGTTCAACTTTGAAAGACGGGGTACAGGTAGACCCGCGATGCGGAATGACTACAGTGGATTTCAAGAATCTTGGGTACGACACCGAACCATTCGTCCTAGCCAGTGAAGTGGCTCAGGTTTTTTATGTGAAGGATATGTCTAGCAAACCGAAAAAAAGAAAAGAAAGGCAAGAGGACACATCATTCGATGAGCCAAAGCGGCACATAGTTCTTTCGGGGAAAAAGAAACATCGTGGGAGTAGAGGACAAGACGGACATGTCGAAGATTATAATAAGTTTGACGATATTCCACCCTTCAAGGTAAAAATTGACCCAAGCATCATCTTAAACAATGAAGATTGTCCATGGTTGCGTCGCGATGAAGAAAGGGAAACGGGCGAAGAAAACTCGAGAAGACTAGCTAGCTACATATTGGGATCATAAGTTGTGGATCTCAATATGGAATTGACTTTTGTGTAATGATGTTCTTGTATGTAAGATATTAACAATGGAGATGGTTGGCTTGTTTTACTAGTTAAGTCACGGGCTTGCGGAAATTTTTCGGCGGAACTTCCGAATATGCCATATATAGGGCATGTGCACCAAGGGCATATTCGAGAAGTTCCGCCACGGGAGATTTCCCAACCCTTTCCGCAACATTGTTAGAGGAGATGGAGTCTTCCACGGGCTTGCAGGAAAAAAATTCCGAGGCGGAACTTCCGAAGATGCCATATGGCGTGTGCACCAAGGGCATCTTCGACAAGTTCCGCCACGGGAGATTTCCCAACCCTTTCCCCAACATTGTTAGAGGAGATGGAGTCTTCCACGGGCTTGCAGGGAAATTTTTCCGAGGCGGAACTTCCGAAGATGCCATAGGGCGTGTGCACCAAGGGCATCCCGACTACAACCCGACTTGGGAAAGCTTCTTCATCAATCGGCGTGAGAGGGCGCTTTCCAGGCACGAGGAGGGCGGCCCGCCTCCTTCGAACTTCAACGAGGCCGGCCGTCGGCTGTGGTGGCGCGGCCGGACTCTCCAGGGCGTCATGGCCTACCGTGGCCCCCGCCTGCGCTACCCTCAGTCCCAGCCCACGCGTGCTCATCCGCCGACGTTCGAGTACCGCGACCCCGATGCCAGCGACGATGATGACGGCGACTACGACGACTACAGTGGCGACTACTACAGGGCTAGGCACGAGTATGACTGAATGACTCCAACAGTAGAATTTGGCCATGTATCTTTAATTTTCAGTTAAGCTATGTACTTTTAATTCGAGTTCAATCGTAATAAAATTTTATTCCCGCCCTTTCTTTCCCGCCTTTTTCCTCCCACGCGCGGCGTCGTGGCGGGAAAGTTTCCCGCGCGACATCGTACGTGGCGGCAAACTTTCCCGCGCGGACGGCGTCGTGGCGGGAGTAAAGAATATAAAAAGAAAATATATAGAAAAGAAATATAAAAATAATTAGAAAATATATAGAAAATAAGTAGAAAAGAAATATAAAAAAGGTTATAGAAAAGAAATAGAAAAGAAAACAAACGGAAAAAGAAAAAGAAATAGAAAACAAAAAAATAAGAAATAGAAAAAAAATGAACATAAAGGAAAAAAGAAAAAGAAAAGAAAAAGAAACAGCAAATAAGAAATAGAAAAAGAAATAGAAAATAAGAAATATAAAAAGAAATAGAAAATAAGAAATAGAAAACAAAAGAAAAAAAGGAGAAATAGAAATAAGAGATAGAAAATAAAAAGAAACAGAAAAGAAAAATAAACAGAAAAGAAAAAGAAACAGAAAAGAAAAAGAAACAGAAAAGAAAAAGAAACAGAAAAGAAAACAGCAAAAGAAAAGAAAACAAAAAAAATACCTTTGGTACCGGTGGGTATCACCAACCGGTACGAAAGGTCTTTAAATGCGGTTGGTGGTACCAACCGGTACGAAAGGGTCTTCTCCTGTATTAGACTTAGCCGCGCGCGGAATTTTTCCCCAAATCCCCTCCTCACACGCACAGAGCGACGACCGCGCCCGCGCCGCTCCTCGCCGTCGCCGTCATCGACGCACGCTCCTCGCCGTCGCCGACGCAGCCTCGCCGTCGGCCGCCGCCCGCACCTCTCGCGCGCGCCTCTGCAGTATGTGCGCCGCCCCCGTCGCCTCGCTCCCTCCCTTCTCCGGCGCCGTTGCCACAGCGGCCGCCGCCGCCGCCGCCTACGCCGCAGCGCGGCCTCCTCCCACCTCGCCACCGCCGCTACGCCGCACCAACGGAGGAGCGCACACGGCTGCGTGCGGTGGCGCGTGCGGCGATGCCCTCAGCAGCGGCCGCCCACCACCTGTTCGACGTAAGGACGCGAGGCTTGGCGATGGAGAAGGGCGGCGCGGAGAGCGCGGTGGCGGCACCGGCCACCGCGCGCCGAGCTCGGCGAAGGTGGTCGTGCGGCCCGTGGCGGCGTCGACGAGCGCGACCACGCCCGAGTGGCGGCGGGTGGCGAGGAAGGTGACGACGTCGAGGTCCGGGTCGGCCGGGAGCGGCACGTCGGCGCGCTTGCTCCGGAACGCACGTTGGTGCCGTCGGAGTAGGGGAGGTCGGCGAGGAGGGAGGAGGAGGAGGACGGGGAGGAGGTGGAGGCGGTGCCCGGGGAGTAGTGGTCGGGCATGGAGCTGTTCAGCGCGCGCGCGATGGCGGCGTCGGTGTAGTAGGCCTGCGAGGAGGTGTTCGGGAGGAAGGACGCCGGGTGCGGCGCGAGGCAGGACATGGCATCCATGGGGCGAGTGAAGGAGATATGCCCAAGAGGCAATAATAAAAGTGGTTATTATATATCTTTATGTTTATGATAAATGTTTATATATCATGCTATAATTGTATTAACCGAAACATTAGTACATGTGTGATATGTAGACAACAAGAAGTCCCTAGTATGCCTCTTAAACTAGCTTGTTGATTAATGGATGATTAGTTTCATAATCATGAACATTGGATGTTATTAATAACAAGGTTATATCATTATATGAATGATGTAATGGACACACCCAATTAAGCGTAGCATAAGATCTCGTCATTAAGTTATTTGCTATAAGCTTTCGATACATAGTTACCTAGTCCTTATGACCATGAGATCATGTAAATCACTTATACCGGAAAGGTACTTTGATTACACCAAACACC
The DNA here is from genome assembly GCF_019359855.2 of Lolium perenne. Taxonomy (NCBI): domain Eukaryota; kingdom Viridiplantae; phylum Streptophyta; class Magnoliopsida; order Poales; family Poaceae; genus Lolium; species Lolium perenne. Next base: position 14,106,677 of record NC_067249.2, read on the forward strand.
ACTGCGTAAATGGGTGGCTATAAAGGTGGGATTAAGTATCTGGAAAGTATGAGTTGAGGCATATGGATCAACAGTGGGATTTGTCCATCCCGATGACGGATAGATATACTCTGGGCCCTCTCGGTGGAATGTCGTCTAATATCTTGCAAGCATATGAATAAGTTCATAAGAGACCACATACCACGGTACGAGTAAAGAGTACTTGTCAGGAGACGAGGTTGAACAAGGTATAGAGTGATACCGAAGATCAAACCTCGGACAAGTAAAATATCGCGTGACAAAGGGAATTGGTATCGTATGTGAATGGTTCATTCGATCACTAAAGTCATCGTTGAATATGTGGGAGCCATTATGGATCTCCAGATCCCGCTATTGGTTATTGGTCGGAGTGAGTACTCAACCATGTCCGCATAGTTCATGAACCGTAGGGTGACACACTTAAAGTTGGATGTTGAAATGGTAGTACTTGAATATGGAATGGAGTTCGAATATTTGTTCGGAGTCCCGGATAAGATCCCGGACATCACGAGGAGTTCCGGAATGGTCCGGAGAATAAGATTCATATATAGGAAGTCATATTCCAAGTTTGGAAATGATCCGGTGCATTTATGGCAGGTTCTAGAAGGTTCTAGAAAAGTCCGGAAGAAATCACCATGGAAAGTAGAGTCCCGGAGGGACTCCACCTTGCATAGCCAGCCAACCCTAAAGGGGAGGAGTCCAAGGTGGACTCCCCTAGGGTGGCCGGCCAACCCCCCTCATGGAAGGGGGGAATCCCACCCCAAGTGGGATTCCCACCTTGGGTAGGTTTCCCTACATATGGGAGGTTTCATTGTTGGGGTCTTATTCGAAGACTTGGATACCAACACTTGGGGATTTCCACCTATATAATGAGGAGGAGAGGGAGGGGGCTGCCCACTCTTGGCCGCACCACCTAGGGCTGCCCTTGGCCGGCGCCCTAGCCTCCCCCTCTCTCCCCAAACCCTAGCGGTCTCTCTCCTCCACCACATCCCGCACGCTTAAGCGAAGCTCCGCCGGATTTCTCCACCACCACCGACACCACGCCGTCGTGCTGTCGGATTCAAGAGGAGCTACTACTTCCGCTGCCCGGCCAGGCAGGGAGGTGGACGTCGTCTTCATCAACAACCGAACGTGTGACCGAGTACGGAGGTGCTGCCCGTTCGTGGCGCCGGAACCGATCGTGATCAAGATCTTCTACGCGCTTTTGCAAGCGGCAAGTGATCGTCTACCGCAGCAACAAGAGCCTCCTCTTGTAGGCTTTGGAATCTCTTCAAGGGTGAGACTCGATACCCCCTCGTTGCTACCGTCTTCTAGATTGCATCTTGGCTTGGATTGCGTGTTCGCGGTAGGAAAATTTTTGTTTTCTATGCAACGTTATCCTACAGTGGTATCAGAGCCGTGTCTATGCATAGATGGTTGCACGAGTAGAACACAATGGTTTGTGGGCGTTGATGCTCTTGTTATCTTTAGTTTGAGTACTTTGCATCTTTGTGGCATAGTGGGATGAAGCGGCTCGGACTAACTTTACATGACCGCGTTCATGAGACTTGTTCCTCGTTCGACATGCAACTTGTATTGCATAAGAGGCTTTGCGGGTGTCTGTCTCTCCTACTATAGTGAAGATTCAATTTACTCTTCTATTGAAAACATTAGTATCAACGTTGTGGTTCATGTTCGTAGGTAGATTAGATCTCTCTCGAAAACCCTAAACCACGTAAAATATGCAAACCAAATTAGAGACGTCTAACTTGTTTTTGCAGGGTTTGGTGATGTGATATGGCCATAATATGATGATGAATATGTATGAGATGATCATTATTGTATTGTGGCAACCGGCAGGAGCCTTATGGTTGTCTTTAAATTTCATGTTGAGTAGTATTTCAAAGTAGTTGTAATAGTTGCTACATGGAGAACAATCATGAAGACGGCGCCATGAACCTTGACGCTACGCCGACGATGATGGAGATCATGCTCGTTGATGATGGAGATCATGTCCGTGCTTTGGAGATGAAGATCGAAGGCGCAAAGACAAAAGGGCCATATCATATCACATATGAACTGCATGTGATGTTAATCCTTTTATGCATCTTATTTTGCTTAGATCGCGACGGTAGCATTATAAGATGATCCCTCACATTAATATCAAGATAATAAAGTGTTCTTCCCTCGTATGCACCGTTGTAACTTGAGTTCGTCGTTTCGAAGCTCTCGTGATGATCGGATGTGATAGATTCAACGATTCACATACAACGGGTGTAAGCCATGTTGCACACGCGGAATACTTGGGTTTGCTTGACGAGCCTAGCATGTACAGACATGGCCTCGGGACAACGGAAACCGAAAGGTTGAACACGAGTCATATGGATGATATGATCAACATGTTGATGTTCACCATTGAAGCTACATCATCTCACGTGATGATCGGTTTTTGGTGTAGTGAATTTGGATCGTGTACCACTTAACAACTATGAGGGATGTTGTATTAAGTGGGAGTTCATTAGTAATTAGATTAAAACATGAACTAATTATCATAAACATAGTCTGAGTAGTATTTTGAATTAATTTTGTAGTATTGGCATCCATATTCTACCATGCGCTAGTCTTGTTAGTGAGATAGAAATACTGTTAAAATCTGATAAGAAACTTTACGGTTTGGTACCGTATTGTTAATGAATCAAGAATTGATTAAGTCCTATTGCAAACTTTTAGTAAACCTCACATTGTTGATTCAAAGAGCTGTGATTTCAATTAGTACCTAAAGTTATCTTGTCTCCGTGAAACTTGAAGTTCAAATCTGTTTGAAAAGTAAGGAGCTGAAAATTTAGTTTTCAGAAATAATCAAGGTATGAGATATATGTGATATCTAAGACCTTATTGCAAGATGATAGAATATAATTTGGTGAGACTACATGAACTCATAAGTTTTATGGGAATGTACGAAGGTTGAAGACGCAAGGCGTCACAATCCTCCAACTATTGGGGCACTACGGATATTCGCACATCCATGAAGTGACCATCCTTAATATGCAGTTACTAAAACTCGTCGTTTCGAAGCATCACGTGATGATCGGGTGTGATAGATTCTACGTGTGCATACAACGGGTGCAAGCTAGATTTGCACATGCAAATACCAAGGTTAAAACTTTACGAGCCTAGCATGTACGAGACATGGTCTCGGAAAGTCGTCATGATATGATGGATAAAATTATGAGTGAAATTGTTCATCATATTACAAAGTTACTAATAGTGAAATCTGGAACACTTGTCATATGATGATCAACTTCAAAGTAAGAACCTCAAGGTTATTGGTATTTGACCAACAAACCTAGAAGTTAATGATGTTGAAGTGTTTTTCTGAATAATGAGGAAAGCTAAAAGAGAAACTGCAAAAGATATTTTGGCAAAAAGAAAAGAGAAGACTAGAAAGTCTAGCTCAAGTGTATATAAATGATATACATGTTATGGTTGTATTCCTAGTTAACTCACACTATGAAATTCTTGGGTATTAGTACTATATTGGTTGGTATGAAGTGTCATACAAAACAACGCAATACAAGAATACAATGGCCTAAGTGGTGACAAGGAATATGATAGGAATGCACGTCAGGAACAAAAATAAAGTGTTATTATGTTCGTCATTGGCATTCTATCTAGCCCTTAGAATTTATAATAAAGAGCTTAATAAATTGTTATTTTGCTCTGGTCAAATAAAAACAATGAGTTGTTTAAATTATGACATTACTCCATGTACGATGGATAAGTTATTATAAATCTTAATGGTGAAACACACATACATAACAAAGACGCTAAAATGCCATAAGGCAAATGATTTGAATTCCACTTATTTGTGGAACCGCCATTTAGGTCATGTTAGAAAGGAACGCATAAAGGAACTCCATGCAAATGGATTTTTGGAGTCATTTGATTTTTGAATCATTTGGCGCTTGCAAATCTTTTCTAAAGAGAGTGATTAAAATACCGTTCATAGGCCAAAAGTTGAACGGGCAACTAACTTAGTGAAAAATACATGATGATGTATGTGGTTCACTGGGCATAGTTGTGTGCGGGAGATTCTTCTACTTCATGAAAACTTTCAAAACAATGAATTGAGTATATATGTGGATATATTCAATAAGGAAAAGTTTGAAACATTTTGAATGGATTCAAATAAATTTCAGCATGAAGTGGAAATCATCGTAATAGAAAAGTCAAATATCTATGATTGGATCATGGTGGAAATATTTGAGTTACGAGTTTTAGCGAACATCTAAGAGAGTTATGAAATTGTTCTACAACTCACGTTTCTTGGAGTATCATAGTGATGATGAAGTATCCGAGAGATGTATCCAAACCTTGTTGGATTAATGATGAGATAAAATTTTATGATGCCATTATATTTTTGTGGATTATGCTTTAGTGACTACCGCTTTTACACTTAATAGAGCATCATCATGATCCGTTGAAATGACACCATACGAGTTATGGTATGGGTATGAATCCTAATAGTCTTTTCTTAAAATTTTGGTATGCATAGCATAAGTAAATAAGTTTACAACCAAAATCGGATGAATGTCTTTGTTGGTTATCCCAGAGAATTGATTGGGAATTCTTCCCACTATGTAGACAAAGACAAAAGTGTTTGTCAATGTTTCTTATTTCCAAGAAATTGTTTCTAGTGAAGTATTTGAGTGGGAGGACAATATAATTTGATAAGGTTTATGAACCTGAGCATAATGATCAGTGTAGCGCAGCATCGGAAATTGATTCCGGAAGCGACCACGACGATCATGGCTCCCATGACTACAAAGTGTTTTAGCCATGGAAATCGAAGTACATATTGAACCTTGTAGGTATGGTTTACTTTGTGATCAAATAAATGATTTGTGGACAAAGGATTGATTTTGAACAATGATAAACCAACTACAAACAAAGAAGTTATGATGGGCCCTGACTCCGTTAAAATGGCCATACGCCATGAAATCCATAATAGATGAATACTTTTTGAAAGTAAATGGATCTATAGACTTGGATGAAATATCCTTAAAAGAAGCTCGACTTGTCGAAAAATTGTTTACGACAAAGTTCAAAGAGTTAACTACGATAAGATTAGATCTTCCGTAGTAATGCTTATAGTCTATGTGGATTATTCTAGTAATCACTACATATTTCTTTTATAAGATATGCTAGTAGGATGGCAAAATACATTACTTAACAGAAGTGTGTATTAAAGGTGTATACAAGATACAACCAAGAGTTTTGCTGGTCCGTGAAATACTAGATAGGTATACAAACTTCAATTAGATGAAGTAAGTATCGCGGAGTTGGATTCTTCACCAGATGAAATAGTCAAAGAGTTTTTGAATTCGTCAGAGACGATGAAGAGGCTTGCATTTGCAAGAAATTAAGTGGGAGCGCTAAGACACATTTATAATACTTTATGTAGGTGACATATAGTTGGTTATAAATGATGTAATTATATACTTGATTAAAAGGTTTCATTGAGAATTAACTTCAATGAAAGGATATGGACTGAAACAAATTTAGTATCAAGATCTATGAAGATAGATTGAAACACAAAATAAGTTTAAGTCAAAGTACATAGAATGGATATTGAAATAGTTCAATATAGAAATATTAAGAAAATGTTCTTGTCATGTGAAGGTTTAACAAGATTTGAGTGTATCTGACACTCGATGAGTAAAAACACATGAGTGATTTTAGATCACGAATAATATGTACAAAATCAGATATCTTGTGCTCTAAAATGTTATGAGCATATACCGGAATGATTCATAAGATGATCATGGGACGACAGTAAGAATATCCTTGAGTACTTTAGAAGAACTAAGGATACATATATATTTTTGTATGAAGAAATGACAAACAAATCGCTGTAAGGTGTTACACCGATATTGTTTTTGTCACATATAAAATATAATTTCAATCTCAAATTAGACTAAGTGTTATTTAAAAGGTAGAACAATGAGCTAGAAGTTGTCTATGCTAGATTTAGAAGAATTCTAAATATTGTGACGGAATCTACAAAAGAAGGCAGAGTATGTCATTGTTTTGACAATGACATAGGATGTTAAGTCAAGAGGTTCTTTGAGAACTTGGTGTATTTCCGACAGAGTCAGAACTTTGAAGCTATATTGTGTGTGACAATATTAGTGACATATTTCAGACCGCGGAATTAAGGTTCCACCAGAAGACCAAACATATTTAATGCCGACTCATTTGAAAATGAGTGATGCGTTGAGACGCAAATGAATTACAAAATACATACGTTTCTGAGCGTGTCAGATCCGTTGACTAAAACCTCTCCCGTGAGCGAAACATGATAAAGCACCAGAAGGCCAAGGTGTTATATCTTTACAAATGTAAACTAGATTATTGACTCTAGTGCAAGTGGGAGACTGAAGGAGATATGCCCAAGAGGCAATAATAAAAGTGGTTATTATATATCTTTATGTTTATGATAAATGTTTATATATCATGCTATAATTGTATTAACCGAAACATTAGTACATGTGTGATATGTAGACAACAAGAAGTCCCTAGTATGCCTCTTAAACTAGCTTGTTGATTAATGGATGATTAGTTTCATAATCATGAACATTGGATGTTATTAATAACAAGGTTATATCATTATATGAATGATGTAATGGACACACCCAATTAAGCGTAGCATAAGATCTCGTCATTAAGTTATTTGCTATAAGCTTTCGATACATAGTTACCTAGTCCTTATGACCATGAGATCATGTAAATCACTTATACCGGAAAGGTACTTTGATTACACCAAACACCACTGCGTAAATGGGTGGCTATAAAGGTGGGATTAAGTATCCGGAAAGTATGAGTTGAGGCATATGGATCAACAGTGGGATTTGTCCATCCCGATGACGGATAGATATACTCTGGGCCCTCTCGGTGGAATGTCGTCTAATGTCTTGCAAGCATATGAATAAGTTCATAAGAGACCACATACCACGGATGCGAGTAAAGAGTACTTGTCGAGACGAGGTTGAACAAGGTATAGAGTGATACCGAAGATCAAACCTCGGACAAGTAAAATATCGCGTGACATAGGGATTTGGTATCGTATGTGAATGGTTCATTCGATCACTAAAGTCATCGTTGAATATGTGGGAGCCATTATGGATCTCGAGATCCCGCTATTGGTTATTGGTCGGAGTGAGTACTCAACCATGTCCGCATAGTTCACGAACCGTAGGGTGACACACTTAAAGTTGGATGTTGAAATGGTAGTACTTGAATATGGAATGGAGTTCGAATATTTGTTCGGAGTCCGGATAAGATCCCGGACATCACGAGGAGTTAGGAATGGTCCGGAGAATAAGATTCATATATAGGAAGTCATATTCCAAGTTTGGAAATGATCCGGTGCATTTATGGCAGGTTCTAGAAGGTTCTAGAAAAGTCCGGAAGAAATCACCATGGAAAGTAGAGTCCCGGAGGGACTCCACCTTGCATGGCCAGCCAACCCTAAAGGGGAGGAGTCCAAGGTGGACTCCCCTAGGGTGGCCGGCCAACCCCCCTCATGGAAGGGGGGAATCCCACCCCAAGTGGGATTCCCACCTTGGGTAGGTTTCCCTACATATGGGAGGTTTCATTGTTGGGGTCTTATTCGAAGACTTGGATACCAACACTTGGGGATTTCCACCTATATAATGAGGAGGAGAGGGAGGGGGCTGCCCACTCTTGGCCGCACCACCTAGGGCTGCCCTTGGCCGGCGCCCTAGCCTCCCCCTCTCTCCCCAAACCCTAGCGGTCTCTCTCCTCCACCACATCCCGCACGCTTAAGCGAAGCTCCGCCGGATTTCTCCACCACCACCGACACCACGCCGTCGTGCTGTCGGATTCAAGAGGAGCTACTACTTCCGCTGCCCGCTGGAACGGGGAGGTGGACGTCGTCTTCATCAACAACCGAACGTGTGACCGAGTACGGAGGTGCTGCCCGTTCGTGGCGCCGGAACCGATCGTGATCAAGATCTTCTACGCGCTTTTGCAAGCGGCAAGTGATCGTCTACCGCAGCAACAAGAGCCTCCTCTTGTAGGCTTTGGAATCTCTTCAAGGGTGAGACTCGATACCCCCTCGTTGCTACCGTCTTCTAGATTGCATCTTGGCTTGGATTGCGTGTTCGCGGTAGGAAAATTTTTGTTTTCTATGCAACGTTATCCTACAGCGAGGCGGGTCAGATGGCGCCGCCGGGAGCAACTTGGCGACGCTCCTCGCCGTGACCGGCATGCCTGGATGCAACCCTGCCCCCTCACGCATCGGCTTAAACCAAAACCCTTTTTTATTTCTTTTTGTTGTTTCTAAAAATTTGAAATCTGGATACTTTTCAAAGTATTTAAAACTACACTTTGCACAAACTTTATATCTTATTGCATCAGAAAAACATGAGGATTTCAAATATCGTCATGCCATGCATCATTGACATCATCTCTAGTTCGGCCAAATTAAAATTGCAACAAGAACTAAATGCTATGTGAGGGTGTTCCACTATTTCTTGCTATATTCGAACACCCCACTTAATTTTGCTATGTATGAAACCCTTGCACACTCTTCTAATTTGTTACATGATCATTACATGATGAATGAAATACAATTGCTTTCTTAATTTTGTAGTGACATTGAGGTATGGAGGACGGCACCTTCGTCCGAGATGAGGAGGGGGAAGAAGCGGTGCAGCAATTGATCTATGAGAGTGCCCGTGGTCCGGAACCCGACGATGGAGATGACAACGATTTCCAAGACTTTCTGAATGATTTCGGCGAGGGACTTGAGTCTGAACAAATTAGAAGAGACAACGAAGTGTCCATCACAAACTCCGGCGAGGTGTATATCTATGTATCAATTAGTCTATATGTTCATCCCTAGATGCATTCATTTATTTGTATTACACTTATTAACGAATAATTTTTTCTTTTAGCCTTCTGGATCATCGAGCAAGTCTGTTAGATCAAAACGAGGCCCGACGCGGGTGCTAAAGTGCGAGGGCAGGTTAGCCCTCACGGCATTCAAGGATAATGGTGAACCAGTGGAGCCCAAGGAGTTTTGCCGCAAATTTACAAGTCAATCCGGAGTTATTGTTAGGGACCATGTACCGATCAGCATTCAAGAGTGGCATAAGCCGAAGAACCCGGAGAGTGGTGCTAGTTATGTCAACGACGCGATGAAAAAATTTCTTTGGGACACGCTCATGACAAAGTTCAGCCTACCGGAAGACATGACGGAAGGCCAGAAGAATAAAGTCAAGGAATGGACATGGAAGAAGATGGCCATACAATTCCAGAGCTTCAAGAAAAATTTATGGGACAAATATAAGAATGAAGATCCAGTATTCGATGATAATCTAGTGAAGATAAAAGATCACTGGGCCGCATTTAAGGAGTATAAGAAATCGTCTACTTTTGTGTCCCGATCGAAGAAAAATACCGAAAATGCTGCAAAGAAGAAACTTCCGCATCATTTGGGGTCAGGTGGCTACAAGAGTGCCATTCCGAAGTGGACAGCGTTTGAGAATAAACTGATGGATCATGGAATCACTCCACAGACATGGGACTGGCCCGAACGGTCCAAGTTCTGGTTGTTCGCTCATGGGGCAGGGTTGGACCCAAAGACAGGGTTGATCGTTGCGAAGGGAAAATGGAAGGAAAAAATTGAGGCAATTGTACCGAAGCTTGTAGATGCAATTGAAAAGGTCAGAAAGGGAGAGTACATTCCCGATCGAGAGAATGACGAGCTGACACTCGCTCTGGGGACCGATCTCTGTGGATTCTTCGTTTGCGAGTACATCCGCAGAATTGTCAACGAGAGAACGAATAATGAAAGAAATAAAGAGGTACAAAAACAATCTTCACAAATTTGTTTTGTTATCATAAGTTGTGCTGAGTTTCAGTAATAGTTGTTTCATGTATTCATTTGTATCTTATTCTTTTATAGTTGGCAAGAAAGCGGAACAAGCTCTCAATCGATGACCGCTTCATAGCAATAGGCGAGGAATTGGCGGGATTTTTCCTTCGGGACGTCATACCACAACTCGCAGAGCACCACTATGAATGAAGATGTACATGTTACATATATAGTTGACTCGAAGAGTACCACTATGCTACATGTAATAGACATATATAGAGTACGCCTCGGAGAGCACCACTATGCATGAAGATCGATCTTCATGCATAGTGCTACTTAATTTGCGATCTTATGCAATAACATGTGTGTTATATTATATGCACCAACTTGCTATGCATCATCTTGATCTTCATGTACTACCTAAACCCAAACGCGTTTCTGGTGCATCGACGCGATATGAAACAAACCGATATCCCTAAACCTCTCCAAAACCCTAAAAAGCAAATTCCCTGCCGCGGCAGAGATTTGGGCAAATTCCCTGCCGCGGGGGGAACCTTTGGTACCGGTTCGTATTACCAACCGGTACCAAAGATCCTTAGCCCTGAGCTCTCCTGGTGGCCCACGTGGAGGCCCCTTTTATACCGGTTCGTAAGCAACCGGTACGAAAGGGGGGGGGGGGGCTTTAGTGCCGGAAGTTTTATACCGGTTGCAAAACCGGTACGAATGCCCCTCTGGAACCGGTACGCATGGACGTTTTTCTACTAGTGCACCGGCACGTCCCAAATAGTCGCCGGCAGGGGACGTCAGCACTGATGTATGTGGGGTGCCGGCAGTGCATCCTTGATGTTGTGCAGAGTAATGCAGTTGGAAAACCCCAAGAGGAAGGTATGATGCACGGCAGCAAGTTTTCCTTCAGAAAGAAACCAAGGTTTAATCGACCAGTAGGAGAAAAAAATCACTTATGAAGGTTGTTGCTGGCTGACTTCGGCAGGGTGCACTACCGGTGTCAGCAACAACATGGAACCTGCACACAACACAACCAAACTACTTTGCCCCAACTTACAGTGAGGTTGTCAATCTTACTAGTTTTGCTGATAACAAAGGATTAGACAAATAGTGTGGAACAAGATATTTGCTTGGAGTGAAATAAAGAGAACAGTAAGGAAACATAACATGTATTTGCAGTAGACGGTTTTATCAGTGTAAAAGAAACGACCGGGGTCCATAGTTCACTAGAGGTGTCTCTCCATAAAGATAAATAAATGTTGGGTAAACAAATTACAGTTGGGCAATTGACAGAATAAAGACCATACATGACAAGATGATTACTATGAAATTTATTTGGGCATTACAATAATTATTATAGACCGTAATCAATTGCATCTATGACTAATAATCTACCCTCGGGATATCATCCGAACAACTTTGGGTATTAAGTTGCAAGCAACAGATTATTGCATTAACTAAAGTGTATAAAGTAAACAATAAAATTATCCTTGAATAAATCATTGTTTTTTTTCTCCCTAGTAGCAATAGCACATCTACAACCTTAGAAGTTATTGTCACACTCCCAGATTTCTAGAGGCATGAATCCACTATCGAGCATAAATACTCTGAAAGGACACGGATGTCGCCTAGAGGGGGGGGTGAATAGGCGATTTAAAACTTTTACGAGATGGGCTTAACAAATGCGGAATAAAACTAGCGTTTACTTTGTCAAGCCCAAAGCCTATATACTATTGTTCACCTATGTGCACCAACAACTTATTCTAAGCAATGGTTCACCTATATGCACCAACAACTTATGCTAAGCAATACAAGCAAGTATGTGATAGCAAGATATATATAACTTCAAGCACGATGGCTATCACAAGGTAAAGTGCATAAGTAAAGAGCTCGGGTATAGAGATAACCGAGGCACGCGGGAGACGATGATTTATCCCGGAGTTCACACTCTTGCGAGTGCTAATCTCCGGTGGAGAGGTGCGGTTGCTTAGTGCTCCCGAACGCCACAAGAGGCTCACCTTGAGGTGTGGTTGCTCGATGCACACCAACGCCACAAAGGCCTCACCCCAAGATGCGGTACTCACACCACACACCGAACGCCACGAAGGCGCCTCACCTAAATCTCCGGTGACCCTCGCCACAAAGGCCTAGGTCACGGTTCCACTAAGGGATTTCCTTCGAGGCGGAAACCGGGCCTTACACAAAGATTGGGGCACACATCCACAACTTAATTGGAGGCTCCCAACAAACCGCCACAAAGGCCTAGAATCCGTCTAGGGTTCCAAGAACCCAAGAGTAACAACTTCCTTGCTTTCACCTCCACGAATCACCGTGGAGAACTCAAACCGATGCACCAAATGCAATGGCAAGAACACCACAAAGATGCTCAAGTCCTTCTCTCTCAAATTCCAACAAAGCTACAAAAGCTATTGGGGGAATAGGAGAGGAAGAACAAAGAGGAGAACACAAAATTCTCCAAGATCTAGATCCCAAAGATTCACTCACAAAGAGATGATTTGGTTTGGTCAAAGTGTGGATCTAGATCTCCTCTCTCTTTTCCCTCAAAATGGGGCAAGAATCATGGAGGGATAGAGAGAAAGGGCAAGCTTCTCAAGAACAACAATGGAGGAGAGAGAGTAGCAGAAGCCACAGCCCAAGGAGGAAGAAGGGGGTATTTATACCCCCCAAGAAAAATCGAGCCGTTGCAGGACTTTCGAGGGCCGGATAATCCGGCCTAAGTTGGGGCCGGATAATCCGCCCCCGGATAATCCGGCCTCGTGGACAAAACCTGGTCAAAATCCGGCCAAAAGTCCGGCCCCTATCTTGAGCAGCAATTCCCCACCTCCTTAGCCGATTTCGAGGGGGCCGGATATTTCCGAAATATCCGGCCCGGATAATCCGGCCCGGATATTTCTGAAATATCCGGCCCAAGAAAACTGCAGAAACACCAAAACTAAAACGGGCATAACTTTAGCATCCGGACTCCGATTTTGATGATCTTGGGCTTGTTTTGAAGCTAGGAACAAGCTCTACAAGATCATGCAGGAAACCATCATAGTCCAACAAGGGAGGATAGAAACAAATGATGAAAGGTTTGACCTATCTAAAAAAGACATACCGGTAAAACCTTCAATCTCGAAAATGCAACAAGTTGCCCGTGCAAAAACCATTCTTGATGAACTAGAGCTTGTCATGAGAATAAGCACAAGCTCTAAATCATCACATGGATAAGATCCAAATGACAACCAAGAAAGATGATGAACCAAACTCGAAAACGCAACAAGTGATCTATGCGAAATCCGTTTTCGATGAACTAGAGCTTGTCATGAGAATAAGCACAAGCTCTAAAACATCACATGGATAAGGTCCAAATAACAACCAAGAAAGATGATGCAAGGATGCAAAGGTTTGAGCTCTCTCCGAACGATACGATCGAGATACTCACTCGAGAGCCCTCTTGATAGTACGGCAACTAAACTATAAACCGGTCTCCAACTACACTATGAGACCGGTGAGAAAGAAACCCTATCAAGAGCAAACCTTATACTTGCGCATTCCACTTGAGCTCGATGACGACGATCTTGACCTCAACAAGATGGAACGCCTTTCTTGCTTGTGCTTGCTTGACAAAGTCTAGTGGATTGCTCCCCCATAATCCACCATGGGAGAGCTTCTTCTTCGGCGCATCTTCACATAACCATGACCACCATGTGGATGGCAAGACTCAAGCAAAGGATCTCTTCGAGATGGCTCATCTTGAACTTGCACTCCATTCTTCATTCTTCATCATATTGATGTCTTGAAGTAACTTGAGGGCTCACTTCATCTTCATCTTCAAGACATACTTGACACTTGATCTCCTTCATCAATTTCTTCTTATTGCAACCTTGAAGCCAACAAATGGTTCAAGAATTGCCTATGGACAACTCCTACAAATATAACTCAATGCAAACATTAGTCCATAGGGATTGTCATTAATTACCAAAACCACACATGGGGGCTCCATGCACTTTCAATCTCCCCCATTTTGGTAATTGATGACAATCTCTTTGAGAGGGTTTATATAAGGAATTTAAGTAACAAATAAGTTGAATATATAGAGCAAACTCCCCCATAATATATGCATGTGTGAATGATCTTGACTTTCATTGCATATATTGGCATTCAAAGCCTAGTGGAGTTTCCTCTAAATATTCAACTATGCAAAGCAACAAGATGCAATGCAATAAAGGCACATGCTTAAGCACAAAGCAAAGACATAACCAAATTCCCTTAAACCCTCCAAACTTCTCCCCCATTGGCACCAATTGCCGAAATGGGTGAAAAATTTAGAAGGCCAATATAGTGAGAGTTCCTCCATAGCGTGTACATTTCTCATAATTTGAGTGGAATCGATGCACATATCCAATGACGAATATTCGGAAGGAATCACACTATAGATAGGATCAAAGATTGCAAAAAGATAACGAAGTCAAGAAGCTTCAACAAATGAAGCAAGCAACCAAATGAACCACAAGGAAGATAGATATTATGATAAGATCAAGAAGATTGCTCTAAATAATATGAGGAAGCTCCCCAAGGTTTGTGCACAAAACTAGACAATTTGCATTGGAGTATAAAGTGCACAAACATGGAATCATCACTCCCATGATATCATTCAAAAACAAAAGATACCAAGTGAATCAAACTCTAATGATCACCACAAGATAGTGTTCTAAATCAAATGAGGAAGCTCCCCAAGGTACATGCATAAAATAAAATGTTGCATTTGAATACAATATGCATAACATGGAATCCTCACTCCCTCATTACCATTTAAAACACAAACATTTGCAATAGATCATAGATAGAAAATTAAGCTTACCACTTGCAACAAACAAATGGTTGAGCAACAAGTAAGAGGCACCATAATAAAAGGCTCAACCAAGAGGATATGTGAAAGGCATGATAAAGCATATTATAAGACTATTACAAGGATGAGCAAAAAGCATCATCATAGTCTTCAATGAATTATATTGCTTAGCATGACCAATCAACACGCAACAAATAAATAAGATATCGAATGGAGATGTATCATCTCTTATGTGTATAAGTTTCTCTAAGTGAGCAATATCACAAAGATATTTATCCACAAAGAAACATGCACACACAAAATAGATACACAAGAAATATAGCATGATATCCAAGACAAAGTCATGCAATATACCAATAAGAACTTTTGCTTAATAGCATGGCCAAAGGCTCAATTTTATCTTATTGTACATTCATGAACTTCAACCACAAACAACTAAAATACATCACAAATATCAACAAGGGATAGAAGATAGTTGGGATGTATTTGAGAAAGGCAACAAGTATCACAAATGGGGATACTAAAAGAAATAACTCAATTTGCACTTTCATCGATATTGCACATGTGAGAGGCTTGAGGAATTGATATGCAATAAAATTGCTAGATAGGCATAGATGGGATGGGTGAATCATCATCATGATTTTATATACTTCCCAACATATATGCTCATCTCAAACTACTCGCATTCGCAATAAAGAGGTTTCGTTAAGATTTTAGCAAGAAGCACAACATTTGCAAATCAAGAGATTCATGCCAAGATGCAACCACATGGTTGGATGCTAGAAAATTATGCATGAGAAGATACTTGTTACCGAGATAGCATTGGTGAGGATGTAGTAGATATGTGTTCGTTGACCATCCTAGCTTGCCTCAAGTTACCATTGAGTCACCACTTCTCCCCAAGAGTGAGACAAGCATCCAATGCATATCCATTGTACCTAACACAAAGGTAAGTACAAAAAGGTCCCCAAACTAATTGGGTTCAAAGTAGTTAGACACACTACAACATATAGGAAAAACTCCATAATTCTATGTGCATATAGATATGAAATTGAATTTCATGCACATCTTAGCCAAATTAGGATTTGATGGAGTTTACCCTATATATTGGATCAAAGAAAGTGACACATGCCATAAGATATACATATATTAAATATGCATGCACAATACTTTCAAGAACCAAAGGAAGATACAATTTGGACAAAAACACCAAATAAACCAAGAGACAATGGTTGTCCAAATTATATCAAAGAATCAAATCAACACAAGATTGACTTCAAGGACTTATCTCATTATAAGAAGCTAATTAAACCTAAACACAAAGGAATGAGATAACCAACTCCCAAGAGAGCAAGGTTCCAACAAATAAACCAAACCCTCGACACTTTTTATGATGGCACAAAGTACCAAAAAGAAAATTTATGACTCCCAAAACCAAATTTTTGATAAAGATCAAGAGATGTTAAGCATTCTAACAAATATAGGAGAGCTCCCCCAAGATTAGTGCATTATCTAGGATTTTGCATATGAATACTAAATGCACAAAACTAGGATCATCACGCTACCTAAATCTACTAAAATGCTAAGAAAGTTTGAATAGACAAATTAGATCCGTAAGATGCAAGGAAGACACATGGGAGTCAAAGCACAACACATTCATGGCCATAAATAAGACAATTTAAACACAAGAGCCAATGTAAATATGATCAATAAATTTCTACCCAATAATAGATTGCCAATTGTCCTAGGACAAGAGGTATTAGGAAATATTTTCCGGTGGTAGTTTGTAAGTATATGTAAGATCATTTTTACACCAAATAAAGCATATGGTAAAAGATAAGAGTTAACCAACATGCAAAGAGAGTTTCTTGATAGCTTCAATTAGTCATACCAACATGCAAAGCAATTAATAGTATTCATACCAACATGCAAAGCAATTAATAGTATTCATACCAACATGCAAAGCAATTAATAGCATTCATACCAACATGCAAAGCAATTAATAGTATGACTTGAAGCACATGGTTTTCCAAAAATGTATTGAGGGACACATTGTGAAAAACCATGCCAAGAAAAACTTTCACAAATAAGATCCACAAAGATATTAGCAATGAAGCCATTTAAGCAAATTGGAACTTGTTTGAGAAAACATGTCACATATGAGAGACAATTTACAATATCAATTCTATGTGACACAACCTCAAATGTTCACATTTCCTAGGCTTGTAATATGCACAAAGCTTATTACTCCCCCATAATGTGATAAGGAATTTATTTTCACAAGAGGCAAATAAGATCCAACTAGAGATATTAATGGACATTAGAATTTGAATTTCTCATGAAGATGACATACCACATAGAGACTAGATAATCTTGCAATATCAATTCTAAGTGATATTCCTCATGTACACACATTGTTAGGATTGTGAAATTCCTAAAGGCATATCACTCCCCGAAAATGTTATAGTCCATTAATCTCTCATAAGAGCCATATAAGATACAACAAGATGCAAAGAGCCTCCAACACAAGCACAAATACATGGTGTGCAACCTAACATACATAGACTTGATTTCTCAAAAAAAACAAGTAGGATGCACAACATATACAAACACATGTTAGGAACAAAACTAACACATGCAAAGGGGCGAGTAACTTTCAATATAAATGAGTTGAGCACATGTTACCGCAAGGAGGAACATTGGGTGTATGATAGAAGTAAGATAACCAAAAGACTTGGCTTGAGATAATATAAATGATGAAGATCCCTTAATTCTTCATGATGTAGCCAAGTCTCCAATGCCCTCCAACAAGCACCTATTGATCAAGTTTTGGATTGTTGGTCCCCAACTAAGTTGGGTCCTAAGAGGTTAGTCACAATAGGCTTGGCAACCCAAATGGTTCTTTTCTTGACACCACTTTGAGCACCAACAAATTTGGCAAACACATTGCCACCCTCATCCTTACGAAGAGAATAAACATCATCAACGGTGATAGAGTTGGATGAGGTACCAATAGTGCAAAAGGAGGAGATGTGGCCCTTCTCGCGGCATATGTAGCAAGTTCTTTTCTTCTCCTTCTTCTCACTAGATTTCTCCACAATGGGAGCATTGGCTTGATTCTTCTTGGGAAGTGACATTTCTTCAACTTGAGGTTGAATATGAGTTTGAGCTTGAGGCCGCTTCCCTTTTTGCTTCTTCTTCAAAGGGCAAGATCTAACATGGTGCCCTTCAATTTTGCACTTGAAGCAAACAATCTTGGCCGAGTCTTTGACTTGTACTTGGACCTTGTTGTTGTTGTTGTTGTTGGACTTTTTCTTGTTGTTGGATTTGAATCCAAGTCCACTCTTGTCATTGGGGGATTGTTGCACACTTAACATCGTGTCAAGTTTGCATTTCCCTTCATGACTCTTTACCAAGTCGGTCTTCAAAGAAGTGACTTGGGCCTTGAGCTCTTTGATTTCCTCTACATGGTTAGTAACAACACAAGTACTAGAGGAGGTAGAACCTTCATTGTTAGAGCAACAAGGCAAGGAGGATAATTCATCACAAGATTTAGCAATATTATGAGTGGATGAATTACTAGGACTAGCACATGGCAATATAGCATTTTGGGTAGTAGTGCTAGTATCCACATGAGGCTCACAAGGTGTTGCCTTTGATATGATAGCCTCATGAGCTAACTTTAGCCTATCATGAGAAGCTAGAAGATCCTCATGGGAGCTAGAAAGCTTTCCATGATTTTCTTCCAATTTCTCATAATTTCTAGTTAGCAACTCAAGTTGAGCCCTTAGCTCAACATTCTCCTTCAAGATAAATGCTTCACAAGAAGTAGAGTTAGTAGCACAAGCATCATTATCAATAGCAATAGGAGAAGGCAAGTTGGCATGCTCTTTTAGATAATAAGCTTTAAGTTGCTCATGCGACTCGGTGAGTTTGGTGAGCGCACTCTCAATGACCCTTGAGCCCTTTTTGAGTTGCTCAAAATCCTCAAGGAGTTTAGTATTAACAAACACAAGCTTATCATTTTTTAGCTTTATTTCATTTGCCATCTCAAGAGCTCTATCATGGTTTTCCTTTTCTCTAGACAATTCTAGAGCAAAGGTCTCCTCAAGAGCTTCCTTAATGGTTTGTTCTTCTTCAAGTTCATTCTTTAATGATGCTACATCATCGGCATACTCTCGTTCAAGAGCACCCTTTTTATCAATGGTGTTCTCATGCATCCAAATAAGTTTTTGGCTCTCAATAGCGGTAGTCAAGATTTCAAAGAAGTGAGAGCTAGCAATTTTATCTTTGTAAAGAACCTTGAATACACTCTTACCCTTATCGCGTAGAGAGACAACCCAATCCTCTTCTTCATATTCATCCTCATCCTTATCACCACGAGAAATATTAGGTTCCATGGTAGGAGGTACCGTGGAACCCTTGGCCATAAGGCATATATGAGGGCCGTGAGATAAAGATGAGGAGTTACTTGAGGCTCCTTTCAAGATCTTGTCTTGACCAATAGAATTGTTGGTTTCCTCTACATTGTTAGTCACATAACAACTAGAGGAAATAAAAGCATTTTTATCATGGTCACAAGACAAAGAAAGCATATCATCTTGAGATTTATTCAACAAACTTACACATGATATGCAAGGACTATTAACACAAGCATGTAGATGATTTATAGTGCTATATGTGTTTATGTCCATAGATGAAGCATTGCAATGAGATAGAGATGAAGAATCATCAATATTAAGCTCAATATCAACATCGCAATTTTCATCACCACTCACCATATCATTACCTTGTGTCTTGCCACACATTGGTGAAGTGGAAGAAGATGAGACCTCATCACGGCCGGAAGTGGAAGCAATACAACCATCCTTAATAATATTGGACACATCATATTTATCTTGAATCTTTGTCCATAATTCATGAGCGCTCCAAAAAGGCAAGTATGGAAAAAGACCTACATCTCTCAAAGCATTCATAAGAACATAAGAAGCTTGAGAATTGAGATATAAATTTTTCTCATCCTCTAACGATAGATTTTGTGAATCCATAGGAGGAGAAAAACCTATATCTACAATTTTCTCCATATGAGGGTCAATGTCCCGAAAATGACTAAGCATGCAAATTTTCCAAACATCATAATTTGTGCCATCTAATATAAGAGTGTTATCGTGCACTAATCCTCTAGCCGACATCTTTACTCTCAAGGCGGTGAAGCCTAAGAATGAGAGACCTTGCTCTGATACCAACTGAAAGGACACGGATGTCGCCTAGAGGGGGGGGGTGAATAGGCGATTTAAAACTTTTACGAGATGGGCTTAACAAATGCGGAATAAAACTAGCGTTTACTTTGTCAAGCCCAAAGCCTATATACTATTGTTCACCTATGTGCACCAACAACTTATTCTAAGCAATGGTTCACCTATGTGCACCAACAACTTATGCTAAGCAGTGATAGCAAGATATATATAACTTCAAGCACGATGGCTATCACAAGGTAAAGTGCATAAGTAAAGAGCTCGGGTATAGAGATAACCGAGGCACGCGGGAGACGATGATTTATCCCGGAGTTCACACTCTTGCGAGTGCTAATCTCCGGTGGAGAGGTGCGGTTGCTTAGTGCTCCCGAACGCCACAAGAGGCTCACCTTGAGGTGTGGTTGCTCGATGCACACCAACGCCACAAAGGCCTCACCCCAAGATGCGGTACTCACACCACACACCGAACGCCACGAAGGCGCCTCACCTAAATCTCCGGTGACCCTCGCCACAAAGGCCTAGGTCACGGTTCCACTAAGGGATTTCCTTCGAGGCGGAAACCGGGCCTTACACAAAGATTGGGGCACACATCCACAACTTAATTGGAGGCTCCCAACAAACCGCCACAAAGGCCTAGAATCCGTCTAGGGTTCCAAGAACCCAAGAGTAACAACTTCCTTGCTTTCACCTCCACGAATCACCGTGGAGAACTCAAACCGATGCACCAAATGCAATGGCAAGAACACCACAAAGATGCTCAAGTCCTTCTCTCTCAAATTCCAACAAAGCTACAAAAGCTATTGGGGGAATAGGAGAGGAAGAACAAAGAGGAGAACACAAAATTCTCCAAGATCTAGATCCCAAAGATTCACTCACAAAGAGATGATTTGGTTTGGTCAAAGTGTGGATCTAGATCTCCTCTCTCTTTTCCCTCAAAATGGGGCAAGAATCATGGAGGGATAGAGAGAAAGGGCAAGCTTCTCAAGAACAACAATGGAGGAGAGAGAGAGTAGCAGAAGCCACAGCCCAAGGAGGAAGAAGGGGGTATTTATACCCCCCCAAGAAAATCGAGCCGTTGCAGACTTTCGAGGGCCGGATAATCCGGCCTAAGTTGGGGCCGGATAATCCGCCCCCCGGATAATCCGGCCTCAGGGACAAAACCTGGTCAAAATCCGGCCAAAAGTCCGGCCCCTATACTGAGCAGCAATTCCCCAGGTCCTTAGCCGATTTCGAGGGGGCCGGATATTTCCGAAATATCCGGCCCGGATAATCCGGCCCGGATATTTCTGAAATATCCGGCCCAAGAAAACTGCAGAAACACCAAAACTAAAACGGGCATAACTTTAGCATCCGGACTCCGATTTTGATGATCTTGGGCTTGTTTTGAAGCTAGGAACAAGCTCTACAAGATCATGCAGGAAACCATCATAGTCCAACAAGGGAGGATAGAAACAAATGATGAAAGGTTTGACCTATCTAAAAAAGACATACCGGTAAAACCTCCAATCTCGAAAATGCAACAAGTTGCCCGTGCAAAAACCATTCTTGATGAACTAGAGCTTGTCATGAGAATAAGCACAAGCTCTAAATCATCACATGGATAAGATCCAAATGACAACCAAGAAAGATGATGAACCAAACTCGAAAACGCAACAAGTGATCTATGCGAAATCCGTTTTCGATGAACTAGAGCTTGTCATGAGAATAAGCACAAGCTCTAAAACATCACATGGATAAGGTCCAAATAACAACCAAGAAAGATGATGCAAGGATGCAAAGGTTTGAGCTCTCTCCGAACGATACGATCGAGATACTCACTCGAGAGCCCTCTTAATAGTACGGCAACTAAACTATAAACCGGTCTCCAACTACACTATGAGACCGGTGAGAAAGAAACCCTATCAAGAGCAAACCTTATACTTGCGCATTCCACTTGAGCTCGATGACGACGATCTTGACCTCAACAAGATGGAACGCCTTTCTTGCTTGTGCTTGCTTGACGAAGTCTAGTGGATTGCTCCCCCATAATCCACCATGGGAGAGCTTCTTCTTCGGCGCATCTTCACATAACCATGACCACCATGTGGATGGCAAGACTCAAGCAAAGGATCTCTTCGAGATGGCTCATCTTGAACTTGCACTCAATTCTTCATTCTTCATCATATTGATGTCTTGAAGTAACTTGAGGGCTCACTTCATCTTCATCTTCAAGACATACTTGACACTTGATCTCCTTCATCAATTTCTTCTTATTGCAACCTTGAAGCCAACAAATGGTTCAAGAATTGCCTATGGACAACTCCTACAAATATAACTCAATGCAAACATTAGTCCATAGGGATTGTCATTAATTACCAAAACCACACATGGGGGCTCCATGCACTTTCATACTCCCTCTTGGAGTCACAAGCACATACTTGGCTAGAGCATCTACTAGCAACGGAGAATATGCAAGATCACAAATAACATATAAAACATATCTATAATCAACTCAATAGTACCCAATATTCATCGGATCCTAGCAAACACAACATGTAGCGTTACATAAAGATGATCTTGATCATGTTAGGCAGCTCACAAGATCTAAATATGAAGCATAAGGAGGAGAAGACAACTATCTAGCTACTGATATGGACATGTAGTCCAAATATGAACTACTCACGCATCACTTCAGAGGCGGACATGGTGATGAAGAGGCCTCCGGTGATGATATCCCTCTCCGGCAGGGTGCCGAGAAGAGCTTCAGAACCCTCCCGAACAAGGGTCGACTATGACGGCGGCTACAGAACTTTTCGTGGATGGAGACTCAGGTATTTAGGTTTTTCTCGAGGATGTCAATTTATAGGCGAAAGGGCGATGTCGGTGGGCGCCCGGGGGGCCCACACCATGCCTAGGCGCGGCCAGGGGTGCCCGCGCCTAGAGGTGGTGTGGCCGCCTCCTGGCTCTTCCCCATCTCCCCTTTGGTCTCCGTCTTCGTGACAACAAAATAGGAACTTCGGCTTTTATTTCGTCCAATTTCGAGAATATTTCCAGAACAACTTTTCTGAAATACAAAAACAACAGAAACAGGAACTGACACTGTGGCATCTTGTTAATAGGTTAGTTCCAGAAAATGCATAAAAATGCCACGAAGTATAAACAAAATATATAGCCATTGTTGTAAAACAAGCATGGATCATCAAAAATTATATCTACGTTTGCAACGTATCAATCCTCTATTTAGGGACGTTGTTCCCACACCGGCACCTCCCATACGGCGGCCGCCAAAACTTTTTTTTTCCTTTTTACAATATTTTGAAACAACATATCAATCACATTTTATTCATACTATATTCAATTATTCATAAAATCACACAAATAGTAATTAAATTATTTATACAATCACATAAATAGTACTTAAATTATTCATACAATCAAACAAATGGAAAATAAATTATTCTTACAATTAAATAAATGGAAATTAAATTATTTATACAATCAAACAAATAGAAATTAAATCATGCATTGTTGGCGGCTCCTCTTCTCGCCCACAGATGCGCAACGGATCCGCCTGAAGTTGAGCATGAACACCTGCATCTCGAATTTCATGATGCATGTGAAGAAAAGCGACAAATTCTTGGGGTACATGCCCTACCTCAGCAAGAGGCCCTTGATAATCAAATGTTGATCATCATGCACACAGTCAATGGTTTCGAGCATCCTAGGAAACCCTCTTGCTGCATTTCTTTTCCAGGATTCGAGGTGTATCATCGGCCTTGGTGCTCTCAAGTAGTCTTTAGCAAACACCGCTATGACGGCTGAGCAAAACATGTAGAGAGTCTGTGAACATGTCGACTCCTCCATCTGTAGGTAGTCATTGGCTGTATCTGAAGGAGCTCCATATGCAAGATAACCAGGGCCGGCCCTAAGGGGGATAGGCAGGGCGGCCGCCCCAGGCCCCCAAAATCAAGGGGCCCGAAATCCCCAAGCAGCTATGTTGCGGATGAACTCATCTGCATCGTCATTAGAGCAGGTCGGGAACTTCTCTGATACGGTTGACAGGTACCAGGATGAAACGTTATGGACGAAGCACTCGCTAGGCTGCTTCTGCTGGGCTGGTACTTTGGCCTTTTTGTCTTTTGTTGCTTTGGGCCTTTTCTCTCTGGTTAGATTGGACTGGGGCAAAGTAGTTAGACGATAATCCTACACGGACTGCTGCTACGGACGAGGCGTGGCTGGGTGCGGAAAGACAACAGATTTCCCTCAAAAAAAAGAATGACAACAGACGATGCTTAGAAAAAGGAACTGCATCCACTCAAAGAAAAGGAACTGCAGCACACAGTAAACTGTCCACACACTTTATTCTTCATTGGCGTGTTAATCTCTCTAATAGATGTCTCAAACAGAGGTATTGAAAGTCCATGGCCAGGTAGAGTCTAGCTTCCCATCTGCAAGGCGCGGTGCACGACACAGTTTGGTCGACTTCTGAAAAATAGCCCAAGGCGATTCTAGGCAATATCGATATGATATTAGAAGAAATATTAAATATTTGTTCGTACAAATTATTTGATAGCAATATTTCTTTTCTACGCGCTTTAAGTATTTACTGGTAAAATTTCCATATAGCATAAATAAAATTATCATTTCTATGCTTATTATAGCGCCTGGATGGCTGGATCAAAAAAGGACAAGGTTGTTATTAGTCCATTTCCCATAATAAGGAAAAATAAAAAATCGTTAGTTCGATTTCATCAGATCTGTCCGTCTAGGCTTTACGAATTTCTTCATGATCCTTAACGCTTTTGTCGCAGTGGCATTAAATAGTCATGTCATCTAACAATAATAACCTGGCCACCAAAGAAAGAAGAATTGATTGGGCCACATAGATATTTATCGATAATTTAAGGTAATATCTATTGTATCAAAGAATGTGTTAAAATGCACTTGAAATATTTATCATATTAATTATTATTTTAATGATTATATCAAGGGCCCTGAATCCTAAGTTCGCCCCAGGCCTTGGAAATCTCAGGACCGGCACTGAAGATAACACATTGCAGCAGTGCACTTCTGAATTGAGGTGAAGCCCCACAGGCCACAAACCTGTGCAATCTTGCTTGTTCATGAAGTAGTCGTCGTACTCCCTGACGCCGTAGACAATCTTCATGAACAGATCTTTGTTCATCCTAAATCGGCGCCGAAATTTCTTCGGCGAATGAGTCGCATAAGTAGTCGGCGTCAAGCAGCATTGCGACGGCTTGACGATGCCGGTTGATGTTCCTCTTCTTGCCTAGCTTTGAGCCGCCGCGCCGAGGCACGGCGAAGAAAGGCTGGCGAACGCGCAACATACTCGTCAGAATCAGTTGCCGTTGTTGCCGCCGGACAGCCTCAACGTTCCGCTCCTCCGTGAACAGCTGCACCATCATCTCGTCGTCGCTGTCCATCGCGGCAATCCGACAAACACCTTGCGGGCGGGGGCGATTGTGCCGCGGTGGCGGCGAGCTCTGTTCCCGGCGAAACAGCGGCCGCCGGTCGAGGGGGTGGCGGCCGTGTCGATGGATGGTGGTTCCTGGACAGGCGGCGGTGTCTATTGCAAGCAGGGGCGCGACGGCGACGGTGGAGATTTAGAGGGGTGGGAGTCGGCTCGGGCGTGGGTAGGAGGTGGGGAAGCGATGCGTCTGGCTGCCAGGCGGAGCCCAAGCCCGTTTTCTGACGTGCCGCGAGCTGCCGGCGCGCCCGATCCGCGCCCTCTACGAAGGAGCTGGCACGGGGTTGACGGCGATTCTATCGGAATCGAAATCTAGCCGGCGCCTTTTAAGAAGAACCAGTGCGAGCCCAAAAACCACGCCGGCCCTCAAAACTTTTATCGAAGCCGTTACGGAGGACGCCGGTGGAGATTGTCTCATCGTGTACCAATAAATGGTGATGAAACTGAAACAAGTCGTTTACCTCCGATTAGAAGTTTAGAACCCGCTGGTGATGCTCTCATCGTGTACCGAACCCAAATGCGGGAGCCCACCTGTCATTCAGACGGCTCGAACGTTCAGCTGGACCTCAGTCAGAGTCAGTCGGTCACGTGCTGCTGGGAACAAGAACAAAGGACAGCATGATTGGGACGGGGCCCCACCGGCAGCGGCTCGACAAGCCAGTCAGTCACTCATGCGCGCACACGCCACGCGACAGAACGAGGGTCGACTCCACGTGGTGTAGGGACTGTACAGCCTGACCGACACGTGGGTCCAGCGTGGGGCCATGTGGCAGAGAGACGTCGGGGTACGTGGTTACGAGCAGCCTTGCGTGAGAAATGGCTAGGCGCGGGGCCAATGATGCGTAGAATGGGGAGCGCGTGCCGAGTGAGGTAATCGCCGCATCATCTCGTCCCGTGCATCCTCATGTTTCCCATCTTGCCCCTCCATGGCTTTCTTCACTCCTAACGACGGGCAGCTTTTATTCGAATAATTTGTATAGAGTACGAAGCCCGTAGATGAAAGTCTACAGGATGGATTTTCTTAGATTATTTATGTATGAAGCTTGTAGATGAAAGTCTCTAGGGATTTTCTTATGTAAAATTTAATTCCAACTACTTTGTACTATGAGCTACACAAGAATGACAAGTGTGGATCTACGTGCGTACATTTCAAATCTCTGAATTTATCATATTTTATCATTTTTGTGTTTGTAGCCCATAATAAAAAAGTTTTGCATGCTTGTATGTTACATCATTGACTATTTCTAGATTCTCTTTAGTTTTTGTTTATTTATAAACATGATCTTTCATTTTTTTTCAAATGAAGAGATCACTGCAGCTCGAGAGCCAAAGATATTTTTCGGCAGTTTTTATCGAATATTTCTTTACATGAAACCCGTAGGCGAAAGTCCCCAGAAATTTTCTTAATGTCAGATATTGGAATTTAGTTTCATAGTATATTTTGTTGAAAGATTATGCCACACGTCCAAGAGAAAATTCGCATCCTTTCTCGAAGATTTTGGAAAGAAATATAACATATTTTTTCCTTTGCGCAATCAAACAAAAATTGGCACAAAATTCAATCTGGAAGGGTTGTACTACATGCATGATGCTAAAATCAGAGTTTTTATGTTCCCGCACTTTTGGAATCATGTGAATCAAACGCGTTTTAAGCCGGCTTATGATGTTGTGCCGTCAATAATTGTTGATCTTTCAAAAATATTTTTCCCAACTTGCAGAGTAGTGCTTCACACTTCTTTTCGAATGATGGTTTCGTATCACAAAATTAACAGACGCTTGAGCATGTTCGTTGCTGACACTGTGTCATGGTCAAAATAATACATCGAAGTAGCGCGCCATTTGGCGGAGCCAGATTTACTTGGGCAGGCGTACAAAAAGTTTAGAATGGAGTTAAGTCAGATAGCCTCTTGTTTAGGTGTGGCTATGGAAGCAACCCCTTGCTACTTTTTCTTCTTAAATATGAGACATTTTGGACATTCTAAAATGAACTACATACATACCATAATGAGTGAGTCTATCGAGTAATATTAGCAGTGGCGGAGCTTGCTAGAATATCTGGGAGGCAAACCACAAAACTTCATGATCTGAAGGGGCAAAATGCTAAAAAGAAATGTACTCAAGGCATGTAAAAAAATTCGTTCACAAATTTTCTGCAAGCGGGGGGGGGTGCCCCCCCCCCCCCCCCCCCGAGTTGTACTCCCTTTGGTCTCTTTTAATTGGCTGGAATTTAGTATAACTTTATACTAAATTTGAGTCAATTAGAAAGAACCAGAGAGAGTACATAGCTACATTTGTGAATACTAGACTAAATACACACCAAAATAGGTGAATAAACAAAAAGCTAAAACATACTATATGGTGTAGCTCTTGTTCAAAGGAAAACTGAGAGCGATCGAGAGAGAAGCAAATGAATCAACTGTATTCTTTATTCCATTGACAATCGGGTATTTATACAAGGTCAACCGTCGCGAAGAGGAGACGCGACTGATCGTGGGGGTGTGAGGGAGCGTCGCGTCGGTTGCCGAAGCAACCGCACGACGACGGTTACATAGGGAGGATTCCCTTTAATTAAGTAAACTAATTAAATCCTAACACTCCCCCTAATCCTTCCTTGTACTTGCGATTGATCATCCTTGGAATAATCTTCTCCAAAAACCCTGTGGGAAAAATATGAGAAGTAGTGTAGGATATGCTGGTAAAACTCCTTCAAACCCTGTGGGAAAATAAGGAGAAAATGATCCAACATATAATGATTATTGCCTCCGTTAACTCGATATGAAGTATATCCATAGAATTTAGAGGGCAATAAATATGTCGTGTATACTTTCCTAAAAACCCCGGTGGGGAAAACAGAAAATATGACATATAATCTTATGTTGATATTACCTCATTAAAAACCTTAATGAGAACCTGAAAAGTAAACTCATAAAGGGAAAAAGAGTGTAATATGATGCTTTGAACAGGGATAGTTCAGGAAGATACTCCCCCCGACTCTTGCAAATCCCGAAGTCGGCGCATACCAATTCCATGAATATATTTCTGGAACGTTGAAGTTGGTAGAGACTTTGTGAATAGATCAGCGAGGTTATCGCATGATTTGACTTGCAAGATGTTTATTTCCCCACCCTTTTGGAGTTCATGGGGATAAAACAACTTAGGGGCAATATGCTTAGTGATATTGCTCTTGACGTATCCTGTTTGCATCTGTGCAACACAAGCCGCATTATCTTCGTAGATAATGGTAGGTGATTCGATAGAACCAATTCCACATGATTGTTGTATGTGGTTTATCATCCTGCGAAGCCACACACATTCGCGTGATGCCTCATATAATGCGATTATTTCAGAATGATTGGTGGATGTTGCAACTAGAGTCTGTTTCGAAGACTTCCATGATATTGCAGTTCCACCATGTAGGAACACAAAGCCGGTTTGTGATCTGGCATTATGGGGATCAGATAAATAGCCAGCATCTGTGTATCCAATCATATTGGTGTCCAGATTTCTCTGAAACTGAAAGAATAGGCCAAGATCCTTTGTGCCTTGGAGATATCTAAAGACATTCTTTACTCCCGACCAATGGCGTTTGGTAGGAGCTGCGCTGTGTCTAGCAAGTAGATTCACTGCAAATGCGAGGTCAGGTCTCGTACAATTTGCAAGATACATAAGCGCTCCAATGGCACTGAGATATGGAACCTCGGGTCCCAACATCTCTTCTCCATCATCCCTCGGCCTGAACGGATCTTTCTCTACGTCTAGAGATCGAACCACCATGGGAGTTTTAGACGGATAGGATTTGTCCATATTGAATTTCTCCAATATTTTCTGGATATAGGCAGCTTGGTGTACCATTATTCCTGAGGGAAGGTGCTCGAGTTGGAGACCCAAGCAAAATTTGGTTTGACCCAAATCCTTCATCTCAAATTCTGTCTTTAGATGATTGCGTGCTTCATCAATATCTTGTGTGTTGCCAATGATGTTGAGATCATCGACGTACACTGAAATGATGCAAAATCCTGAAGAGGACTTCTTGATGAAGACACATGGGCAATCATCACTATTGGAGTAACCCTTGCGAAGAAGGAACTCACTAAGTCGGTTGTACCACATCCGTCCCGATCAAGTTTCAAGCCGTATAGAGACTTGTTCAGTTTTACACAATACATGTTGCGTTTTGCGCTTGCATTCGGGACAGAGATTCCGTCAGGAACCTTCATGTATATGTCCGAATCTAGTGACCCATAAAGATATGCAGTCACGACATCCATCAACTGCATAGATAGACGATTTTGTACTGCCAAAGATATTAGATATCGGAAAGTGATACCACTCATAACTGGAGAATATGTCTCATTGAAATCAATGTCGGGTCTCTGCGTGAAACCCTGTGCTACGAGCCTTGCCTTGTATCTCACCACCTCATTGTTCTCATTCCGTTTCCGGAGGAAAACCCATTTGAATCCCACAGGGAAAACACTGGGAGGTGTAGGTATTGCTTCTGTGAATACCTTCCTTTTATTAAGCGAGGCTAATTCTGCTTGTATTGCATCCTTCCATTGAGGCCAGTCGGAGCGTTTTTCACACTCAACGATAGTCCTTGGATCATGATCATTAAGAAGGGTATTTGCAATTGTAGCAGAAAAATAAGTGTCGACAATCGTAGACTTACGGTTGAATGATTCCCCAGAATCGATATAGTTGATGGATATCTCGTGCACCGTTGATAACTCTTCGTGATTTCCCAATACGCGTGAGTCTAGGTGTTCCGATGTTCCAGCCAGTGTGTGCAAGCTGGAGCTGGGTTGTGGAGGTTGCCCTTCCACTGGGTGTATACTACCCATAAGGTGTTTGTCAACGTTGAGTTGACTTGCATCTACTGACTTTGAGGAGTTTCTCCTTACTCTCCTTTGCTGCTTGCGAGAAGCAGGATCCTGGTCAGAGGCCGTACTACTCCCCCTCTTTTTGGGAACGGGTAGTTGAGTGGTTTTAGTTGGTACCTCCACTCTTTCGGGCGCATTTCTGGCCGGATTCAAGGATTTTGTGACACCTTTTAAATCAGTAAATGAATCTGGCAGATTATTTGCAAGATGTTGCAAATTTATGATTTTTCGAACTTGTAGTTCGGTCTCTTGGGTACGTGGATCGGAGGCTGAAATGGCAAGAGCATTCCAATCAATTTCCGGGCATTCTTTCTGGTACTTGAAATCTCCCCCTAATGCCGGAAAGTGTTCCTCGTCAAATATGCAGTCAGCGTGACGGGCTGTGAATAGATCCCCAGTAAGGGGTTCCAGGTACTTAATAATCGACGGCGATTTGTACCCCACATAGATCCCCAGTTTTCTGTGTGGGCCCATGGATGTCCGCTGAGGTGGTGAGATCGGGATGTATGTAGCACATCCGAACTTACGCAGATGGGAAATGCTAGGTGGATTTCCACGTACCAATTGCAGAGGGGAAGTACTGTGATATGCAGTAGGTCGCAATTGTATTAAGTCAGCAGCGTGTAAAACTGCATGACCCCAACACGATGTTGGCAAGCTGCAATTCATCAACAAAGGTCTTGCAATGAGTTTGATCCTCTTAATTAGGGATTCAGCCAAACCATTTTGAGTGTGGACGTATGGAACAGAGTGCTGAACTTCAATCCCCAGGGCCATGCAATAGTCATTGAAAGCACGTGAGGAGAATTCTGCAGCATTGTCCATGCGAATTGATTTAATTCGACTTTCTGGATAATAGGCCTGTAACTTAATTACTTCCCTCATTATCTTGGCAAATGCATGGTTCCGTGTGGAAAGAAGGCACACATGTGACCATCTTGTAGATGCGTCAATAAGAACCATGAAATACCTAAACGGTCCAGATAATGGTTGGATGGGACCACAAATGTCTCCTTGAATTCGTTCAAGAAATTGAAGTGGTTCAGCTTGTATCTTGAGGTGCGAAGGCCTTAAAATAAGCTTTCCCGTGGCACATGATGTGCACACAAAGTCGGATGACTGAGGGAATTTTGACTCATGCAAATTATGACCAATGGAATTGCTAGTAATCTTCCTCATCATCCCGATGCCGGGATGGCCTAGACGATCATGCCAGGTTTGGAATGCGTCAACATTCTGGAAAATTACCTTGTAAGCAACATGTTCTACGGGCTTGATGTACGTATAGTACAATCCGGACGACAGTGAAGGAATTTTTTCAAGTACTTGCTTGCCATATCCGTAATCTTTTGTGAAGAGTAGATACTCCTCTTTGTTGTCTTCATGGGTTTCGATGTGAAATCCATTCTTACGAATATCTCGATAACTGATTAAGGTACGTGAAAAATCGGGATACAACAAGGCATCCTCAAGTATCACTTGTGTACCGTTTGGGAGGGTAAATATGGCACGTCCGGTGCCAACAATTACCGTATCGCGTCCAGCGATAGTTAAAATATCTCCATTCATCTTTTTCAGAGTCTGAAAATATTTTAACTCCCTCAGTATGGAGTTTGTGGTAGCACTGTCCACAAGGCATAATTCCTCTTCCATCGGATTGTCCCCGTAGAGAACTATATATAAAAATGAAGAATTTTCAATAAGAATCCTTTATTTAAATACATAGATCACAATCTTACTATATCAAAGTGCTGATACAATATAAATGACAACAATACTTATGTTCTATTACAACATCACAAATGGACATGAATATATTAGTCACTAAGGAGGTAGCGGGACTAGTCGAAGTCTCCAAACACGTCGGTTGAGGTGTACTCAACCATCATGTCCTCCGTTCCTGCAGGGTCCTTTGATGGAAGGAGAGTAACGGCGTTGCTTGGTCCCGAGGGAACGTCTTGCGAACAGCCAGCTCCATCGGTGCCATCTGGATGAAGGTTGAAGTTGGCTTCAAACCTTTTCCCTCGAGGTGCGTTGCGTCCATGGGATTGTTGGTACAGAATGGCCAGATGCCTTGGGGTCTTGCACTTGTCAGTGGGGTGCATATAGCATCCACACTTGTCGCAAAGCTTAGATTTGTCAAACTTGGACTTTGCGGTGCCTTTCCCACGGTCTGAGTTTCTGGGCTTCCTGTTCCGGTTGCGCTTTCGCTTACCATTGAAGTTCGAGGGCTTTCCTTTGAAACCACCATCAAACTTTCGTCCGTTCGCGACATTCATATGAACTTCAGGTAGAGGTTGAGAACCAACCGGACGCTGAGAGCCATTCTTAGCGAGTAGCTCATCATGCTTTTCAGCCTGAAGTAAGATATGAATAAGATCGGAATAGACTTGGTAGTCGCGAGCACGATGCATGCTCACGGAGGATTCGTCGGATGGGAGCATAGTCGACGAGTTTTCTCTATCTTCTCCGCATCGCAGGTTACTTCCCGCAAAGCGCAGCTTGGAACTGATCTTATGAACCTCGTGATTGTACTCTCCGATGGACTTGAAGTCCCGAAGACGGAGGTGAGTCCAATCATGGAGTGCTTCACAGCGGGACAATCGCAGCCTGCTGTTCATACCTCGTTTTGAGGGCCTGAAACAGGTACTAGGGGATTCCTCCTCCAAGTAATCAGACTTGAGATCTGGTGAATATGGTGCCTTATAATGTATAAGGCGGTATACTCTGTTCATCTGTTAGTGGCGTGACTCCGGTGGGCGGTGGATCTGCTCGGCTGGATTGCACGCACTATCCCACGAGATGCAAGAGCGATCTTCGTGTCCATGGCCCAAGTAGGGTAGTTGTGGCCATTGAGGGCGAGTGCCTCAAATTCTCGAGCCATCGGTTACCTACATGGGTAAACCAGAGATTATTAATTTACACTTGGTAAACCAAAAACCATCATGGTTATGTTGTAATGAAGGTTGCAAAATTAATGATGATTTCAAGGAGTGGGCTTGAAACCATTAGTGTGAACTTCAAATTGTTAAGTATGACACGTTGTAGATACTCCCCAAAGAAAATTTCGGGGTCCATCTCTCAGCACTAGAGAGTATAATCTGATAAAATCAGTAGATACTCATATTTCTAGTACCTTGTGTCATAACTTAATAAAATGTATGGAAGAGCACTTTAAGCAATCAAAATGTCAATCATGACAAAATGTAGGCTTAATTAGTAGTGGAGATAATCTGCAATGCAGTAGATCTACACACCACCTTGTGATCCCAAAACATCAATTTGAAGGAAATCACTTTGAATTTTGCATTTCAGTTTGCAAGAAATTTACAATCTCAATTGCAAACAGTGAATGTAATAAATCTCAACATGTGCACACACGGAAATGTATTACATCACACATTTTCAGTAATACACATAGTACTTGAACTGAAAAAACGTACTGAAAAACTTGTACTGAATTAAACAGAGTCTAAACAGGACTAAATTAGAACCACTGTTATAAGACTAACTTGCTAATAAGCTGAACTAGTACTACGAAGCAATAAAAGCGGCGATTTGGCTCCCGGGAGCATTTGCTCCCGGTTTTTTCGAAAAATTAAAACAAATCAAAAACTTGTCCAAAAATTCCGAAAAAAATCATGCATGTACCTGACCATGGCACGCACCACCGTGTAAAATTTCGTTGCAAAATGTCATTGTATGCGCCCTGGACAAAAATGACAAATTTCTGACATGAAATGAGATCCAAAAATATGAATCTCAGATCTGGAAATTTGTCATTTTTGCCTAGGACGCATACGATGACATTTCGCAGCGACATTTCGCAAGGTGGTGCGTGCCATGGTCAGGTACGTGCATGATTTTTTTCGGAATTTTTTGAAAAGTTTTGAAAAACAAAATTTACTCCCCAAAAATCCGGGAGCAAATGCTCCCGGGAGCCAAGACGAATTTCCGTAAAGCAAATAGCTACTAGTAGTAAATACGGAGTAGACAGCAAGGCCTACTGGTGTCTCCGCATGCACATGGCCACGTATGCACTCTCCTGGTCAGTCAAAGAGATAAGGAGAGAGAGGAAACAAGTCCAGGCTCTCCATCCCCATTCTCACAGACAAATACCACGCGGAGAGCACGAGGCCGGCCGGCTGCATCAGCAATCACCGGCGACGGGTGTTCTGGCCGTCCTCTTCCTCGTCGGAGGATCCTCCAGGGAGCAGGGTCCCCGGGGCGACGCCGTTGGAGTGGCCGTTGGAGAGCCTCGCCGGGCTCCACTCCCCCGGCCGCCGGCCGGCGCGGCTGGCCTGCAGCACGGCGCGCGGCACGATGAAGCGGAGGCGGCGTTGAGGAGGCCGTGCAGCGGCGGCGCGAGCCTCCCGCGTCGTTGTCGAGGACGGCGTCACGCACGGCCATCGGTGCGAGTCCAGCGCTTGGCGTGGCGGACTCGACGCTTGACGGGCCGGGCTCGTGCGCCGGAGTTGGGGACGGCAGGTCCGGCGACGCCGCCTCAGGCACCACGGGCTCGGCCTCCTCCTGGACATGGATTCCCTGCTGTGCAAGCCTCGGGCAGGCCCAGCCGTGCACCGGGCAAGGCAGGGGTGGGGGCGGAGCGGCGAGGGCCGAGTCGTCGACGTCAACGTCGTCGTCCGCCGGTTCCATCTCCTCGTCGGCGTAGAGGTTTGGCGCGGCTGGTCCGGCGAGAATCCACGCCGGCAGCGGCTGTGCCTCCGGCATCTCCAGTGGGGCGGATGTGGATGGGACGACTTGGGCGTTTGATGGCCCTGCGCCATCACCACCTCCACGACCACGACGAGGGCCATGGCGGCGAGGGCCATGGCGGCGACCTCCATACCAGTGGAAGCCATAGCGATGGCGTTCGTTCCGGCGGAAGACTTGGCGACGGCCACCAAGATGTCGAAGGCGCTGCACATGGCGGTTGTGGCGGCGAAGTCCACCAGCACCATGGCGGCGGCGCGCGACGAGGCGGCTCCGGCGACTTTCCTGGCGAAGAAGACGAAGGAGGAATCCAAGGAAACCTCCTGCAGGCATTGTTTCTCACCTTTTCTTCTTGTTCTCGTCTCTTCCGATCTCGAAATCGCTCAGGATTGAGAGCGTGCTGATAACGTGTTCAAAGGAAAACTGAGAGCGATCGAGAGAGAAGCAAATGAATCAACTGTATTCTTTATTCCATTGACAATCGGGTATTTATACAAGGTCAACCGTCGCGAAGAGGAGACGCGACTGATCGTGGGGGTGTGAGGGAGCGTCGTGTCGGTTGCCGAAGCAACCGCACGACGACGGTTACATAGGGAGGATTCCCTTTAATTAAGTAAACTAATTAAATCCTAACAGCTCTGACCTGATTGAACATTTCCTATGCACAATATAATGCTTTTAGAAACATTGTCATACTACAATATTTCAGCTCTCCATATGGTCGACACACACACCCTACCTAGTTATTAAACCTCGCAATACAATCACACATCTCCCACGGTCCACGGAACCATGACGTCGTGAAACGATTAAAATCTTAGACTACTGGTCAGTGGCAGCGAGTGTAAATTATCGGGAAAGCCAGCAGCAAAATCGTCACCTCAGAGTCCCGTCAAACTGCGGTCAAAGTAGACACACTCCCGAGCTAGCTTTAGCTTTAACTGCAACCCCCATCACTATCCCATCCACTCGCACTCCCACGCCGCCGCCGCCGCCGCCGCCGCCGCCGCCGCCGCCGCCGCCGCCGCCGCCGCCGCCGCCGCAGATCTCCGGCCGCCGGCGCGCCGACGCCATGGAGTACGAGCGCATCGAGAAGCCATCGTTCCCCACTCAGGCAAGCCGCAAACACTACGCCTCGCCCTCATTCCGCCGCGCCATTGTTCCTCCCGCTTCTCCTCCTGTCCCTTCTCTCCCGGTCAGTCCGGCGGAGTAACGCGTGTCGTGTCTATTCACTAGGGCGGAGGGTTCTCGCCGAAGCGGCTGCGCGCGATGCTGCTGGGCGTGGAGAGGCGGCGCAAGGACGCCGGCGACGACGGCGGGGAGCAGGAGCAGGAGGAGGAGTACGGCGCGGTGCCCATGGCCTCCGTCAGATCCGACTCCGTCGACGCGCGCAGTGAGCATCTCCGTTCCGCGTACCTCCCCCCATTGCTGCCGATGCCCGCCTGCATTGCTCGATTTGGACCATTCTGTCTCTGAATTTTGGGTCCCATTTCACTGTACCTGCAATGATGACTTTTTTGATTTGTTTACGCATTTATTACACATCCTTCATATCTTGCGTTTGTACCTGAGGTTGATGCTTTGATGAGTAGATGAGCAAACATATAGTGCTTTTTCGTAGTACTTGAATTAGTTGCATGAGATGGCGATTAAGCTGAATTAAGATTGATAGACAGTTTTTGCCTGAAACTTGAACTTCCTTCATCTCCGAGTGTGAAAACCGTGGCACTGTTTGGATGCAGGAGGAGACACCATATCCGAAGAATACAAGGACGTGGACATGGTGAGCACCATGTCAGGATCATCGTCCTCATTAGACACCGGCAGCGGACACCGGTCACGAGACGCCCACTCCACGGGCTCGAGGTTCAGGGTGCCCGAGGAGGACTCGTGCGACTCCGAGAGCGTGGCATCCAACTTTGAGTTCCACAAGGAGCGAGGGGCCAGCGCTCGGTCGGCGCCCGCGCCCGCGGCGGCGGTTCCGCCGTTCTCGAAGCACCCGCCGTCGAAGTGGGACGATGCGCAGAAATGGATTGCCAGCCCGACGGCGAACCGGCCTGGTAGGGCCGGCAATGGAGCTTTCCCGAGGAAGATGGAGAAGAGTGGTTTTGGTGGTGGGAGGCTGCCGGCGACGAAGGTTGTGTTGGAGGCCATGGAAGAGATAGATACTAAGAGGATAGACCCGAGCCAAGAGAAGAGGGAGATAGGGTGGCAGAAAGCGGCCAACTGGGCCACACCTGATCCCTATCCAGAAGTGGAGCCTTGCGCAAAGTCTACACTTGCTGCGGAAAGTGTGATAGTTGATTCAGCTGGTAAGTAATGAACTCTTTAATGTCGTCATATCCCACCTCTTGCACTTCTCATAAAGTAGTTGGTGGTGCAGTATGTGATCTGATTAATTATTCCATCAGGGATCATTAGTTGAGTGGAACATTAGAACATGGAGGGCTCCACGTATTATCTATGTCAAGATTCTTCCAGTATTATTCAAAATCATAATTTTTCATTTGACAATGCACAAAGCTTTGTTGGTAATCCAGTAGTTAAGTTGAAAGACAATGCATGCATAGACAAATGCAGATAGTTCACTTGTTTGTTTGCTTCTTTATATAGACCCTGCAGGCGATGCATTCCTTGCCAGATTTTGTGTAGCATAGTTTCATCAATCGTCCATGACTCAACATGTTGAACTGTTTGTTTACCCTTAGCATTAATAAATCATGAGTGAGAAATACCTTTCTCCCATTTCCAAATGAACAATGCAATCTGTCTACATGCATATCTTGTAACTTGAACATAAGAAATAATCATGATTTTTTTCCCCGAATATCTGCAGTTACTCTTAGCTGTGACTCATCTACCACGCTTCAGAGTGCCACCACATGCATACCACCCCCACCAACAGTCCGGTCAGTATCGATGAGGGATATGGGTACGGAAATGACTCCGATTGCAAGCCAAGAACCATCCCGGACAGGAACACCGGTGAGAGCAACAAGTCCGGATTGCTCCCGGCCAACTACTCCACGAAGGACATTGGGCGTCAATGCTGCCAGTGCTGTTATCAACCGCGGTGAATGTAGCAATGCAGAATTAAGCGAACAGGAGCTGCAACTGAAGACGAGGAGAGAAATAATGCTTCTTGGCACTCAGCTAGGTAAAACCAGCATCGCAGCGTGGGCGAGTAAGAAGGAAGAGGAAAAGGATGCATCACTATCTCTCAAGAAAGTGTCGTTGGACCAATCTACACAGAATGCAACTGAAATCCGTGCAGCTGCATGGGAGGAGGCAGAGAAGGCCAAATACTTAGCAAGGTGCTAATAATTAAGTGTATTTTCTGTCCTGTTAAATACTCTAGGCGCTTGGTGACTTAATATGTTATGGCCTGTGTAGGTTTAAACGCGAAGAAATCAAGATCCACGCATGGGAAGATCACCAGAAAGCCAAAATTGAAGCTGAAATGAGAAAAATCGAGGTCAGTTGCTTCCTGCCATCCAATATAAGCCTTCTGATGCATATGTTTTCGTCTGAGTTTTGGCCAACTTATTGTAATATGCCTTTTACCACGAGATTCCAATGTTCATGACATGGAATAATCCTATATTGGAAGTTTCTTCAGCTGAGCATTGCTATTATCTTTTAGATTTTTTCCTCAGCCTGGTTAACAGTTGCACCTTAGCACATAGTTTATAGCATGATATTGGTATACTCTGATCACTGGTGTGAGCTGTATTGCTAACTTTGAGTAATGTCTTGTACTTTTGGTCTCTAAAAAGAAAAGAAGTATAGCATCCTTCATTTCAGATCGAAATGTATTAACTCCTATCTCCGCTTCACCAAAATTTCCTATCACACAGTTATGTTTCTGCCGTTTGGATATGCTTTGAGTCTAGGCTCTAGCATAACAAGTGTACTACTCCCTCCAATCCAAATTATTTATCGCAAATATAGGCAAAGTGTTGCCTAAAATCTGTCTAGGTTCACTGAATCGGTGACAGGTAATTTGGACCGGAGGGAGTAGCTTTTTAAGCTATTGGTACTAGTATTCTTTTGGCCATGCTTTTGCCGCAGATTACCATGTTTTATAACATACAGAATCAAATAGTTCGAGACTTGGATACCTTTTTTTTCCTTTCATTGTGGAAACACCATTTGTCGACTGCCCATGTTAACGAATATTTCATGTTTCATTTGCTCTAGGTCGATGTGGAGAGGATGCGAGCCCGTGCGCAGGACAGGCTGATGAGCAAGCTCGCGTCCACAAGGCACGCTGCGGACGAGCAGCGAGCTGACGCGGAGTCGAAGAGGGACCGTAGTGCCGCAAGGACGGCAGAG
Organism: Lolium perenne; assembly: GCF_019359855.2. NCBI lineage: Eukaryota > Viridiplantae > Streptophyta > Magnoliopsida > Poales > Poaceae > Lolium > Lolium perenne. Next base: position 14,146,086 of record NC_067249.2, read on the forward strand.
CAGGCAGAGCACATCAGGAGAACTGGCCGGATGCCATCCTCGCTCGGCTGCTGGAACTGGTGCTCGTAGCCGTTGTAGCAAAGCATGAAAAAACCAAACGAGAGTTTGTTGCTCCTCTCAACTAGTGAAGGATACGAATGACCAAACCAGAGTTTGTTGCTCCTCTCAACTAGTGAAGGATATGAATGTGGCTTCGTAGAATCGTCTTCCGTTTTGATCGGTTCAGTAGATATGTTGACACAAGAACAGATCACCCGTAAGTTGTAACTATGTATATGTAAGATGTGAGCTTTATTGCCTTGTGTTTTTTAGATCCTTCAGTTCCCCTGATGTTTCTGCTTGGATTGATATGTACATTACACAGTGATAGGGGTAACAACATACAGTGATAGGGGTAGCAAATCAGGAGCCGCTTTCAGCTTTCAGGTGTTGAGGCAAGCTCTTGTGTTTCAGATCCAGAGTTGATAATTCAGAGCACTAACTGGTAAGAGTAAGTGTTTGCTCCTTGAGACTGTGAACATCAAGCAGGCCAGAGAAATAGCATCCAGAATTCCAGATGATGAATTTGAGTGTGCAACCAGTTCTTCCAGATGATGGCAACAGGGTTTAACTGATTAACTCCATAGGAAGATACGATGTGAAGATTAAATAGGATGCTAGCACATGGAGGAACATGGGCTACTGGAACTTCTTGAAGAGGGACATACATCACCGTAAATGTTTACATGTATATATTTTATAAATATAACACTTTATATATGTTATAAAATGTTGTTTCTTATATACGATGGAAATATGTTCATGTATTGTAGAAGTTCTGTTTGAATAAATTTGAAATGTGTTCAAACATATGAAAAACCACATTATACAACCAGGTTCCCGAGTACCAAGAGAGTAAATCAAACCAGAGCAAACAATTTCTTAGAATCTGACCACATTATGCTGTAGTGTTGGAAGATGAGTCGGACAAAGTGGTGTGGACCACTTTACAACCAAATCCATGTACAAGTTCTTCGAATCTGATATTTCTGGTCCTAACTACAAATGGTTGTGGAAAGCTAAGATACCTTTAAAAATCAAGATCTTTATTTGGCAGATCCTACAAAATGCCATAATTACTAGAGATAACATGAAAAAAAGAAAGTGGCCTGGTAATCCATGTTGTTCTTTTTGCAATCTGAAGGAGAGCTGTAACCATCTTTATTCACTTGTGTTATTACTGCTAAGACAGTTTTGGGTTTTATTGGTGCAGTTTTTGGCACTGTTTCATGTCATGTGTCTTTATGGCAATGCCTTGCTTGGTTCTATGCTTTTTGGCTAGGAGGAAAGAAGTACTCGTATTATACTTTGCTTTTATCAGCTGTTTGCTGGTCGATATGGACCATCAGAAACAAAATTACCTTGAGAAATTCATTCTCAGATCTCATGTCACTATTGTTTTCACTGTGTGCTCGTTTCTGAAACACTGGCCTGGCCAGGTCTCTGCAGTGATGGAAAGAAAGGAGCTATTCGAGCTGGTGCTGATCAACTCATGAAGAAGGTGTAGGAGGTTGCTGGAGCAAGATCGGAGTGTTCTGGTGTTGGGGGAACTGAGAGGTCCAAGCGCCGATTCTCACTGCAGGTTAAGCTGCACTTGATGCTCGAGGGCGAGCATGCGCAGCAGGTTTCTGATAGTCGATAGTCGCTCATTTCAGAAATATCGTCGCTCATTTCGGGAGATGTTTATGTGAATATATTAGAACAAATATTCATGTTTTTCAAAAATAATTTTTCATCTATCTACTAAACTTCTATTACAAAAAGAAACTCGTAACTAAAGAAATATGAAAAAGTAAATTTAAAAGTTGAATAAAGATCGGAAAAGAGGAAAAAATAAAAAAAAATATGTCAAAAAGTATAGCAGGAAGGTAAACCGTTTTGGGAGACGGGCTCACTGGTTCCTGTCCTTTTTTTTTTTTTGAAAAGCATCAAACAAATTCACAAAAATACCTACATGTAGCCAAAAAAAAGAACACTACACATACGGAAAGTTTCAATGGAAAATATTTTGTAATTTGGACGCAGCAAAAAGGACAAATTTGATAAATTTGATCAATTCACTGATCACACAGTTCATAGCCCATATATAAAATTAAAACAGCTCTAGGGAAGTTCTAACAGAATGTTGCAACTTCTAAGTGAAGTTGCGTGAGCCAACAAGTCTAGCATGTCGATGTAGCCCTGCTTGCAAACTTAGCATCCCGCTTCTTCAATCTTCCCAATTCAAGATCTACGGTTCGAAATAACTGTGCTACCTAGTAGTGAGCGGCACAGATGATTCTTCTTCTGTGATTTTGCCCTTAGGAGCCCAATGATGCAGCTTAATGAACATATATAACTTCAGTTGCTTAAGTAGCTCATACAGAGTTCAACTGGACAAACTGCTTAGCTGCAAAACAGATATTGATGCAATCAGCTACCCTGGATAAGCTGGTTTTGTAAATCTAGAAGAACAAGATTAACACCGACTATCACTTTCTTCTAGGTGGCGTATCAGAGAACTGATTCCTAGTTTCTCACCCTGCCTTCTAAATCTGGAATCGTTGAGATTGGTAGGCTAAACATATTACGATGCGACGCTAATCCCAAGCTTTCAACAGCCTACAGACCTACAAGTCTATAACATACAATTGAGACAAACAATGAATGCAAAATCTAGCTGCTTTCATCTGCATCAATTGTCTACTAGAAGAGGGGGCGTCAGTGATATACTGCTGGGATCAATACGCCTCTTAGCAATTACACTACAAGCTATTTTCTATGCATGATCAACAATAAAACTTATGTAAACATGCTTCCAAAAGCAAAAAAAGAAATAAATTACTTTACGTTGGACAATTTAGAAATCTTACTGATCGCTACAAATATTTTTTCAAGATAATAAACACAACATATATCCTTTGCTCAAGTTCAAGTATACAATATCATGTCAGGATATATAACAAGGCCATAAAAGATAAATTTTGCAAAAACTTGCTTGTGCGGGAGGGCAGCCACATCTTGATTTGCAGAACATTAACTTCAGTTCTTGACGCTTGGTACGATTAAATTAACAGAATAATATTTCACTCCCACAGATGACAAAGATAGCAGTATAAAATATGGCTTAATGATAAAGATCTTTAGAAATAGAATTTGATCCTCCTAGTGAAGCTACCATGAGTCGAAGGCTCACCTTGTTGTGCACCAAAGAACGAGGCCACGGCATGATATACGGATGGGACGCACCACGAAGGACACGACCAAGCTTGTTCAGGACCCCTGTTTCCAGGCACAAGGATAGGAACCAGAAAGTTGGATGATGATGCTGCCACCTCCCACAATAAGCAGACAAATAGATAAAACCATGGATAATCGCCGCAATATTCAGTTGAACTCTAGCATTACCATCATCATCGATGTGACACTGAACGACCTCAGCAAGCTCCTGCATCGGAAGCGACTTATCCAGCATCCATCTCTCAACACCATCGCCATCGGCTCTCCAGAACCAAACATCAAGCGGCCGTTGGGCTTGGACTTCGAACGGTACGGATGCCATACATAGCCTTCCATCCTTGGTCTCGCCAGCCTTCCATGTCGTATTCACTCTCCGCGGCGGCAGATGAATTCGGGAGAATTGCATCGTAGCGGTGTTGAGCACACGGGCGTCATCTGGCATTCCAATGGTCCAATAGATGCAGCCATTCACCATGGTGCCGTTCTGAGGCCAGAGCCCGTCGATGTGTGCCCATGGAAAATCCTGCCACTTGCTGCTGGTGTCCGATGATGATAAGACAAGAGGTCGCGCCCCAGTCTCGCCGTGCCGGACGCACACAAGGCGGAACGAGCGGTGGTCTTGTTCTGAGGGCAGGATGTGGAAATCAAAGTACAAGCCATCGTCGGGATCGGAGTCCGAGTCCTCGCGCGGCGGCAGGGGAAACAGATCCATGGTGCGCGTGAGCGGGTTGTAGACGGCCATCTGCTCGGCGCTCCAGTTGCCGAGAACAAGGAATCCATCGCGGCAGTCGTGGATTGACCACCCGGGGAATGCATCATCGTCCTCTTCGGGGTCGGGGTCGGGGACGGCGTCTTCTTGGTCGGAAACTGGGAGGCGGGTGAGGAAGAAATCGGCCCCACGGAGGACAGCCCCAAGGTCTGGGTCGGAGCGGCGGCGGAGAGGTAGGAAGTTAGGGATAAGGGTGACTTCTTCGTTGCCGATAAAGTGACCTAGGACTGGGGAGCAGTGGAGGTCGCGGAAGCGGCGGCGGAAGGCGGGGGACGAACGGACGGCGTCGAGGAAGGTGCGGCAAGTGAAGGCGGCGCGGACGAGGGTGGGGAGAGAGGGGAGGCGGACGAAGATCTCGCGCAGAGTGTCTTGGTCAAGGCCGGTTATGGTGGTAGGAGGTAGTGATGGGGCTTTCTTCTTCTTCGGCGGCGGCGATAACGTCGCCGCCGGCGACTGTTGCTGAGATGCCATAGCCTTCCGCCGTTCCGTGTCAAAGCAAGCAGGAGATAAAAGGGACAGTAAATTTTGGGCCATAGATTTGAGGAAAAAGAACTTAAAAGGCTGGCCTTATTGGGCCGGCCTACTAGGGGACATATTTACATGTTGTGTGCCAAAGTCCAAAATTATCATCTTCATCGATCGTTTGGGATAATAAGCTGGAATGTTGCGCTTTTTTTGTTTGTGGGAATGTAAAATAGGACTTGGTTTGCTCATTCCGCTAGTCAAGTAGTAAGTCTCGATTCATTTGTCCCTAGGCACTAGTCTCGATTCATTTGTCTTGAGATTTGTAAAGAGAGGTTGCTCACAGTGAGAGAGGAGAGGAGAGATGAATGGCACCGGACGGTTGTAGATCGGAAAGCGCATACGTGAGATCTTATTGACCACGGATGAATGGCGGCACAGATATCGAAGAGAGATGCGTTTGTGAAGTTCGATCGACACGGTTGTCACTGCACGGTTCCCCTTCCCGGCAACTACGCCGTCACTAGGCAGGCAACGGTTGAGCGTCCGTTCGTGTGTCGCTGACACGTCGTTCCCGCCACTCCTCGCCTCGCTTCTCGTTGTGTCCGACACGCCCGGAGCATCACCTATGGATCGGGGATGGGCTCGGAGCGCCGGACACCGCACCGGAAGGAAAGGGCTTTTGGGACGCGCGGCTGGGAACGGAAAAATATCCGGCGCGCCCCAAATACCTTTGGGGGTCGCTTTGGGGACGCGGCTGGAGATGTTCTTATACTTTGCTTTTGTCAGCTATTTGCTGGTCGATATGGACCATCAGAAACAAAATTACCTTGTGAAATTCATTCTCAGATCTCATGTCACTATTGTTTTCACTGTGTGCTCGTTTCTGAAACACTGGCCAGGTCTCTACAGTGATCGAGAGAAAGGAGCTATTCGAGCTGGTGCTGATCAACTCATGAAGAAGGTGTAGGAGGTTGCTGGAGCAAGATCGGAGTGTTCTGGTGGTGGGGGAACTGAGAGGTCCAAGCGCCTGATGCTCACTGCAGGTTAAGCTGCACTTGATGTTCGAGGGCAAGCATTCGCAGCAGGTTTCTGATAGCACCTCTTTTTTCCAACTTCTATTTCCAGTCCCTTTCTTTCTTCCTGTCACTTGCTTGTAAAAGACTTGTTATTTCCGTTATGTGAGTAATGGAAAGGGGCTAGTCCAGTTGGAAAAAATCAATTGAGCATAGTACTTCAAAAATGTCCAGAAAAGGCCAAACTGACTGAATTGTCTGCGAGATATAAAATTCGGAACAAAACATATCAGCAGAAATTATAATCACAAAGTTCACACCATGCTTTCCACCTAAAGAGCCAAAATAAACCTAAATGAAACAATACTTTAGATAGCAGAATATCAATACTGACTTCAATCAAAACCACAGAACATTGAATGCTCATGCTTTGGCAGAGATAACCTTGTCCAAACAGCAGAGACACCCCAAAACCGAAGCTTGTGGCCATCTATGAAAGTGTATAAGTGTATAAAATTGTTATGTGAGAGAGAACCAAATTGGGCCTCTCTTAAATAAGTTAGGTGGAAATCATATATCATCATAAAAGACCAAGGGCAAGGCTTAAGATATTATCATGCTTATCAACATTTCAAAGACATGTGAAATGGTAAACGTGGCAACATTGTTCAGAGCTCAAACACCCCAAAATGGTACATTGGGAAACTGAAGATACTAAATGAGATCTTAGAAATATTCTAAGCAATGCTAATGTCACTTGTGAAGGACAAATAAATAGGCTACCATTTTTTTAGTGCTGAACTGAACTATATACAAAAATATGGATGGAAAATTCACCCGAAGTAGAAAATAATTCTTATATCGGGTAATGCACTAATGCATTATAACAGACATGTAGCTCAGATTCCATAGACTTGATCATAAGACCTTTTTATTAGGTAACCCTGCTGAGCACTAGAGACTTTTTAATTGCATATAGACACGATAAGCAAATATTCATAGTAAGTGAAGAGTGACTTCCATTCCCTAATGCAAAACTAAGTGATGACATGGCTTCTAGCTAGATGGAAATTATTCACATATATGCTGAATTTTACTGTACAATAAAGCAAAATATTTGGTAAAGTTGTAACAACTGTGGTGTTAAAAGTTAAAACTAAGCTGAAAAGAGAAAAGTAGATTTATCTTTCTTATTGATTTTGTTTTATTATCTCAGAAAACATCAAGGAGAAACTTGCTGTCCAGTTTGATTTCTTCAGCAAGGAGACAATAATACAATTTCTTCAGCAAAGTTTTCCTTGATATAGTGGATGAGAAGTGCATACAGTAACAAATTTCAGTGGCTGGCCACGGTTATTAACTTCTCTCAAAAGAATTATGTTATGTCAAGGCGTTTGCAATCATAAGACAGATTACAGTGCAAAAGTTCACATCGCTTTACAAAATCTCGATGGGCCTTAAGAGACAAACTTGCTTTGCTCAATTAATCCAAACGTGAAAAATAGAACCTTAATATGAAGATACCAATCATAACCAAACTTCAAACCTACCTCAATGAAGAACTCTAGTTCTGCAGTACCAGCTAATGTTGTCCTGTGCTCCACCTAAATACAAAAATAAACATATTCAGAATGGTCTACCATAACAAGTATTCGGAACCACTAATATTGGTAACAGACACCACTTCAAAAATGCTGAGTAAGAAGCGTATCCAGCTTATCGGAGAAGATTATGGGAAATTAATTGATAGGATTCTGGGTTTTTTTTGTGAAAGGGAGACTAAAACCAAAAACTCACCTGCACCAATTGTGATTTGGCTTGTTATTTTCCTTGTAGCCTCCATCGTTGATCAGTCAGTACAAAACTAAGGCAGGCAGGCAGGCTATTGTGAACAAAACTGGTAAAAGTATATGCCTGCTCCTGGAGATTGTAAACAAGAAGCAGCCCAAAGAGACACCAAACAGGTGATGAATTTGAGTAGCCTGCAAGCAACTAACTCTTCCACATGATTATCAGAATCACAAGACGGTAGCAACAAGGTTGGTTTTAACTCGGTACATTAACAGACACCCAAAAGGTCGGTCATATTATGATGATTCCAAAGGAGATAATGCGAAGATTAAGCTACCAGTAGTTACTAGCACATCATCATGTGACCTTAATTGATATACTACTACACTGAGGTGCTACTCGAACTTCTTGATGAGCGAGAGGTCGTTGAGCATCTTGTCGATCCTCTCGTCGCCCTGGAACCTTCCCCCGGGCACGAGGGACGGGACCAGCGCCCTGGCCTCGTCGGCGGTGTCGGGGCAGAGGTTCCCGAGCGTGCAGAGCTCGAACTCGTGGAGGCTGTATCGCGAGAGCGTCTCGCGCACCTGGCGCACGGCGTCGGGGTTCTTGTAGCGGCTGAAGCGCTTGACGTAGCCCTGCGACTTCTCGAAGACCTGCGAGACCTGGTCGGCGCCGCCGTCGGAGGACATGTGCTGCAGCTGCTCGTACTTGTGCTCCAGGATGATGGCCACCTCGCAGTTCATCAGGCACTTGGCCTTGAGGAACTCTGCAAGCCCGGATCAAGGGTTAGGCGGATCTCGCTGGGGAAGGGGTTTGGGGGTGAACCCTAGGGAGGGGAGGAGGGAGGGGGGTAGGGCGCACCTTCGCCGATCTTGAGCTCGGCGGCGTTCTCCTCCTCCTCGCGCGGCTCGCCGGACATGGCTCTCCCCGGTGTGGACGGAAGGAAAGAAGCTCTCGTCCTCCTCGTGGTCCTGCTGGAGAAACGGCGAGCGGTGAGCAATCGCGCGGGGAGGAAGAAGGAGAGCGGCGGTAGCTGTAAGTAGAAGGAGGAGAGCGGCGGATGCCGTCTCCGGCGAGGAGGGTGCTCACCTGAGCTGAGCTGCGGAGGCGCTGGGAGTGGATTCGGGGACGGAAAGGAGAAGAGAAGGAGAGGATGAAGGAGGCGGCGGAGATTAGTGGTGGGCCTGCGGGATTTGGATTGGCAACGGGCCGGGCCGTGTGCCACCTCGATGGCGACGAGCCCAGCCGTCTTCTCCAGCGACAGATGCAAGTTTTTGTTATATAGAGTAAGGCACCCAAATTCTCACGTCGATAGGGGGTGTAGCTCATATGGTAGAGCGCTCGCTTCGCATGCGAGAGGCACGGGGTTCGATTCCCCGCACCTCCAGATTTTTGTCACCTTTTTATTTTGTTATTTTTCTGTAAACTTGCCGCCTTGAGAAGAGCGTGTCTTTTTTTTAATATTTCACTTTTCTTTGTTATTAAGAGTATAAATACTTCATGTGTTCACTGTTTCCAGACTTCAACTTTGTGGAGAAAATAGCCAAGCCTGCAACTAGAATGTTCGTTGGTCAAGAAAAACTTTTCTCTCTCTCATCACACTCTCATCTGCACATCCCTAAGAAATGATTGCCATTGTTTTCTTATACAAGTCAGACGTCTACCATTACACAAGTTCAAACTATATTTTTCAAGGAAGTGACGCACTTCCTTTCAAGCATTTCCCTAAAATCATTACTTAAAGTGATCGGTTCTACTAAATCGGGGAAGAGTAACAAAGAACAAGATTGTATGTCTCTTCAACTATTAATTTGTGCCACATTGATGAGTGCACACAACATGTGGAAGCTATCCACTCCAACAAATAGTTTACAATTGTTCTACGATGCATGGTAGTCCTACCTTATGTGTAAGAAGGACCCTTAGTTATCATGTCTCCTATGCTCCTAGCTTCAATAACCACATGACATCATACTACAAAAAAAAAACGGTGGACCGTGATGTTCAAACAAATGTCATGGCTTTCAAGGATTCCGAGGTGTCAACAGGCACTCCATCCCGGTTGCCCGTGACATTTTTGACCTATTTTCGTCGTGGATTTCATCATGTGGTTGATGGGAGGCTCGTCGGCCTAGTTTTCTATGACATTCACGGGTGTATTTTCTAGGTTGGGAAGGCCCATTCTAGCCCCGTTTGACACATTTTTTGTGGACGATCGTGTTATCTGCGCCTAGACCCCACATGTCATTCCTGATTTGTGCAATTGCGTCTCAACTCTCACCGTCATTTCTCACGGTTTCGCTCGAGCCCGTGATGAAGAAACAAAATCCGTACATAAAATGTGTCTACATACATCCAAATCAGCGACATCTAATATGGAACAGAGGGAGTACTAAATATGACACTTGCATACTAACATGTACAATAAAACTAGCAGCCTTTTAGCTTTCATAGGTTCAAGTTCACCGGAGGGCAAACTCTTGTGTTTGAGATCCATATAAATACGGACATCCACCGGTAAGATTAATTGTTTGCTCTTGGAGATTGTAAGCAAGAAGCAGGCCAACGGATGATGAATTTGATCAAAATCACAAGATCGTAGCAATAACTCCATGCATTTGAAATCAGTTCAGTTGTTTTTTTCTAATACACTGTAGCAAGGCTGTGTTTAAACAAAGAGACTCTTGAGAGAGATAGCCTAGTTTCAGCACGACTTGTTTCTCCTCCAAGTTGAAATATGGTTACTAGAGCTCCACACACGGGATCATAGGTGACCACCTTGCCTTTGGACGTGGCAATGAAAATCACCCTGTTCTTCTTTCCCAACACTCTGACATGCCGTGGCCCAGTCAGATCATCTCTTCCAACATGCTGCGCTGCCAATGCCAAATCGATGCGAAGCTCCAGCGACCAGCAGTCACCACCATTGCCGTACTTCCAGATCTCCAGCAGACCAGCAGAGTTATGACGAAGGTCCCGGACCATGCACAGCCTGCCATCGAGTTCTGTCAGGTGCGCCGTTCCTCTGCCGTCCCAGTCGAAGGGCGGTGGCCGGACCCAGCAGCCAAAGGTCTCGTCCGCGACGGAGAAAGACAGCACCGCCACAGGCATGCTCTCAGGCATGGTCGGGTTGACGAGCCAGTGGAGAAAACCGTCCACGAAAACTGGTTCCAGGTTGTCCTTGGTCGCCGTCAGCAGCTCAGGCCCGGCGAGCGTGGAAGGCACGACGCCGCCGGGGGAGGGTGGTCTCCAGCGGCGGTCAGCTGGGCCGCTGCCGAGGGTGTACAGCTCGCACTTGATCGTGGGGGATTTGTCTCCGGAGCGCTCGCCGGAACCGTTGAACAGCCGCACCACCTTGTGCGTCTTGGCCCTGGCGTCGAACCCGAGGCCGGCGGTCGATGGATAGAGCGCCGCCCAGTTACCCCGGCAAGAAGGCGGCGGCGGTAACTTGGCGCTCGCTCGCGTGGTCGCGTTGAGGACATGGTAGGGTTCTGACATCGACAGGGGCTTGTGCAGGAGGCTGAGGCCGTGGCACGGCGCCGGCGATATGGCCACGAACTTCCTTCGCGCGTCATCGAGGGTGAAAAGCTGCGTGCCGCCTCCGGTGCGCAGCTCCGTCGGCTCCCCGGCGTTGCATGACGGCAAGGAGAGGAACAGCAGCTGAGCCGCTGGCTCCATCTCCGTCGTCGTCGACTCCGCAAGCTTCGTCCACGTCGAGCAGAACTCATCTGAGGATAGCAGCGCCGCCCAGCGGCGGCACACAGCGCTGAAGCGGAGGATGGATTTCGCGGGCAGACGCGTGAGCACCTCCAACTCCATCTCCTCAGGCAGCATGGACAACACGGTCCTTGCCGTCTTCTTGTTCCGCGTCATCGTCGCCATGTCCGATCGGCTTACCAGGGGATGCGAAACCGACTATGTACTCTCAAAATCTTGTTGGTCGCAAAAGTTAGGTCAGAGTTGGATATATAATACGTATAAAAGATGGGTCTTACCTTACGACACCGGCCGTATTCCGATCGAATACGTACGCCCAGCCTGCCACCATACCGATTCAGTCCGTGATATTGGACCTTTTAGTTAGGTGTACGTACCTTGCGAGAAATAATTGTAATTCTAAGCAGAAAAAAAGAAGAGAAATAATTGTAAATTCTGACAAGGTAAATAGAGTAATTGTAATTTCTGCTTTCTTTATTGTGCCCCCATGCTGTGTAGTACATCATCGTGATTGTGTCTTCCATGCATGTATGGGCAACAGAGCGGCAATGCTACACTTATGGGAAACACTTACATAAAACAATTTATGGAATGAGGTGGAGGCACATAATTGGGTAGATTTTTTCCTTCCCTTGTTTTTAGGATCGTGAACCACTCATCCGAACAACACGTCAGCCCGTAAACCACAACCCGGAAGAATCCTCCCGTAAACCACAGAGGGAGCTTTTCCATCCTGGCGGGGCTATTGATTGCACTAAAAGATTCTTAATTTGTGGTGGCACTAGAGTAATAACCGGAAGAAGGTTAGAGAAGGCGAATTGCCTGTGAATGCTGAAGAAATTCTCTGCCGCTCGGTTTGTCAAACTGATGAATATCCGGAGCATTTTGGTAAGAACAAGAACAAAGAGAAATAAGATTGGGAGAAGTGGTGTTCGCCAGTAGATTGTTATCTAAAGCTGAACAAGAGTTGCAGCTCAGAGCTATTCACCCTTGGAGGCAGATTACACACTATCACCCTGAACCAAGGCTCGTAATGCCTCGAGATGTTGGTCATGCATGCTAGAGCTTTCCTTTGTCGCTTCTGGTTTGGTTCCATAGCCTTTCGCGACATCTTGGAGATTTCCTGATACAACAAAATATAAGTTACCTCTCACACTTTGTCAATTCGATGTGCTAGTGTGCTACACCGTATCATCAAGGGATAGAACATCTATGTGGTACGTTGTATTAGATCGATGCGACCATAAAATTATACGAGAGATTTTATCACTATCTATGGGTGTCTCTGCCTTTTGATGCCCTTCGACTCCAGCCGGTGGCACACATGCGTCGTCTCGGCCGCGCGCAACCTTTCGGCCACACCATCGACACAGGTGGTGTCGGTGCGTTGTGTGGTCTCGGATGCGCGCTGCCCTTCGATTATGTCGATGGTGCAGTGACGGTGCTGGGTCTCGGCGGACCAAGGCCGTTCAACTACTCCAGCGACTCCTCGAGCTGGGTTGTCCCTTGATACGTCTCAAACGTATCTATAATTTCTTATGTTCCATGCTAGTTTTATGACAATACTCACATGTTTTATATACACTTTATATCGTTTTTATGCATTTTCCGGAACTAACCTATTAACAAGATGCCGAAGTGCCAGTTCCTGTTTTCTGCTGTTTTTGGTTTCAAAAATTCTACACATGAAATATTCTCGGAATTGGACCCCACGAAGACGGAAGTTAATATTTTGCCGAGACGGACCTGGAGAGCCAGAGAAGGGCCGGAGGGGGGCCAAGGGGTCCCCACACCATAGGGGGGCGCGGGCCCAACCCTGGCCGCGCCGCCATGTGGTGAGGGCACCCTGGGACTCCTCCGACTCCGCCCTTTCGCCTATATATTCTGTCCGTCGCGAAAACCCTACCACAATCGACGATATTCCAAGAAAGAGTTCCGTAGCCGCCGCCATCGCGAAGACAAGTTTCGGGGTACAAAATCTCTGTTCCGGCACGCCGCCGGGACGGGGAATTGCCCCCGGAGTCATCTCCATCGACACCACCGCCATCTTCATCGCCATTGCTGTCTCCCATGATGAGGAGGAGTAGTTCTCCCCCGAGGCTGAGGACTCTACCTGTAGCTATGTGGTTCATCTCTCTCTCCCATGGTGTGATCTTTATGTGATCATGAGCTTTGTATCACTATTAATCTATGTGCTGCTCTAGTGATGTTATTAAAGTAGTCTATTCCTCCTCCATGATGTAAAGTTGACAGTGTGTGCATGATGTAGTACTTGGCGTAGGTTATGATTGTAATCTCTTGTAGATTATGAAGTTAACTATTACTATGATAGTATTGATGTGATCTATTCCCCCTTTCATAGCTGTTGGTGACAGCGTGTATGCTATGTTAGTACTCGATCTAAATTGCAATGGTCTATTATGCACTGAGGTTACTTTAATATGAACTCCGGACGTTGTGGAGCTTGTTTACTCCGGTTTGAGGTGTGCTTTTGTAGCCCTACACAATGAATGGTGTTTGTTATCCAACAAGAGGGTGTTTAAGAGTAGCACAAGTGAAGAGAAGTTATTTATTTATGTGATCATTGTTGAGAGTGTCCACTAGTGAAAGTATGATCCCTAGGCCTTGTTTCTAAGCATTGAAACACCGTTTCCAACAAGTTATGTTACATGTTCGCTTGCTGCCATTTATATTTCAGATTGCAATTACTACTTACAATCATCCATATTACTTGTATTTCACTATCTCTTCGCCGAACTAGTGCACCTATACATCTGACAAGTATATTAGGTGTGTTGGGGACACAAGAGACTTCTTGTATCTTAATTGCTGGGTTGCTTGAGAGGGATATCTTTGACCTCTACCTCCCTGAGTTCGATAAACCTTGGGTGATTCACTTAAAGGAAACTTGCTGCTGTTCTATAAACCTCTGCTCTTGGAGGCCCAACACTGTCTACAGGAATAGAAGCGTGAGTAGACATCAAGCTATTTTCTGGCGCCGTTGCCGGGGAGGTAAGGTAAAAGGTATTCACATCCTCCGACTACTAAGCTATTTCCTAGCACTGTTGCCGGTGTGTGAGTGCTCGAAGCTATTTCCTTTAGATTCTGCAATTGTATCTTTTTGTTTCTTTTTTTTATTCACTAGTTAGGCTTAATGGAAAACAACAAAAATATTAGAGATCTTTATAGTATTTATCTTGAGTTAGGACATTAGGTGTGATGGGGATATGCCCGTAGGGGGTGGGTCGCCAGTCCCACTCGCCATGAGGACGAAGGCCTAGGAAGACCGCCAGTCGCCTAGCCGACTGGACCCGAAGGCGATTGGGCCGAAGACCCAAGGAGGAGATCTGTACGGCCGGATAAGAAGATTGCTTGTAGAAGGGTGATGTATCCCGGATTAGTAGCAACTGATATGATTCGGAGTTATCTCCTTGTAACCCTAGGCCGGGGGTGGATATATAAACCCCCGGGCTAAACCCTAGAAGGCACGACATCTAAGATCCAATCTCCCCCTTGATGCGTGTAGTTGACACGTCCGTTGGGAACCCCAAGAGGAAGGTGTGATGCGCACAGCGGCAAGTTTCCCTCAGTAAGAAACCAAGGTTTAATCGAACCAGTAGGAGTCAAGAAGCACGTTGAAGGTTGATGGCGGCGGAATGTAGTGCGGCGCAACACCAGAGATTCCGGCGCCAACGTGGAACCTGCACAACACAACCAAAGTACTTTGCCCCAACGAAACAGTGAGGTTGTCAATTTCACCGGCTTGCTGTAACAAAGGATTAGACGTATAGTGTGGATGATGATTGTTTGCAGAAAACAGTAGAACAGTATTGCAGTAGATTGTATTTCAGTATAGAGAATTGGACCGGGGTCCACAGTTCACTAGAGGTGTCTCTCCCATAAGATAAACAGCATGTTGGGTGAACAAATTACAGTTAGGCAATTGACAAATAAAGAGGGCATAACAATGCACATACATATTATGATGAGTATAGTGAGATTTAATTGGGCATTACGACAAAGTACATAGACCGCTATCAAGCATGCATCTATGCCTAAAAAGTCCACCTTCAGGTTATCATCCGAACCCCCTCCAGTATTAAGTTGAAAACAACAGACAATTGCATTAAGTATTGCGCGTAATGTAATCAGTAACTACATCCTCGAACATAGCACCAATGTTTTATCCCTAGTGGCAACAGCACATCCATAATCTTAGAGGTTTCTGTCACTCCCCCAGATTCACGGAGACATGAACCCACTATCGAGCATAAATACTCCCTCTTGGGGTTACAAGCATCTACTTGGCCAGAGCATCTACTAGTAACGAAGAGCATGCAAGATCATAAACAACACATAGACATGAATTGATAATCAACATAACATAGTATTCTCTATTCATCGGATCCCAACAAACGCAACATATAGAATTACAGATAGATGATCTTGATCATGTTAGGCAGCTCACAAGACCCGACAATTAAGCACAATGGGGAGAAGACAACCATCTAGCTACTGCTATGGACCCATAGTCCAGGGGTGAACTACTCACTCATCACTCCGGAGGCGACCATGGCGGCGTAGAGTCCTCCGGGAGATGATTCCCCTCTCCCGGCGAGGTGCCGGAGGCGATCTCCTGAATCCCCCGAGATGGGATTGGCGGCGGCGGCGTCTCTGGAAGGTTTTCCGTATCGTGGCTCTCGGTACTGGGGGTTTCGCGACGGAGGCTTTAAGTAGGCGGAAGGGCAGGTCAGGGGGCCACACGAGGGGCCCACACTACAGGTCGGCGCGACCAAGGGCCAGGCCGTGCCGCCCTAGGGTTTGGCCGCCTCGTGGCCCCACTTCGTCTCCTCTTCGGTCTTCTGGAGGCTTCGTGGCAAAATAGGACCCTAGGCATTGATTTCGCCCAATTCCGAGAATATTTCGTTACTAGGATTTCTGAAACCAAAAACAGCAGAAAACAGCAACTGGCACTTCGGCATCTTGTTAATAGGTTAGTTCCAGAAAATGCACGAATATGACATAAAGTGTGCATAAAACATGTAGATATCATCAATAATGTGGCATGGAACACAAGAAATTATCGATACGTCGGAGACGTATCAGCATCCCCAAGCTTAGTTCTGCTCGTCCCGAGCAGGTAAAACGATAACAAAGATAATTTCTGGAGTGACATGCCATCATAACCTTGATCATACTATTTGTAAACATATGTAATGAATGCAGCGATCAAAACAATGTAAATGACATGAGTAAACAAGTGAATCATATAGCAAAGACTTTTCATGAATAGTACTTCAAGACAAGCATCAATAAGTCTTGCATAAGAGTTAACTCATAAAGCAATAAATCAAAGTAAAGGTATTGAAGCAACACAAAGGAAGATTAAGTTTCAGCGGTTGCTTTCAACTTATAACATGTATATCTCATGGATAATCGTCAACATAGAGTAATATAATAAGTGCAATATGTAAGTATGTAGGAATCAATGCACAGTTCACACAAGTGTTTGCTTCTTGAGGTGGAGAGAAATAGGTGAACTGACTCAACATAAAAGTAAAAAGAATGGTCCTTCAAAAAGGAAAGCATCGATTGCTATATTTGTGCTAGAGCTTTTATTTTGAAAACATGAAACAATTTTGTCAACGGTAGTAATAAAGCATATGAGTTATGTAAATTATATCTTACAAGTTGCAAGCCTCATGCATAGTATACTAATAGTGCCCGCACCTTGTCCTAATTAGCTTGGACTACCGGATCATCGCAATACACATGTTTTAACCAAGTGTCACAATGGGGTACCTCCATGCCGCCTGTACAAAGGTCTAAGGAGAAAGCTCGCATTTTGGATTTCTCGCTTTTGATTATTCTCAACTTAGACATCCATACCGGAACAACATGGACAACAGATAATGGACTCCTCTTTAATGCATAAGCACATGGCAACAATTATTATTCTCATATGAGATTGAGGATATATGTCCAAAACTGAAACTTCCACCATGAATCATGGCTTTAGTTAGCGGCCCAATGTTCTTCTCTAACAATATGCATGCTTAACCATAGGGTGGTAGATCTCTTTTACTTCAGACAAGACGGACATGCATAGCAACTCACATGATATTCAACAAAGAATAGTTGATGGCGTCCCCAGAAACATGGTTATCGTACAACAAGCAACTTAACAAGAGATAAAGTGCATAAGTACATATTCAATACCACAATAGTTTTTAAGCTATTTGTCCCATGAGCTATATATTGTAAAGGTGAAGAGTGGAAATTTAAAGGTAGCACTCAAGCAATTTACTTTGGAATGGCGGAGAAATACCATGTAGTAGGTAGGTATGATGGACACAAATGGCATAGTGGTTGGCTCAAGTATTTTGGATGCATGAGAGGTATTCCCTCTCGATACAAGGTTTAGGCTAGCAAGGCTATTTGAAACAAACACAAGGATGAACCGGTGCAGCAAAACTCACATAAAAGACATATTGAAAACATTATAAGACTCTACACCGTCTTCCTTGTTGTTCAAACTCAATACTAGATATTATCTAGACCTTAGAGAGACCAAATATGCAAACCAAATTTTAGCATGCTCTATGTATTTCTTCATTAATGGGTGCAAAGTATATGATGCAAGAAGCTTAAACATGAGCACAACAATTGCCAAGTATCACATTATCCAAGACATTATAGCAATTACTACATGTATCATTTTCCAATTCCAACCATATAACAATTTAACGAAGAAGAAACTTCGCCATGAATACTATGAGTAAAGCCTAAGGACATACTTGTCCATATGCAACAGCGGAGCGTGTCTCTCTCCCACAAAGTGAATGCTAGAATCCATTTTATTCAAACAAAACAAAAAACAAAAACAAACCGACGCTCCAAGCATAGCACATAAGATGTGATGGAATAAAAATATAGTTTCAGGGGAGAAACCTGATAATGTTGTCGATGAAGAAGGGGATGCCTTGGGCATCCCCAAGCTTAGACGCTTGAGTCTTCTTAGAATATGCAGGGGTGAACCACCGGGGCATCCCCAAGCTTAGAGCTTTCACTCTCCTTGATCATATTGCATCATACTCCTCTCTTGATCCTTGAAAACTTCCTCCACACCAAACTTAGAACAACTCATTAGAGGGTTAGTGCACAATCAAAATATACATGTTCAGAGGTGACATAATCATTCTTAACACTTCTGGACATTGCATAAAGCTACTGGACATTAATGGATCAAATAAATTCATCCAACATAGCAAAAGAGGCAATGCGAAATAAAAGGCAGAATCTGTCAAAAACAGAACAGTTCGTATTGATGAATTTTATCGAGGCACCAGACTTGCTCAAATGAAAATGCTCAAATTTAATGAAGGTTGCGTACGTATCTGAGGATCACTCACGTAAATTGGCATAATTTTCTGAGTTACCTACAGAGAAAACAGCCCAGATTCGTGACAGCAAAGAAATCTGTTTCTGCGCAGTAATCCAAATCTAGTATGAACTTTACTATCAACGACTTTACTTGGCACAACAAAACACTAAACTAAGATAAGGAGAGGTTGCTACAGTAGTAAACAACTTCCAAGACACAAAATAAAAACAAAGTACTGTAGTAAAAAACATGGATTGTCTCCCATAAGCGCTTTTCTTTAACGCCTTTCAGCTAGGCGCAGAAAGTGTAAATCAAGTATTATCAAGAGATGGAGCATCGTTATCACGAGCTCCCCCATCCGTAGTGGTACTAAGGGCTTTGTCAATTTGAGGCCTATAATAATACTTCTTTGGTTTAGGCACTTTAGAGACATACATAAACTTTTGCTCCTTACCCACGTAAGCTTTCTCCTTATATTTAAGAGAAGAAAATGTTGAACCCAAGGTTCCCATAGCTTTTTCAAGTTCGTCAATCCTATTGCTTTGATCATCATGGACAACATAAGTTCCTAGGACACTAATTCTTTCATCAATTCCTCCTAAGGATTTATCAAGTTCATCAGTTTTATCAAGTAACATTTCCAATTTAGCTTCAATACTTGGAAAAAATTTCTCAATGGTTTCCAATTTTTTCATAACATCTTCAAGAGAGATTTCAGTTTTAACTTCATCGACAGGGGGTATTCCAAATAGACTCTCAATAATGCAGCTAGCTTCTAATGCAGGAGTACTTAGGAAGTTACCCTTCGCGAGACTATCAAGAACATACCTATTCCAGCTAGAGATACCAACATAAAAATTCCTGAGTAGGATAGTGGTGGAGTGTTTCTTAATGCACCTATTATGAGCATCACTAATTCTATACCAAGCATCTCTTAAACATTCTCCCCTCGTTGCTTAAACGTACGAACTTCAACTTCAGGATTACTCATTTTAGCAACAGTAAATAAAGCAAACTAGATAAAGTAAATGCAAGTAACTAATTTTTTTGTGTTTTTGATATAGCAAACAAGATAGCAAATAAAGTAAAACTAGCAACTAACTTTTTTGTATTTTGATTTAGTGCAGCGAACAAAATAGTAAATAAACTAAGCAAGACAAAAACAAAGTAAAGAGATTGGGAAGTGGAGACTCCCCTTGCAGCGTGTCTTGATCTCCCCGGCAACGGCGCCAGAAATTTGCTTGATGCGTGTAGTTGACACGTCCGTTGGGAACCCCAAGAGGAAGGTGTGATGCGCACAGCGGCAAGTTTCCCTCAGTAAGAAACCAAGGTTTAATCGAACCAGTAGGAGTCAAGAAGCATGTTGAAGGTTGATGGCGGCGGAATGTAGTGCGGCGCAACACCAGAGATTCCAGCGCCAACGTGGAACCTGCACAACACAACCAAAGTACTTTGCCCCAACGAAACAGTGAGGTTGTCAATCTCACCGGCTTGCTATAACAAAGGATTAGACGTATAGTGTGGATGATGATTGTTTGCGTAAAACAAGAGAACAAGATGGCAAGAGATTGTATTTCAGTATAGAGAATTGGACCGGGGTCCACAGTTCACTAGAGGTGTCTCTCTCATAAGATAAACAGCATGTTGGGTGAACAAATTACAGTTGGGCAATTGACAAATAAAGAGGGCATAACAATGCACATACATATTATGATGAGTATAGTGAGATTTAATTGGGCATTACGACAAAGTACATAGACCGCTATCAAGCATGCATCTATGCCTAAAAAGTCCACCTTCAGGTTATCATCCGAACCCCCTCCAGTATTAAGTTGAAAACAACAGACAATTGCATTAAGTATTGCGCGTAATGTAATCAGTAACTACATCCTCGAACATAGCACCAATGTTTTATCCCTAGTGGCAACAGCACATCCATAATCTTCGAGGTTTCTGTCACTCCCCCAGATTCACGGAGACATGAACCCACTATCGAGCATAAATACTCCCTCTTGGAGTTACAAGCATCTACTTGGCCAGAGCATCTACTAGTAACGGAGAGCATGCAAGATCATAAACAACACATAGACATGAATTGATAATCAACATAACATAGTATTCTCTATTCATCGGATCCCAACAAACGCAACATATAGAATTACAGATAGATGATCTTGATCATGTTAGGCAGCTCACAAGACCCGACAATTAAGCACAATGGGGAGAAGACAACCATCTAGCTACTGCTATGGACCCATAGTCCAGGGGTGAACTACTCACTCATCACTCTGGAGGCGACCATGGCGGCGTAGAGTCCTCCGGGAGATGATTCCCCTCTCCGGCAGGGTGCCGGAGGCGATCTCCTGAATCCCCCGAGATGGGATTGGCGGCGGCGGCGTCTCTGGAAGGTTTTCCGTATCGTGGCTCTCGGTACTGGGGGTTTCGCAACGGAGGCTTTAAGTAGGCGGAAGGGCAGGTCAGGGGGCCACACGAGGGGCCCACACTACAGGTCGGCGCGGCCAAGGGCCAGGCCGCGCCGCCCTAGGGTTTGGCCGCCTCGTGGCCCCACTTCGTCTCCTCTTCGGTCTTCTGGAAGCTTCGTGGCAAAATAGGACCCTGGGCATTGATTTCGTCCAATTCCGAGAATATTTCGTTACTAGGATTTCTGAAACCAAAAACAGCAGAAACAGAATCGGCACTTCGGCATCTTGTTAATAGGTTAGTTCCAGAAAATGCACGAATATGACATAAAGTGTGCATAAAACATGTAGATATCATCAATAATGTGGCATGGAACACAAGAAATTATCGATACGTCGGAGACGTATCACCCCTGTAAGCTCTTGGCTCATCACCGACTGAGCCCCCCCCCCCATTATAATTCTCCACTGAGCAATAAGATCTAGCAGGACGTAGGCCTTTTACTCTACAAAGGGGCTGAACCTGGGTAAAACCTTGCGTCTCTTGCACCTCGACCCGCAGATGGCAATGTTCCCTTGCCCCCGCATCAACGAAGTGCTACCCCCTGTAGCATCTGCCGTGGTCACATCCACGACAGTGGCGCCCACCGTGGGGCATGGGACATCAGGCCTCCGAGCTGCGGCGAGGCCCTACTCGCCAGTGCGGCGGCCGGTCGCTTCCGGCAGGATGATCGCCACCGACAGCTTCTTCCACATCCAGCCAAGCACCTACCGGCCCGCCTCATCACCCCTCAAGAACGCCTGGATGGTGCCGATCGGCTCGATCAACCTCTTCGTTGGGCTCACTGGCGTCAGCGACCCCACCGAGCCCCGCCCCGACCGATGGCACGACCCCTTCGCACCGGGCCAACTCCTCACCGCCACTCGCCCAGTCACAGTCGAAGTGTACGCGGAGGCCGAGTCGGCCCTGGAGGACGACATCGACTCGGCGGCCGTGGCGCCGATCGTCGATCCCATCATCACGACGTCAGCCGCCAACTCCGTCGCTGCAACCCCAGCCGCCGACTCCATCGTCGCGGCGTTCGACGCCAATTCCATCGCCACGGCATCAGTCGCCGGGTCCACCGTTGTGTCCCCGACCGCCGGCTCCATCGCCACGGCATCGTTTGAAGACTCCATCTCCCTGGTTTCTCACCCAAGCGACTTCGAGGATGACTCCGTTCTCTTCGGCAGCAATTCCGATTCGGACTCCGTCGAGGCCCCGCGCTACCGCTACCCAACCGCCGTCTTCATGGCGGGAGGCGAGGAGGAGCCTCCGAATGACGCCTTCACCACTCCTCTCCCTGCAACCGCCACCGCAACCGAGATCGAGGCGCACCGGGCATCCCTCGAAGAGCAGAGGAAGAAGGAGCTCGCCGAACGGCAGAAATTTTGCCTCGAGCAAGACGAAGTGAGAGCCGTGTCCCACTATCGCTAGCAGCGCAATCGCCTGCGCATGGAGCGTGCCCGCGCGCACGACTTACCCAGCGCCCGTCTCAACTTTGACGACCCGGACGGAGAAGTTCGGATCGCCCGAGTCCAGAATCCCGACGCCCCGGAAGGAAGTCGGGCCGCCGCCGATAGGACGGCGCATGGAGCACCGCCACCACCACCACCACCACCACCCGAAGTTCCTCGGGCGGAAGTTGACGCTAATGGCCTGCCACTACACTCATCTCCAGCTGACAACGTCGCGGCCGCCCAAGCCGTTCTTACGAGGCTCCCCGAAACGGGAGACGGCGCGATCCTCGTCCAGCACGCCAAGGCCCTGGTAGCCAAGGCTTTGGAGCAGCAACACGCCACCGCCGACTCGCAAGGGCGACTTTATTCGCGCACATCCGCCAGTCGCGCGGCGTCTTCCGGAGCGGCAAACTGCGCAGTCGCCAACGCCAACAACTGTCCGCCGCCAGCACCACGCGCGGCCCACTCGACCAACAATCGAATTGAGCCGCGCCCCGCGCGAGTGATGGTTGCCGCCAACGGGCAACCCGTCGACGCGCGCACCCACATCGTCAACGATCAAGAATGGCGAGCGTGAAACCGCCTGAACGACCGCTACGCTGATGAAGCCCCACGCCAAAGCGCGTTCACTCGAGTCGGCCCCGCCTGTTTCGGGCCGATGATAAGAGGCGAGCCGTACCCCGCAGGGTTCAAGGACCCCCGCGACATTGAGAAGTACGATACTCACATTGACCCCACGGTCTGGATCGATTCGTACGCCATGGCAATGGGCATCCAAGGCCATTCTGAGTTGCTCGCGGCACGCTACCTGCCGCTCATGATGGATGGCGTAAACCGCCAATGGTTCAACACCCTGATGGCGTGTATTTCACACGTTCGTTGGGTAACCCCAAGAGGAAGGTATGATGCGTACAGCAGCAAGTTTTCCCTCAGAAAGAAACCAAGGTTTATCGAACCAGGAGGAGCCAAGAAGCACGTTGAAGGTTGATGGCGGCGGGATGTAGTGCGGCGCAACACCAGGGATTCCGGCGCCAACGTGGAACCTGCACAACACAACCAAAGTACTTTGCCCCAACGAAACAGTGAGGTTGTCAATCTCACCGGCTTGCTGTAACAAAGGATTAACCGTATTGTGTGGAAGATGATTGTTTGCAGAAAACAGTAGAACAAGTATTGCAGTAGATTGTATTTCAGTAAAGAGAATTGGACCGGGGTCCACAGTTCACTAGAGGTGTCTCTCCCATAAGACAAACAGCATGTTGGGTGAACAAATTACAGTTGGGCAATTGACAAATAAAGAGAGCATGACCATGCACATACATATCATGATGAGTATAGTGAGATTTAATTGGGCATTACGACAAAGTACATAGACCGCCATCCAACTGCATCTATGCCTAAAAAGTCCACCTTCAGGTTATCATCCGAACCCCCTCCAGTATTAAGTTGCAAAGCAACAGACAATTGCATTAAGTATGGTGCGTAATGTAATCAACAACTACATCCTTAGACATAGCATCAATGTTTTATCCCTAGTGGCAACAGCACAACACAACCTTAGAACTTTCTCACATCGTCCCTGTGTCAATGCAGGCATGAACCCACTATCGAGCATAAATACTCCCTCTTGGAGTTACAAGCATCTACTTGGCCAGAGCATCTACTAGTAACGGAAAGCATGCAAGATCATAAACAACACATAAGCATAACTTTGATAATCAACATAACAAGTATTCTCTATTCATCGGATCCCAACAAACGCAACATATAGAATTACGGATAGATGATCTTGATCATGTTAGGCAGCTCACAAGATCCGACAATGATAGCACAATGGGGAGAAGACAACCATCTAGCTACTGCTATGGACCCATAGTCCAGGGGTAGACTACTCACACATCACACCGGAGGCGACCATGGCGGCGTAGAGTCCTCCGGGAGATGATTCCCCTCTCCCAGGTGCCGGAGGCGATCTCCCTGGATCCCCCGAGATGGGATCGGCGTTGGCGGCGTCTCCGGGAAGGTTTTCCGTATCGTGGCTCTCGGTGCATGGGGGTTTCGTCACGGAGGCTATTTGTAGGCGGAAGGGCAGGTCAAGAGGCGGCACGGGGGCCCCACACCACGGGCCGCGCGGCCAAGGGGGGCCGCGCCGCCCTAGGGTGTGGCCCCTCGTCGCCCCTCTTCGTCTCTCCTTCGGACTTCTGGAAGCTTCGTGGAAAAATAGGCCCCCTGGGCTTTGATTTCGTCCAATTCCGAGAATATTACCTTACTAGGATTTCTGATACTAAAAACAGCAGAAAACATCATCTGGCACTTCGGCATCTTGTTAATAGGTTAGTTCCAGAAAATGCACGAATATGACATAAAGTGTGCATAAAACATGTAGATAACATCAATAATGTGGCATGGAACATAAGAAATTATCGATACGTCGGAGACGTATCAGCATCCCCAAGCTTAGTTCTGCTCGTCCCGAGCAGGTAAAACGATAACACAGATAATTTCTGGAGTGACATGCCATCATAACCTTGATCATACTATTTGTAAAGCATATGTAGTGAATGCAGCGATCAAAACAATGTATATGACATGAGTAAACAAGTGAATCATAAAGCAAAGACTTTTCATGAATAGCACTTCAAGACAAGCATCAATAAGTCTTGCATAAGAGTTAACTCATAAAGCAATAATTCAAAGTAAAGGCATTGAAGCAACACAAAAGAAGATTAAGTTTCAGCGGTTGCTTTCAACTTGTAACATGTATATCTCATGGATATTGTCAACATAGAGTAATTTAATAAGTGCAATAAGCAAGTATGTAGGAATCAATGCACAGTTCACACAAGTGTTTGCTTCTTGAGGTGGAGAGAAATAGGTGAACTGACTCAACATTGAAAGTAAAAGAATGGTCCTCCATAGAGGAAAAGCATCGATTGCTATATTTGTGCTAGAGCTTTGATTTTGAAAACATGAAACAATTTTGTCAACGGTAGTAATAAAGCATATGCATCATGTAAATTATATCTTATAAGTTGCAAGCCTCATGCATAGTGTACTAATAGTGCCCGCACCTTGTCCTAATTAGCTTGGACTACCGGATCATCACAATGCATTGTTTTAACCAAGTGTCACAAAGGGGTACCTCTATGCCGCCTGTACAAAGGTCTAAGGAGAAAGCTCGCATTGGATTTCTCGCTATTGATTATTCTTCAACTTAGACATCCATACCGGGACAACATAGACAACAGATAATGGACTCCTCTTTTATGCATAAGCATATAACAACAATTAATAATTTTCTCATTTGAGATTGAGGATATATGTCCAAAACTGAAACTTCCACCATGGATCATGGCTTTAGTTAGCGGCCCAATGTTCTTCTCTAACATATGCATGCTTAACCATAAGGTGGTAGATCTCTCTTACTTCAGACAAGACGGACATGCATAGCAACTCACATGAAATTCAACAATGAATAGTTGATGGCGTCCCCAGTGAACATTGTTATCGCACAACAAGCAACTTAATAAGAGATAAAGTGCATAATTACATATTCAATACCACAATAGTTTTTAAGCTATTTGTCCCATGAGCTATATATTGCAAAGGTGAATGATGGAATTTTAAAGGTAGCACTCAAGCAATTTACTTTGGAATGGCGGAAAATACCATGTAGTAGGTAGGTATGGTGGACACAAATGGCATAGTGGTTGGCTCAAGTATTTTGGATGCATGAGAAGTATTCCCTCTCGATACAAGGTTTAGGCTAGCAAGGCTTATTTGAAACAAACACAAGGATGAACCAGTGCAGCAAAACTCACATAAAAGACATATTGAAAACATTATAAGACTCTACACCGTCTTCCTTGTTGTTCAAACTCAATACTAGAAATTATCTAGACCTTAGAGAAACCAAATATGCAAACCAAATTTTAGCATGCTCTATGTATTTCTTCATTAATGGGTGCAAAGCATATGATGCAAGAGCTTAATCATGAGCACAACAATTGCCAAGTATCACATTACCCAAGACATTTATAGCAATTACTACATGTATCATTTTCCAATTCCAACCATATAACAATTTAACGAAGGAGAAACTTCGCCATGAATACTATGAGTAGAAACCAAGGACATACTTGTCCATATGCTACAGCGGAGCGTGTCTCTCTCCCATAAAGTGAATGCTAGGATCCATTTTATTCAAACAAAACAAAAAACAAAAACAAACCGACGCTCCAAGAAAAAGCACATAAGATGTGATGGAATAAAAATATAGTTTCAGGGGAGGAACCTGATAATGTTGTCGATGAAGAAGGGGATGCCTTGGGCATCCCCAAGCTTAGACGCTTGAGTCTTCTTGATATATGCAGGGGTGAACCGCCGGGGCATCCCCAAGCTTAGAGCTTTCACTCTCCTTGATCATGTTGCATCATACTCCTCTCTTGATCCTTGAAAACTTCCTCCACACCAAACTCGAAACAACTCATTAGAGGGTTAGTGCACAATATAAATTGACATATTCAGAGGTGACACAATCATTCTTAACACTTCTGGACATTGCATAATGCTACTGGACATTAGTGGATCAAAGAAATTCATCCAACATAGCAAAAGAGGCAATGCGAAATAAAAGGCAGAATCTGTCAAAACAGAACAGTTCGTATTGACGAATTTTAAAATGGCACCAGACTTGCTTAAATGAAAATGCTCAAATTTAATGAAAGTTGCGTACATATCTGAGGATCATGCACGTAAATTGGCTTAATTTTCTGAGCTACCTACAGGGAGGTGGACCCAGATTCGTGACAGCAAAGAAATCTGGAACTGTGCAGTAATCCAAATCTAGTACTTACTTTTCTATCAACGGCTTAACTTGGCACAACAAAACACAAAACTAAGATAAGGAGAGGTTGCTACAGTAGTAAACAACTTCCAAGACACAAAATAAAAACAAAGTACTGTAGGTAAAAAACATGGGTTGTCTCCCATAAGCGCTTTTCTTTAACGCCTTTCAGCTAGGCGCAGAAAGTGTGTATCAAGTATTATCAAGAGATGAAGTGTCAACATCATAATTTGTTCTCATAATAGAATCAAAAGGTACCTTCATTATCTTTCTAGGGAAGTGTTCCATACCTTTCTTGAGAGGAAATTGATATTTTATATTACCTTCCTTCATATCAATAATAGTACCAACAGTTCGAAGAAAAGGTCTTCCCAATATAATGGGACAAGATGCATTGCATTCAATATCCAAGACAACAAAATCAACGGGAACAAGGTTATTGTTAACGGTAATATGAACATTATCAACTTTACCCAAAGGTTTCTTTGTAGAATGATCAGCAAGATTAACATCCAAATAACAATTTTTCAGTGGTGGCAAGTCAAGCATATTATAAATTTTCTTAGGCATAACAGAAATACTTGCACCAAGATCACATAAAGCATTACAGTCAAAATCTTTAACCTTCATCTTAATTATGGGCTCCCAACCATCCTCTAGCTTTTTAGGAATAGAGGCTTCACGCTCTAGTTTCTCCTCTCTAGCTTTTATGAGAGCATTTGTAATATGATGCGTGAAAGCCAAATTTATAGCACTAGCGTTAGGACTTTTAGCAAGTTTTTGCAAGAACTTTATAACTTCAGAGATGTGGCAATCATCAAAATTCAAACCATTATAATCTAAAGCAATGGGATCATCATCCCCAATGTTGGAAAAAATTTCAGCAGCTTTATCACAGCAGTTTCAAAGTAGTTTTAGCAGTTTCAGGCAGTTTTTCGCGCTTTGCATTAGAAGTGGAAACATTGCTAACACCAATTCTTTTATTAGTATTAGTAGGAGGTCCAGCAACATGTGTAGCATTAGCATTACTAGTGGTGGTAATAGTTCAAACTTTAGTTATATTCTTCTCTTTAGCTAGTTTTTTATTTTCTTCTCTATCCCACCTAGCACGCAGTTCAGCCATTAATCTTATATTCTCATTAATTCTAACTTGAATGGCATTTGCTGTAGTAACATCAACATGTTCTTCTTGTGCAACCAATGAAGCTAGTGGAACATTATTAGGATCGATATTAGTCCTATCATTCACAAGCATAGACATAATAGCATCAATCTTATCACTCAAGGAAGAGGTTTCTTCGACAGAATTTACCTTCTTACCTTGTGGAGCTCTTTCCGTGTGCCATTCAGAGTAATTGATCATCATATTATCAAGAAGCTTTGTTGCTTCACCAAGAGTGATGGACATAAAGGTACCTCCAGCAGCTGAATCCAATAAATTCCGTGAAGAAAAATTTAGTCCTGCATAGAAGGTTTGGATGATCATCCAAGTAGTCAGTCCATGGGTTGGGCAATTTTTAACCAGAGATTTCATTCTTTCCCAAGCTTGAGCAACATGTTCAGTATCTAATTGTTTAAAATTCATTATGCTACTCCTCAAAGATATAATTTTAGCAGGGGGATAATATCTACCAATAAAAGCATCCTTGCATTTAGTCCATGAATCAATACTATTCTTAGGCAGAGATAGCAACCAATCTTTAGCTCTTCCTCTTAATGAGAAAGGGAACAATTTTAATTTTATAATGTCACCATCTACATCTTTATATTTTTGCATTTCACATAGTTCAACAAAATTATTAAGATGGGCAGCAGCATCATCGAACTAACACTGAAAATTGCTCTCGCATAACAAGATTCAGTAAAGCAGGTTTAATTTCAAAGAATTCTGCTTTGTAGTAGCAGGTGGAGCAATAGGTGTGCATAAGAAATCATTATTATTTGTGGTTGTGAAGTCACACAACTTAGTATTTTCAGCGTTGGCCATTTTAGCAACAAGAATAAAACAAACTAGATAAAGTAAATGCAAGTAAACTAATTTTTTTGTGTTTTTGATATAGCAAACAAGATAGCAAATAAAGTAAAACTAGCAACTAATTTTTTTGTATTTTGATTTAGTGCAGCAAACAAAGTAGTAAATAAAACTAAGCAAGGCAAAAACAAAGTAAAGAGATTGAGAAGTGGAGACTCCCCTTGCAGCGTGTCTTGATCTCACTTCGCAACGGCGCCGTAAAATATGCTTGATGGCGTGTATTTCACACGTTCGTTGGGCAACCCCAAGAGGAAGGTATGATGCGCACAGCAGCAAGTTTTCCCTCGTAAAGAAACCAAGGTTTATCGAACCAGGAGGAGCCAAGAAGCACGTTGAAGGTTGATGGCGGCGGGATGTAGTGCGGCGCAACACCAGGGATTCCGGCGCCAACGTGGAACCCGCACAACACAACCAAAGTACTTTTCCCCAACGAAACAAAGTGAGGTTGTCAATCTCACCGGCTTGCTGTAACAAAGGATTAACCGTATTGTGTGGAAGATGATTGTTTGCAGAAAACAGTAGAACAAGTATTGCAAGAGATTGTATTTCAAGAAAGAGAATTGGACCGGGGTCCACAGTTCACTAGAGGTGTCTCTCCCATAAGACAAACAACATGTTGGGTGAACAAATTACAGTTGGGCAATTGACAAATAAAGAGAGCATGACCATGCACATACATATCATGATGAGTATAGTGAGATTTAATTGGGCATTACGACAAAGTACATAGACCGCCATCCAACCGCATCTATGCCTAAAAAGTCCACCTTCAAAGTTATCATCCGAACCCCCTCCAAGATTAAGTTGCAAAGCAATGCATAATTGCATTAAGTATGGTGCGTAATGTAATCAACAACTACATCCTTAGACATAGCATCAATGTTTTATCCCTAGTGGCAACAGCACAACACAACCTTAGAACTTTCTCACATCGTCCAGTGTCAATGCAGGCATGAACCCACTATCGAGCATAAATACTCCCTCTTGGAGTTACAAGCATCTACTTGGCCAGAGCATCTACTAGTAACGGAAAGCATGCAAGATCATAAACAACACATAAGCATAACTTTGATAATCAACATAACAAGTATTCTCTATTCATCGGATCCCAACAAACGCAACATATAGAATTACAGATAGATGATCTTGATCATGTTAGGCAGCTCACAAGATCCGACAATGATAGCACAATGGGGAGAAGACAACCATCTAGCTACTGCTATGGGCCCATAGTCCAGGGGTAGACTACTCACACATCACACCGGAGGCGACCATGGCGGCGTAGAGTCCTCCGGGAGATGATTCCCCTCTCCGGCAGGGTGCCGGAGGCGATCTCCTGGATCCCCCGAGATGGGATCGGCGTTAGCGGCGTCTCTGGAAGGTTTTCCGTATCGTGGCTCTCGGTACTGGGGGTTTCGTCACGGAGGCTATTTGTAGGCGGAAGGGCAGGTCAAGAGGCGGCACGGGGGCCCCACACCACAGGGCCGCGCGTGTTGTGGGTATACTTCATGGGTGTACCATCGACAGTGCCTAGATCCGGCAAGCCCGGGTGGCCCACAGACGGTGATGAGGCATGTGGCCCATCGGGCGGCCCAGTTGCTGTTGATCGTGAAGGAAGAAGTCCAGCCCAGGATCAGCAGGCCGGATCCGTACCGACCTAGGAGTGACCCGGATCCAGGGAGGCCCATGAGGAACCCGGATCCAGTACGACGTGTATGGAAGGCGGATCCGTGACGTGCACGGCAAGATATTGTACCGTAGCTAGGCTATCTGTAATCCGGCTAGGACTCTCCATGTAAACCCTAGATCCGTGCGCCTTTATAAGCCGGATCCCGGGAGCCCTAGAGGCACAACCACAACTCATTGTAACAACGCGAAAGCGCCCAGATAATTCCAGACAAGCAGCAGTAGGCCCTGTCATCGTGCAGGTGTTCCGAAGCTGGGTAACTCGCGTACCACCGTCCCGTGTGCACTCCGCCCTATGGCCCCTACTTCTTCTCCCCCTCGTGAGGATCCCTCCTCCGGGGTACCGTCGATTAGGCAACGACAGTTGGCGCCCACCGTGGGGCCCGTGGCGTCTGGAGGCCGGAACCGGGAGGGTTCCGCCATGGGAAGCTACGACGACACCATCGCTGTGGGGCGCGTCCTTTACGCCGGAAATCTGCCGATCGTCCCTCCGGATGAGTGCTGGATTCCGGCTAGGACAAACCCCGTCAAGCTCTCCATCGTCCCAATTGGCGGCATTCACATCTTCATCGGGGAAACCGTCGATTCCGACGGAAACCCACTGGTAGGTAACGCAGACGCGACCGCCGCAGAGCTGGACGCTGTCGCGAAGATCCGATCTGAGATGCAGGAGCTTCCCAAGGAAGATTCCGCCTCGGATCTGGAAATTTCAAAGCCCACCCAATCCGCCCCCGAGCAGAAACAAAGGTGGAAGACCAATGCAGATCCGCCTGGGTTTCCCAGTGTTAGAAAAGCAGAGGTGCCACTTCGTACACTTCTTGGCCCACACCGCCGGAACCGCCCCTCAAGAAGACGGAGTTGGTCCCGAGCAGTAGAGGCACCGGAAAGCGGCGCAGATCCGGATCAGGCTCAGCTTGTCGGAGAAAGCGAAGCTCCGGTTGAAGAGTCGATTTTGGGCAATCTGAGCCCAATTTCCGGCGACACCCCGTCCACGGAATCTGATGACTTCGTTCGCAAGATAAGGGAGTACGGATACGGCGATCAGCCTGAAGTCGACTCCGCCCAGCCCAAGCAGGTTCTCGCAACGGTAGCAGCGCTGGGACAAACTGGATCCGGAGACCAAGTCAGCCAATCTGACCCCCAACCATCCCATCAAGGATCTCCAATGTCTCGAGTGCGACCCCAAAGGGATTCTCCTCGGAGGAAATCTTGTCGCCAGAGGAGGTGGCCGCGCGAGCAGTTCTTAACACACCTATAACCCCGGGCGACGCCGCAGATCCTGGAGGCCCTAGAGACCGCCGTAAAGGAAATGCTGGCCACAGCCAAGAGGCTCGCCGATACCGAAGCTGCGTTAAGGATAGGAAGGGCAGATCATGCAGCCTGGACGGAAAACTTCGAGAGACAGACCGCGAGATTGCTGCCACACTCGAGCAGGTCAAGAGCAGGTGGGCTGAGTGGGAGGTAAAGATGACCTATGCGCAGCGGAGGCCGATCGAATTGTTAGAGAAGCAATTCCGCCTCGCAGTAATACCCTTCAACACGCCCGCGCAGATCACCACGCTGAAACTCCAAAGGACAACATGCAGAAAGCTGCGGAATTGCTGAAGTAGAAGGACGAAGAAGATGATATCAACTATCTCCGCACACTTGTCGCTTCAGCAATGCAGCAGCAGAACAAGGCAGATACTTCACGCAGTTGGAATCCAATCCGGATAATCGTGTATCTACCGCGCAGATGGACGATGAATCGCACACCGGATCGTCGGAGCGCAGAAGAAGGGCCAGGGAGCACCCAAATCCGATCCCCGTTCCGTCACAGACGCCTCCGTCGGATCCAAGGAAGGGAAAGGACGCGATGTACTCCGGAAGAGACAAATACCGCAACCCCTCACCTCCACCCAACGGTTACCCGCGACCCCCTCGCCGCCGTAGTCCAGCCGGAAACACCAGGCCCGTAGGGCATGGTGCGCTTGTTATCCGCGATAACGTGCTGCCAAGAAACAGGGAGCGCTCGCCGGAACCTCGCCGGAATCAGAACAATGTTCATGAGCCTGAGCCCAGGAGGAGTCGGAATGAAGATCGCGGTCCAGAGCCTCGCCGGAACCGCGATCCGTAACCTCGTCGGAGCCGCGATCCGGAACCTCGCAGAGCCGGACCCGCAGCCTCGTCGGAGCCGTGACCCGAGCCTCGCCGGAACGACCAGGGCAGCCAGCGCCAAGGCGAAGGCAGCCACAGGAGCCGGAGTCAGCACCAGGAAGGCCGAGGAGATTCAGATGGCGGAAGCAAGAAGTCAGACCGCCCACCTCGCAGGTCTCCCTCACCACCACCTAGCGGTGGCGGCGGAGGTGGAGGCGGAGGCAATGGCCGGAGATCTCGCTCTCGCTCCAAGTCTCCTCGCCACGGCTCGCGCGACGCGCGGGACCGCCTTAACGAGTACAGAACCGACTACATTGGTCCGAAGTGCTTTGGCAGGATGATTCGAGAGGAACCAAAGCCAAGGATGAACCTCAAGCTACCCGGAAATCTGAAGCATTATGATGGCACCGAAAGGCCGGATACCTGGATTGAGGATTACTACAATGTCAGTAACCTTCACCGGAGGAACCCCTAACATCGCCTCGCCGCATGCTCCGATTGTACCTTGTAGGTCCAGCCCGGATCTGGCTCAGCGACCTCGAGAAGAACTCCATCTTTTGCTGGTTCGACCTGAAGAACGCTTTTGAGAAACACTTCAGGGGCACCTACAAGAGACCTGCCACAACAAGCGACCTACAGGCTTGCATCCAGAAGAAGGGCGAAACATCAAGGAATTTCCTTACCCGATGGTTGGCATGCAGAAACGAGTGCGAGAACGTTGACAACCGCACGGCAATGCACGCCTTCATTGGGGGCTTGCAGCGAGGAGGATTGCTGCGACACAAGCTAACCTGCATGGTCAATGCAAATCAACTGACGTTGGATGACATGATCACCATCGCTAGCGATCACACTGCCGCCGACGACGACGCAGGCGGTGATCTCGCAG
This sequence comes from Lolium perenne, assembly GCF_019359855.2. Classification (NCBI taxonomy): domain Eukaryota; kingdom Viridiplantae; phylum Streptophyta; class Magnoliopsida; order Poales; family Poaceae; genus Lolium; species Lolium perenne. The sequence goes on from NC_067249.2 coordinate 14,179,992, forward strand.
CCACAGCAATCCCCCTGCACCAACAAAAGAAGAACCGTGACAACGGCGGCAGCAGCAGCCATAAGCGCAAGAACCCTGATGACCAGAAGAGTGGCGGATCCGAGATGGTCGCCATGGCGTTTCAACGCGGAGGTCCAGGAGGCGGAAGAGGACGCGGACGCGGAGGCGGAGCCGGCAGGGGTCAGCAGCATACCTCCGAGGTCACTGCTGCCGGATCCCGCGCACCGCAAACCTATGAAGAGTACAGAGACATGCCCTGTCTGGCCCATCTGGATCCGGTTACAGGGAAGTCCACTCATACCAACCGCAACTGCAAGTGGGTCAATGATCTAAAGAACGACCCGGAGGCCGGATACAAGCGCGCCCGGAAGCACCGCCCTCGCGGAAAAGGTGGCAAGGGCAAGAACAAGGACAAGGAGGACGATAGTTCCGAGGCGATGGATGAGGATGATAACTCGCCGGATCCCAAGGCAGGATCCGCAGGAAAATCCAACCCATTCGACAAACAGAGCGTGGGGGCTTACCACACTTTCCTCGGAACCCCAACAGTACGCGCCTCCAAGTCAGCTACCCGGATCCTGAACGCCATAGTTCCGGCTGTGCCGCAGTACGTCAGGTGGTCGGAAATCCCGTGCACATTTGATCGGAAGGATCATCCCGCAATTGTGCCGAAGGAATGCTACGCCTTGGTTGTAAGTCCCCGCATCGATGGGTATGACTTCTCCAAGTGCCTCATGGATGGTGGAGCTAGCCTGAACATCATGTACCTGGAGACTCTAGAGCGGATGAACCTCACCAAGGAACAGCTCAAACACAGTACCACTGAGTTTCATGGCGTGGTTCCGGTAAGAAGGCGAACTCCCTCGGCAGCATCACACTTCCCGTGGCTTTTGGCGATGTTCATAATTTCCGCGAAGAGAAGATCACGTTTGAAGTTGTGCCCTTCAAGAGCTCCTACCACGTCATCTTCGGCAGGCCCACCTACCACAAGTTCCACGCAAGAGCGTGCTACATCTACAACAAGCTCAAGATTCCGGGTCCTAAAGGTATGATTACCGTATCCGGAGACTACAAAAGCTCATGAGTGCGAGTTAGGCGAAGCCGCCTTCGCAGTCTGTGATATCCGGAGAAGAGCTGAAAGGCTACAGAGCCGCGGTGGATCCGACTGAGATGCAGACCACCAAGAAGCAAATCTCCGAGCAGAAAACCTCCTTCAAGCCCGCGATAGAAACCAAGAAGCACGACCTCATCCCAGGTGACTCTTCCAAGCAGGTTTCAATGAGCCAACATGGACCCCAAATAGGAAAGCGCGCTCGTCGAGTTCCTCCGCGCCAACATGGATAGCTTCCCAGGGCAACCTTCGCACATGGCCGGCGTACCTAGGGAACTCGCCGAGCACTACCTCAACATAAATCCGGGGGCCAAACCAGTGAAGCAAGCTATGCGACGCTTTGGAGATAAGAAGCGCCGCGCCATAGGAATGGAACTAGCAAAGTTACTAGAAGCAGGTTTTGTAATAGAAGTTATCCATACCGATTGGGTCGCAAATCCCGTCCTTGTACCCAAAAAGAACACTGAAATACTAAGAATGTGCATCGATTACTCTGGCTTGAACAAACATTGCCCGAAGGATCCGTTCCCCTTGCCGCGCATTGACCAAGTCATTGATTCGACGGCGGGGCGGAACTTCTGTGTTTTCTTGATGCGTATTCCGGTATCATCAGATCCGGATGAAGGAATCCGACCAAAAGGCGACTTCATTCATTACCCCTTTGGTACTTACTGCTATGTTACTATGCCTTTTGGTTTGAAAATGCAGGTGCTACTTACCAACGTACGATGCAGCGGTGCACGAAGGACCAAATTGGCCGAACGTGCACGCTTACGTCGACGACATCGCGGTCATGACCCGGAAAGGATCCGACTTGATCAGCGATCTCACGTAAACCTTCGACAACCTCCGCAGGTACAAGATGATGTTGAATCCGCTGAAGTGCGTCTTTGGCGTGCCGGCGGAAAACTCCTTGGCTTCATAGTCTCTCACAGAGGCATTGAGGTTAACCCGGAAAAGATCAAGGCAATCCTGTGCATCAAAAGGCCAACTTGTCTCAAAGATGTGCAACGACTAACTGGTTGTGTTGCAGCAATCGCAGGTTTGTCACCTGCCTTGGCGAGAAGGCACTACCTCTGTACAAGCTGCTGAAGAAAACAGACAAGTTTGTCTGGGACGACGCAGCTGATGCAGCTCTTCGAGGGTTGAAGGAGATACTCACCTCCCCGCCTATCTTGGCAGCTCCAGTAGAGTCAGAGCCAATGCTCCTTTATCTGGCAGCTACCAACAAAGTCGTCGACCTCGTCATCGTGGTGGAGCGAAAGGAAGAAGGTCATGAATATGACGTCCGTAGACCTGTCTACTACATCGGCGAGGTGCTGACGGAATCAAAACAGAGATATCCTCACTTTCGAAGCTAGCTTATGGCGTGTTCCTAGGCAGCCGGAAGTTGAGGCATTATTTCCAAGAGCATCCAAGAATGTGTGAGCAAGGCTCCGCTGTCAACAATTCTCAACAACGCCGACGCAACAGGACGTACGGCTAAATGGGGCATCGAATTATCCGCCTTCGACATCGCTTACAAGCCAAGGACTGCGGTAAAATCTCGTGTTCGGCAGATTTCGTTGCAGATTGGACAAGCTCCGGATGCAAGTCCTGGAGCCGGAACCCGTAAACATGGGTCATGCACTTCGACGGATCCAAGCAAGCATCAAGGCTCAGGAGCCGGAGTCACCCTGAAGTCCCCTACCGGAGAAGAATTGCAGTATGTTCTGCAGATCCACTTCGAAGCTACCAACAACATGGCGGAATATGAGGCTCTACTACACGGTCTGCGCATCGCTAAGGAAATAGGGATCAAGCACATCATATGCTGTGGAGATTCCGACCTGGTGGCACAACAAGTAGCCGGAACCTGGAACGCCAGAAATTCCGTCATGGCGGCCTACAGAGACGAAGTTGACGAGATTGCCAAGAGCTTCCTCGGATACGAAGTCAAGTACGTCAGGAGAGACGATAACACAGCGGCTGACATGCTTTGCAAGCTCGGATCGGGCAGGAGACCACTTCCGCCTGGCATTTTCCTGGAGCATCTCCGGATACCCTCGATTAAGGGCGCTAACCGGAAAACCCAGAGGTGGCGGTGTCTCCGGCTAGGGAAGTGATGGCTATCATTCCGGCCTGGACCCAGCCTTTCCTGGACTACCTCATCGATCGAAGTTGCCGGAGGACGAGGTCCTCGCACGACGTATCGTCGAGCGAGCACGAACCTACACAATAGTTGATGGACAGCTCTACAAACGAAGTGCAGCAGGGGTATTTCTTAAATGCGTCTCCAATCAAGATGGCATTGAAATCCTCAGAGAGATCCACGCAGGGGACTGCGGGCATCACGCCGCTCCCAGATCACTCGTTGCAAAAGCTTTTCGGTTAGGTTTCTATTGGCTTACAGCTAAAGAAGACGCTGATAAAATAGTCAAGACCTGCCGAGGTTGTCAGTACTACGCTACTCAACCAAACGCTCCAGCCCAAGAGCTGAAGACCATACCTATCACCTGGCCATTTGCGGTCTGGGGGCTTGATATGGTTGGTAAGTTAAAAAAATCATCTCCTGGCGGTTTTGAGTACCTCCTGGTCGCTGTTGACAAGTTCAGCAAATGGATCGAGGCTAAGCCAGTGAGAAAAGCCGACGGTGCTACGGCACTAAAATTCGTCTGCAGCCTCGTGATGAGATTCGGCATCCCGCACAGCATAATCACAGATAATGGCACGAACTTTGCTCAAGGAGAATTGAGGGATTATTGTGAGACAATGGGGATACGACTGGACCTCGCATCTGTGGCTCATCCACAGTCCAATGGTCAGGTTGAAAGGGCTAACGGCCTAATATTATCAGGAATTAAACCACGCCTTGAAGGACCGCTGCGACGAGCAGCCGGAGCTTGGGCTGATGAGTTGGAGGCTGTTCTGTGGAGTTTACGAACTACCCCTAACAGATCAACAGGGTTTACCCCTTTTTTCCTGGTATACGGATCCGAAGCCGTACTTCCCTCCGACATCATCCACGATTCACCGCGAGTTTCCGCCTACAATGAAGAAACAGCTGACGAGGCAAGACAGCTATCTGTGGACCCTGATCGAGGAAGCTCGGAACTTAGCAGATCGTAGATCCGCCATCTATCAACAAAAGCTCCGACGTTATCACAAATCGTCGAGTTCTAAACGCTCCTTTATGGCAGGAGACCTGGTCCTCCGCCTTCGACAGGTGAAAGACCATAAGCTGCAATCTCCATGGGAAGGACCCTTCGTCGTTAGCAAAGTGCTTCATAACGGGTCGTACTACCTTGTCGATTTCCGCGAGTTAAGGGATAGACCTGCTAATTGGCACCGGAAACGCAAGCGTGAGGATCCGGATGACATCTACGATGAAACAGATCGCCCTTGGAATATCGCACAGCTACGTCCTTTCTACACTTAGCATATATTTTCCGAGTTCTAAACTCTGTAATAGTTATACATGATCAATGAAATAAAGCTTCTGGTTCACTCTTTTGAGTCTTTTACCTCCTTTACTTGTTCATTTTAGATCGTGTATGTTTTTTCCAACTAAAACCGCAGAGCTGGATTTTTTCCGCCTAGGCGTGTATGAAAGTTGTGATTTTCAAAATCGTCCTTTAGGACGTAAGCTTAAGTTTTACGATAAAGTTGTTATCTGCTGCGAACTCGTGGATTCCTAGTAGCGATTTCCGGCACCTATGCCTGGGGGCTTGTTTCCACGGTTATGGACGGACTGCCATTGGGCTTCGTCGCCGCTGGCGAGCGTTTCCGGCTAAGGTTTTCCGGCTCGTGGAAGGTCAAGCGAGCAAGCCGGAAAATAACGAAGTCAGCACTTGCTTTCCGACATAAAACGAAACATGCACACAATATTTAACGGATAGCAGGATAAGTGTTTCCGCCCCATGCATAATTGTTTCGTTCCTAGCTACTTAAGAATTTAAAGTCTTATTACAAACCCTCGCTGGGGCCAAAATGATGCATTGCTTTTCCCGCAGAATAAAAGTTCTCACTCCCCCTTAGCCGGAGAAGTTTTGCCCTCTCGGATCTTGTTCCTTGGCGCCTTCGGCCGGAGAAGACACGTCTTCTTCACTTTCCTTTTCTTCGGAAGCAGCAGTGCTGGTCTTGGGTTCTTCTTGGGGCGCATCCTTGGAGCTGGTCCAGGTAAACTCGGCTCCGGATTCCGCAGGTCGCGCCTGGGCGTCGAGATCCTTCAAAAGTTCCGCTTCTAAGGCCTCGTCAGCCGAGGACGACCTTGTCGTAGAATTCCTCGTGCCGGATCCTGCGCGCGATGCGGGTGTCGTAGCCGCTCACTGCATCCAGCAGCTCGCCGACGTCCGCATCCGGAGGAACGCCCGTGGTCACTTCATCAAGATCAAGACCCGGAGTATGTGCTAGGCACATGGTCAAGGCCATTGCAGCTGCGCCTCGGGCTGAAGATGCTTGTAGATCAATCACCAGCTCGGCAGAACGTCCATCTTACCATTAAGCTTGCGCACGTCACAAGTGCGGCTCCTTTTGATGTTCAAATTATGGCATATTTTGCGGGAGGCGGAGATGAGATCCTTGCAGTCATCACCCGCGAGTTGCGTAAGATCGTCTCGTGGGAACAAATTCCGGCGCTGTTCCGGGTACCCAAGCGGCTCTACATAAAAAGATAATCAGGATATAGGCATGCAATTTGAGCGCAAAGTAAAAAAGAATCGGAGCAAATATCTTGACAAGGTTCCGATATCATACCCAAGATGTTCTCATTGAGCAAGTCCCAGTGCTGCTCCGCTGTCTCCATGAATTTCCGGAGTCCGTTGAGCTCCTTTTGCTGCCTCCTGATGGTCTCGCTGTCAGCATTCTTTTTCAGCTCCAGCTCGCCCTTCTCCCTGATATGCTCGGAGTTTTTCTCCGCCAGCTGCTTTTCGGCCTGCTCCCTCTTAAGTTCCGCCTCCTTTAGCTTCGTCTCCAATTCTTGGTACGAGGAGCGCAGGTTCTCAAGTTCAGTCGAAGCTGTTGCAAGGGAGGAGGATGCGCCTATAATAATATACGTTAACAGCAAATTTGAAGTCGGAATTTGGTTAATAACGAAGAAGGTGGAAACCAACCTTGGGCGTCTGCCAGTTGTTTAGCCAGTTCCGCATTCTCATCCTTCAGGGTCCGGATATTTTCCGCCTGACTCAGAGTAACGCGGCGCTGCAGGGCAATGTTCTTGTGCAGCTCGTAGTGCAGCGCCTGCTGTTCCTGTAAAATTTAAACAGTGCAGGAGTAAAAATTCCGCCTGTAGCAGTGGTTTCTTTTAAAGCATCATTGCCGGAACTTTTCCGCCATAATGCTTGGGGGCTACTGGTCCATTCTAAAAAACTTTCCCGGCAGTAATTTTTCTCTAAGCATTTAAGCGCTAACTACTTTTTGAGTTTCCGCCTACATGCTTGGGGGCTACTGGGGAGTACCTTTTGCTTGCAGATAAGTTGATCGCAGAACTGGCCAATGTTTTTCTTGAAGTCCTGGATCTCCGATGTCCTGGAATCCGGCTTCCCCCAGGCGTTGTTCAGCATGGCGTTGAGCAGGTCTTGTTCAAGTTCCCACTTCTCCGCCTCAGTCAGCTTGTTAAAAAACTTGGTGGCATACGCCTTGGGGGTGGAAGTGGTGTCCGCCGGATCTCCGAAGTTCTTCGGAAAAACGACTATGTCGCCAGCGCCCTCTCCAGCCTTCTCGGAAGTGACTTCCGCATCTCCTTGGCCTTGTGTTTCCGCCTCTTCTTGGGCAGGGCTTTTGGCCTTGGGATCTTCTTCCTCCAGGTGCCCGCTGCTAACCGGAATTATCTCCGGTGAAGTGTTTGCGGCAGGCGGGGGAGATGGGTCAGCCTGAGGAGGCGACGGTTGAGGAGTTGGGTGGGAAGCGCTGGGTGGAACTGGAGTAGAGGGACCAACAGCCGGAGATTTCTTCATGTACTTCGTGATGGGCTCCTGGCTGGTGGTCCGCGTGGCAGCGGTTTTCGGATTCCTGCAAACAAGTGAAAGGGTTTAGACAAGAAATAATTTCGCTAAGTAAAAATCGCATCATGCTCGGAAACTCACGGGGCACCGGGAATGATGGGGCGTGTGCCCTGGCCAGCCGTCGAGAGCATCCGTAGACGCGCACGCTCCGCCTTCCTTGAGTCAAGCGGAGGTGGTTTCGTCGTCTTTGGCTTCTTGGCGGAGGCCTCGCCGCTAGCTCCGGCTTCAGAGCCGGGAGCCTTGGCGCGGGGACGCTTTGTAGGTCGAGGAGCCGCCTTGCGGGGTGCCTGGTCCTCTTCCTCCTCGTCGTCTTCCGGAGCCTCCTCCGCCGTGTCGCTGGTAACGGGGACGCGAATGATGGTGCGGAAGTTGTCCTCCGCCAAAGTATTGAGCTGGAAGGAAAATGAACAGAAGTTAGAGTTATCCTTGTGAAGTTTGAAGCAACGGAAAGAACGAAGCTTACCGGAGGACACTGATCGTTCGTGTAGATATCCTTGAACAGTTCCGGGACCTGTTGGCCCCTCGGAATCTTCACCAGCGTCTTGATCCTTCTCTTCAGAGAATCAGCCGGAAGATCATGGCGGGTAACCCGGAGAAGATCGTCCGCCCCGGTATAAGCGCACATCAGGCGCGCGTTGTAGCGAAGAGGCTGGATTCTCCGGGAGAACCAGCTAAGCGTGAGCTGAGCTCCGGTCAGTCCGTCGTGGACTAGCCAGGAGATTCTCCGCGCAGCTTTCTCCAAGGTTGGGGTCAAGGCAAGTGGAGGCACGAAGCTCCAGCTTGCAAGTTCTTCTGGAGGTTCGTTGACGAACTGGGGAAGGCCTTCGTGGACATCCGGAACAGGAGCATTCTTCTCGTAGAACCATCCGGCGTTCCAGTACCGGACGGACTCGTGTGAATCATGGGGAGGATACATACGATTAGGGCGGAGCATAAACGTCATGCTTCCGCAGTTCACCATTGCTTTGTCCTTAGTTTCTTTCTTCACTCGGAAAAAGAATTGCCACAACTTGACATCTGGCCGGATCCCAAGATGTCCTTCGCAGAGAGTCACGAAGTTGGACAAGAGAAGGTATGAATTGGGGCAAATGTTGTGGGGCTGGAGCCCGTAGGTGTTGAGGATGGAGAGGAAAAATTCCGAACAAGGGAGTGAAAGACCGCGTTCCACCCAAGCCTTGGTCATGACAACTTCTCCGGCTTCTGGCTTGGGGGCGTCGGAGTCACGAACGAAACTCCAGTGTGTGGAGATCATTCCCTCGTTCTGGAGCTCTCTAAGCTCCACGTCGGTGGTTGCGCAAGGCCACCATTGACCTCGTTCTCCTTCACGGATCCGGGCCTTGGACGCCCTCTTGTTTTCCGCCTCCTGCACCTTTGCTGCCATCCGAGCTTGTCCCTCGAGTTCTTCTTGGAGCTCTTGGAGGGTAGGGATCCGGCTTGGAGCGGTGCTGGAAGATGCGGAAAAAGGTTGAGCTAGTCTGATGTCGGAAACATACGGTGGCAGGAATGATATAGGATCCGGGCATATGGGTTCTATTTGGTTGGGATCCGGGCTACTCGAAGAGCTACCAAAGGCAAAGTGACGATTCGAGTGGCATGCTTCCGGCTGCACCCATACAAAGTGTCTGAGTACCCGGATCACTAAGCCTATCTTCTACACTAGGTTGTCTTCTACAAGTCCGGCGTACTTACCGCTAATGGCGCGGTGGTGCGACGGAGCTCCGGCGGAAGATGAGGTCGCCGAACTTGAAGGAAATCGGCCCGCGTGACCACGAATCGGCGGCGGAGTAAGTTTCCCGTTCAAACGTGAGAATCTTGGAGCGAGGGAAGCCTTGGTTCGGCGGCACTCGAAGTTCACCGGGGCGAAGTTCGCCGGAATCAAGATCTGGCGGGCGGCGCGGCGCGAGGAGGAAGACGATGTGGTGAGAGGGGGTGAAAGAATGAATTTTTACCGGGCCGCGGGGTATTTATAGGCCGCGTTCGGAGATTCGGGATCCGGATCCAACGGTGGAAACTGAACGGTCGCGCCGTTGGATGGATGACACGTGTTTAGGTCAAATGCGGTAAAACGACGTGGAGGTAACTTAACCATGCACTCCCGAAAATTCCGGTTGAAGATTTGCATATGCGAAACTTTAGCGCGGGAAATGAGGAAGTTGTGCGCGGGAAATACGGAACTTCCGTTGTTAAGCATGATCTGAAGATGAAGGGTTTCCGAAACCGTTAGAGTCTTTTAAGATTCCGGGTGATTCTGTGAAGATAAGATTGGCTTTCGTTCAAGCAGGGAGTAACCCGGAAATGTTCTTTGGAACGTCGATGGATGAAGTCCCTCGGGATGGGAGCATTTTCCGGCTATAGGTTGGAAAAAGAAGAAAATGCAAAGTTGGAGCTCTTCAAGTTTCTCCGCGTTACCAACGTTTGCCGGAGATCATGATGGACCAGCAAGACGGAGACTGCAGGGGAAACTCGGAGAACTCTGGGGGCTACTGTTGTGGGTATACTTCATGGGTGTACCATCGACAGTGCCTAGATCCGGCAAGCCCGGGTGGCCCACAGACGGTGATGAGGCATGTGGCCCATCGGGCGGCCCGATTGCTGTTGATCGTGAAGGAAGAAGTCCAGCCCAGATCGGCAGGCCGGATCCGTACCGACCTAGGAGTGACCCGGATCCAGGAGGCCCATGAGGAACCCGGATCCAAGACGACGTGTATGGAAGGCGGATCCGTGACGTGCACGGCAAGATATTGTACCGTAGCTAGGCTATCTGTAATCCGGCTAGGACTCTCCATGTAAACCCTAGATCCGTGCGCCTTTATAAGCCGGATCCCGGGAGCCCTAGAGGCACAACCACAACTCATTGTAACAACGCGAAAGCGCCCAGATAATTCCAGACAAGCAGCAGTAGGCCCTGTCATCGTGCAGGTGTTCCGAAGCTGGGTAACTCGCGTACCACCGTCCCGTGTGCACTCCGCCCTATGGCCCCTACTTCTTCTCCCCCTCGTGAGGATCCCTCCTCCGGGGTACCGTCGATTAGGCAACGACAGCGCGGCCAAGGGGGGGGCCGCGCCGCCCTAGGGTGTGGCCCCCTCGTCGCCCCTCTTCGTCTCTCCTTCGGACTTCTGGAAGCTTCGTGGAAAAATAGGCCCCTGGGCTTTGATTTCGTCCAATTCCGAGAATATTTCCTTACTAGGATTTCTGAAACCAAAAACAGCAGAAAACAAAGAATCGGCACTTCGGCATCTTGTTAATAGGTTAGTTCCAGAAAATGCACGAATATGACATAAAGTGTGCATAAAACATGTAGATAACATCAATAATGTGGCATGGAACATAAGAAATTATCGATACGTCGGAGACGTATCACACCCTCACCGCCAACAGCATCGACTCTTGGGAAGAAGCCCGTGCCGCATTCATCCAGCACTTCGCTAGCGCGTACACTCGCGCAACAACTATAGAAGACCTGGATCGCTGTGTCCAGGGTCCGCGTGAGTCGACTCGTCGGTGGGTGCAGCGCTGGCAAGATATGTGGACGACCTCCAGCGGCATTAGCACGGACACGGCGATCTACTGCTTCTGGCGGTGCTGCCGGTACGAGCCGCTAAGCGCCAAGCTCCGCCACGTCAGCAGAGATAACATCTCAATCTCCGAGCTCTTTGACATCGCCACCCGCTACGCCGACGAAGACCCTACAGTCGACTCAGACGACGAGTACGGCCAGCGGCGCAATCACCGCCCCGTTCACACAGATTCTCGATGCGGCGACTACCGGTTCGGCAGTCGATCTGACAACGGCAAGCGCCGCGCCGACGGAGGACACAACGAGCTCGTCGCCAACGCCGATTACGAGCAGCGCGAGCCAAAATCCTTCCGACGCGACAACCGTGCGCCGCGGGAGGATCGACCTCAGCCTAAGCGCTTCGATGCCCGCAACCTCCTGGACGCCCTGTGCATCTACCACAGCAGGGAGGGCAAGCCCTCAACACACACGACGGGAAACTGCTACTCCCTGAAGCAGATAGAGAAGGCCCGCCGCGCCAAGGAAAACGACGGTGGCAATCAGCACAAAGACCGTGCCAAGGACTCAGACCAGCACAAGGGAGAGGGGTTCGGTCGCAGCGTCGGCTCGCTCCACACCTTCACCGGAGTCGGCGATCGCCGGGACAGGAAAGTCCTCGCAAGGGCGGTAGCAGTACACGCGGTCGTCCTCGACGTGCCCCGGTGGCTCAACTGGTCCGAGAAGAGCATCACCTGGAGTCGCGAAGACCATGCTCCTCGCATCGAGTACCCCGTCCGAGTGGCGCTGGTCGTCAGGCCCAAGGTAGCCGACTACTGGCTGCCGAAAACCTTGATGGACGGTGGAAGCTCCATCAACATCCTGTACTACAAGACCTTCCAGCGAGTCAGCCTACCGGACTCACGCCTTGAGAACACCAAGGTCACATTCCATGGCATCGTCCCCGGGTGGAAGGCCTTCCCGATCGGCAAGGTCACGCTACCAGTCACCTTTGGCACGCCCGTGAACTACCGCACCGAGCAGATAACGTTCGAGGTGGTCAACTTCCGCAGTTCCTACCACTGCCTGCTCGGCCGACAGGCGTTCGCCCGGTTCATGGCCGCGCCTCACTACGCCTACAACATGATGAAGATGCCAGGGCCTCGCGGCGTCATCACCGTCCATGGCGACCCGGAGATGGCACTGGAATGCGAGGACGTCAGCGCCAAGCTCGCCAACGCCGTCATCGCCGACGAACATGACAACTCCGCCGAGCTCGCCAAGTACCCAGTCGACCGCAACGACCCCACCATCCTGGAGAAGCCGACCGAGCTCAACTCGTCCGCTGCAACCTTCAAGCCTACAACCGACACTCACCAAGTAGATCTTGTAGAGGATGATTTAAGTAGGCAAATTACCATTGGGACGGGCCTGTCCGCCCAATAGGAAAGCGCGCTCATCAAGTTCCTCCGTGAGAATCGAGATATCTTTGCATGGAAACCATCTGACATGCCGGGTGTCCCGAGAGAACTTGCTGAGCACAAATTACATGTCGACCCCTCCGCATGCCCCGTTAGGCAGGCAATGCGCCCCGTAGGAGAAGAGCGACGGCGTGCAATCGCCGAAGAGGTGAACCGGTTGCTCGCCGCCGGCTTCATCGTCGAAATCAAGCACCCCAAATGGCTGGCAAACCCAGTCCTGGTGCTAAAGAAGAACAAGACATGGCGTATGTGTATCGACTACACTAGCCTCAATCACGCATGTCCCAAGGACCCATTCGTCCTGCCACGAATCTACCAGATAATCGACGCGGTCGCCGGGTCCGAGTCGTTGTGCTTCCTCGACGCTTACTCTGGGTACAATCAAATAAAGATGGCCGAAGAAGACCAAGAGAAGACAGCATTCATCACGCCATTGGGTGCTTACTGCTACACATCCATGACCTTTGGCCTCAAAAACGCCGGAGCGACATATCAACGGTGCATGAACAGCTGCCTGGAGAGCCAAATCGGCCGCAACGTACACGTCTACATAGACGACATGGTAGTCAAGTCGACTCGACAGGCCGACCTCATCACCGACCTCGCCGAGACATTCGCCAACCTACAGCGATACAAGATCAAGCTCAACCTGCTGAAGTGCACCTTCGGGGTCCCCTCGGGAAAGTTGCTCGGCTACGTCGTCTCCAAGCGCGGCATCGAACCTAACCCGGAGAAAACCCTGGCAGTCATGCGAACCAAGCAGCCAACCTGCCTGGTCGACGCGCAAAAGCTCGCCGGCCGGGTCGCAGCCCTCAGTCGCTTCATACCCAGACTCGGTGACAAGGCCACGCCAATCTACCGCCTGCTCAAGAAGTCGGAATCGTTCGAGTGGACAGAAGAGGCGCAGCGGGCCCTGGAAGAGCTCCAACACGCCCTGCAGAACGCCCCCGTCCTCGCGGCCCCACTACCACAATAAACTATGCTCCTATATGTCGCCGCGTCGAATCGCGCGATAAGCGCGGTCATGGTCGTGGAACGCAAGGAAGAAGGAAAAGAGCAGCTGATACAGCGCCCGGCCTACTACATCAGCGAGGCCCTAATCGACTCCAAGCAACGGTACCCGCACTATCAAAAGCTGGTGTACGCAGTCCTCAGGGCCCAGAGGCGACTAGCCCCCTACTTCCATGAGCACCCCATCAAGGTAGTCACCTCAACACCACTCGCTGACATTATCCGTAACCGTGACGCAACCGGCCGGATCGCCAAGTGGGCAGTCGAACTCGGCGTCCACAACATTACGTACGAGTCGCGCCACGCCATCAAATCTCAGGCACTCGCCGACTTCCTCGCCGACTGGGAAGAGGCCCAGCAACCGAGCTCTCCCGCGGACCTCAAGCATTGGACACTACACTTCGACGGCTCCAAGAACCTTGAGGGGGCAGGCGCAGGATTCGTCCTCACATCGCCAAATGGCGACATCGTGAAGTACGTCCTGCAACTTCGGTTCGAGCCCTGCACCAACAACATGGCCGAATACGAGGCGCTCCTACACGGCATGCGAGTAGCAAAAGAGATGGGCGCAACACGGCTGCGCTGTCTCGGCGACTCCGACCTCGTCGCCAGCCAGACTTCCGGCACCTGCGACGCCACCGACGCAAACATGATCGCGTACAAGCGCGCGGTCGACCAAGCCGGTGCCAGCTTCGCCGGCCACGTCGTCGAGTGGGTCGACAGGCGCAAGAATGAAGAAGCAGATGCGCTAGCCAGACTCGGCTCCAAGCGACTCCAACCTCCTCCAGGCGTCTTCCTCGATATCCTCAGTCACCCCTCGGTGCGCGCACCTCGCGAGCTGGACATCGCCGAGCCTCCTGCGCTCGACTCCATCCTAGTCGCACTCACCTCCGACAGCGACGACTGGACGGAGCCGTACCTAAGCTACCTCGAACGCCAGGTGCTGCCAATGGATGAAACTGAGGCACGAGCGATCGTACGCAGGTGCAAGTCTTTCACCATTATCAACAAAGAGTTATACAAGCGCAGCGTTTCGGGGGTATTCCAGCGGTGCGTCGGTGCTGACGAAGGACGCAAGATCCTGCGCGACATCCACGCAGGGGACTGCGGCCACCACGCAAGCGCGCTCTCAATCATCGCCAAAGCCTTCCGTCATGGCTTCTATTGGCCAACAGCCCACGAAGATGAAGTCGCGCTCGTCCGCTCATGCGTCGGGTGCCAAAAATATGCAAGCCAGTCGCACATGTCGGGATCAGCACTGAAGACCATCCCCCTCACCTGGCCATTCGCCGTCTGGCCTGGACATGGTAGGGAAATTCAAATCAGCACCCGGTGGGTACACTCACCTCTTAGTCGCGGTGGACAAATTCACCAAATGGGTAGAAGCAAAACCCATCAAGAAGTGCGACGGAAAGACAGCCACCAAGTTCCTACGCGAGCTTATCTACCGGTATGGCTACCCTAACAGCATCATAACCGACAACGACACAAATTTCGCCAAAGGGGAAATGGCCGACTTTTGCGAGGACAAAGGCATCCGACTCGACCTCGCGTCGGTCGCACACCCCGAGTCGAACGGCCAAGCGGAAAGAGCAAACCAGAGTATCCTCCACGGACTCAAGCCGCGACTGATGGTGCCTCTGGAGCGCGCCGCCGGCTGCTGGGCAGAAGAACTCCCCTCCGTTTTGTGGGGCATCCGCACAACACCAAACAGGTCGACCGGCTTTACACCCTTCTTTCTGGTGTACGGTGCCGAGGCGGTCATGCCCACGGACATTGCCTACGACTCACCACGGGTCACCAACTACGCCGAAGAAGATAACGAGCGTGCTCGCCAAGTCGACATTGACCTCCTCGACGAGGCCAGGGACCTCGCACTCTCCAGGACTGCCATCTACCAGCAAGACCTCCGCCGCTACCACAGCTGTCGAGTTCGGAGTCGCTCCTTCCAAGTTGGGGATCTCGTGCTCCGGCTAATCCAAGACAAGAAAGGCATGCACAAGCTGTCCCCCCCCCCCCCCATGGGAAGGACCTTTCGCCATCAGCCGAGTACTCGGCAATGACTCCTACTACCTCACCGACGTCCGCAAGGACGACAAGGGCGAACCACTCACCCGAGAGGTGGAGCGCCCCTGGAATGTCAATCTCCTCCGACGGTTTTACACCTAAGGAAAATGTGTAACCCACAAATTCAGTGATTAGTCAAAATCACCGATTGCATCAATCTCCAACACCGATCGCCCCTCCGCCGCCCGCCAGATAACCGCATCTCCCATCTCGGTAAACACGAGCCCAATCACCATGGCACGCGACTTGGTACTGGGAGACCTTCGATCACCGCTGCTGGAAGAGAAAAGTCCACGATCGGCCAAGTAGCCGGGCTAACAAGGGAGTGATAGGTTACCCGGGCGCAACACCAGGCCCGGTTACCACCCACCCCTTACGCCGTCAGGTGAAAACGGCGACTGGAACCTACAGCAGGGTCGCATGCCCGACCAGCCCCCCGGGCCACGGCGATCGTCTAGTGCTACGCTATACAGCACACCAATGCCCTCCTCTACCTTAGGCCGGTGACTTTAATGGCTAAGTACTTCGACCAGGGACCCCGCAAAACGGACCCGTGGCTCGCCAAGGAAGAACGCCCGCAAGAACCCCCTTTGGAGTCGCCAAGCGACTGGCTCACCGAGCCACGACGAGAGGCGCGCTACATACAAACAGCGCAACTATAACCAACCCGCTACTCCACCCATGAGGCTGCTATACGCACTACAATGACTACGTACTGCGACTGGGGACGCCCAGCTCGACAAGGAAAACAGTCAAGCAGATAGCCTTCATCGGGGTCGCATGGCGACTGGCCTGATGGCCATGGAGAGTCGGACCCAAATCACACAGAAAAGCATTACCAATGCGTTCGCATACCTCAAAAGCGGTCGCCAAGTCATACTTAAGCAAAAGCTAGTACCTTATTTACAACTAACACCCGCGAGTCATATACTCGCGGGAATTCAAATGGCATCGTCTGCAGGTTTACAAGGCCCTACTGGGATGGCCCCGGGGTTTCCTCCACGACCGGCTCGGCGCCGCCATCGCCATGGCGGAACTTCGGAGTATACAGGACGACCGGGTAAGTAGACAGGGAGTTGGCCGCCACGGCGTGGAACAGGAGCTCCGCAGGGAAATCCACCGGGCCAGCTTCCTTCTCCGCATCCCCTGGCGCCGACTGGCTGGCAATGTGCGTCTCCAAGTCCGCGGTCACCAACACCCGGTCGGCGTAGGGGCGCACTGCTGATACGTCTCCAACGTATCGATAATTTCTTATGTTCCATGCTACTTTTATGATGATACTCACATGTTTTATACATACTTTATGTCATATTTATGCATTTTCCGGCACTAACTTATTAACGAGATGCCGAAGAGCCAGTTGCTGTTTTCTGCTGTTTTTGGTTTCAGAAATCCTAGTAAGGAAATATTCTCGGAATTGGACGAAATCAACGCCCAGGATCTTATTTTTCCACGAAGCTTCCAGAAGTCTGGATAGGAAACGAAGTGGGGCGACGAGGCGACGCCACACTAGGGCGGCGCGGCCCAAGCCCTGGCCGCGCCGGCCTGTTGTGTGGGCCCCTCGTGGCGCCCCTAAACCTACCCTTCCGCCTACATAAGCCTTCGTCGAGAATAACTCCAGTACCGAGAGCCACGATACAGAAAACCTTCCAGAGACGCCGCCGCCGCCAATCCCATCTTGGGGGATTCAGGAGATCGCCTCCGGCACCCTGCCGGAGAGGGGAATCATCTCCCGGAGGACTCTTCACCGCCATGGTCGCCTCCGGAGTGATGTGTGAGTAGTTCACCCCTGGACTATGGGTCCATAGCAGTAGCTAGATGGTCGTCTTCTCCTAATTGTGCTACCATTGTTGGATCTTGTGAGCTGCCTAACATGATCAAGATCATCTATCTGTAATGCTACATGTTGCGTTTGTTGGGATCCGATGAATAGTGAATGCTATGTTATGTTGATTATCAATCTATCATCTATGTGTTGTTTATGATCTTGCATGCTCTCCGTTGCTAGTAGAAGCTCTGGCCAAGTTTTTGCTTGTAACTCCAAGAGGGAGTATTTATGCTCGATAGTGGGTTCATGCCTCCATTAAATCTGGGACAGTGACAGAAAGTTCTAAGGTTGTGGATGTGCTGTTGCCACTTGGGATAAAACATCAATGCTATGTCTAAGGATATATTTGTTGATTACATTACGCACCATACTTAATGCAATTGTCTGTTGTTTGCAACTTAATACTGGAGGGGGTTCGGATGATAACCTGAAGGTGGACTTTTTAGGCATAGATACATGCTGGATAGCGGTCTATGTACTTTGTCGTAATGCCCAATCGAATCTCACAATACTCATCATAACATGTATGCGCATGGTCATGCCCTCTTTATTTTTCAATTGCCCAACTGTAATTTGTTCACCCAACATGCTATTTATCTTATGGGAGAGACACCTCTAGTGAACTGTGGACCCCGGTCCATTCTTTTATATGGAATACAATCAACTGCAATACCCGTTCTACTGTTTTCTGCAAACATCATCATCCACACTATACATCTAATCCTTTGTTACATCAAGCCGGTGAGATTGACAACCTCACTGTTACGTTGGGACAAAGTACTTTGGTTGTGTTGTGCAGGTTCCACGTTGGCGCCGGAATCCCTGGTGTTGCGCCGCACTACACTCCGCCGCCATCAACCTTCAACGTGCTTCTTGGCTCCTACTGGTTCGATAAACCTTGGTTTCTTACTGAGGGAAAACTTGCCGTTGTACGCATCACACCTTCCTCTTGGGGTTCCCAACGGACGCGTGCTGTACGCGTATCAAGCTCTTTTTCTGGCGCCGTTGCCGGGGAACGAAGGAAAGTTACACCACAAAGATTTTCAACTCCCACGTCAACAGCTCTTTTTCTGGCGCCGTTGCCGGGGAGATCAAGACACGCTGCAAGGGGAGTCTCCACCTCCAATCTCTTTATTTGTTTTTGTCTTGCTTTATTTTATTTACTACTTTGTTTGCTGCACTAAAACAAAACACAAAAAAATTAGTTGCTAGCTTTACTTTATTTGCTATATTGTTTGCCATATTAAAAACACAAAAAAAATAGTTACTTGCATTTACTTTATTTACTTTTACTTGTTTCATCATGTTTCCTCCTAATTTTACTTTAAAAGATATACATGTGGGAGAAGGGTCTATCATTGGAAGAGATAATATAGAAGCATTTTTCACCCATGTTAGCATGGATGAAGATTTTGAAGATATACCACTATTAAAAGCTGCCCCTACTTATGAAAGTGCCTCTGCCTGTTTAGTACACATGTTGGAAACTAGATTTATTAGTCTCAATCCCATGATACAACACATGTTTCTTACACTTTCTGATATGGAGAGGGGAGAAAAGAGGGATTTTGTCTTAAAAGTCCTTGATAGAGAATTTAAAGATATAGCTAAAGAAGCTAGAAAAGTTTTTATTAAGCATAAGAGGCTTGGTATGTTCACTGATTTTAAAAGAACACTTGAAAAGATGGACATGGATAGAATAAGGTACACTAATAATGTTAATGATGGTGGGGAGATTAAAGCACCAATACCTTGCAAGCTCCTAGGAATGCATGAAGCTCTAGATGATAATTATGCTTGGCTTGTCCCTGAAAATTTGTTTGATGAGAATAGCAAGCCTAAGACTAATGAAAAGGGAGCCTCTGAAACTTACGTATACAAAATACAATGCATGGTTGAGAAAACTCCGAACCCCGCTGTAGATGCATCATCTCTTGATAACACTTGATACACACTTTCTGCGCCTAGCTGAAAGGCGTTAAAGAAAAGCGTTTATGGGAGACAACCCATGATTTTACTACAGCACTTTTGTTTTATATTTGAGTTGTGGAAGTTGTTACTACTGTATCAACCTATCCTTATCTTAATTTTGTTGCATTTTTGTGCCAAGTAAAGTCTTTGATAGTAAGGTTCATACTAGATTTGGATTACTACGCAGAAACAGATTTCTTGCTGTCACGAATCTGGGTTGAATTCTCTGTAGGTAACTCAGAAAATTCTTCCAATTTACGTGAGTGATCCTCAGATATGTACGCAACTTTCATTCAATTTGAGTATTTTCATTTGAGCAAGTCTGGTGCCTCTTAGAAATTCGTCTTTACGGACTGTTCTGTTTTGACAGATTCTACCTTTTATTTCACATTGCCTGTTTTGCTATGCTTGATGGATTTATTTATTCCATTAACTTTCAGTAGCTTTGTGAAATGTCCAGAAGTGTTAATAATGATTATGTCACCTCTGAACATGTGAATTTTGATTATGCACTAACCCTCTAATGAGTTGTTTTGAGTTTGGTGTGGAGGAAGTTTTCAAGGATCAAGAGAGGAGGATGATACAATATGATCAAGGAGAGTGAAAGCTCTAAGCTTGGGGATGCTCCAGTGGTTCATCCCTGCATATTTCAAGAAGACTCAAGCATCTAAGCTTGGGGATGCCCAAGGCATCCCCTTCTTCATCGACAACATTATCAGGTTCCTCTAGTGAAACTATATTTTTATTCCATCACATCTTATGTACTTTGCTTGGAGCGTCCGTATGTTTTTGTTTTTGTTTTGTTTGAATAAAGTTGGATTCTAGCATTCATTGTGTGGGAGAGAGACACGCTCCGCTGTTGCATATGGACAAATATGTCCTTAGGCTTTACTCATAATATTCATGGCGAAGGTTGAACTGCTTCGTTAAATTCTTATATGGTTGGAAACGAGAAATGCTATATGTGGTAATTGGTATAATAACTTGAATAATGTGATACTTGGCAATTGTTGTGCTCATGTTTAAGCTCTTGCATCATATACTTTGCACCTATTAATGAAGAAATACATAGAGCTTGCTAAAATTTGGTTTGCATGATTGGTCTCTCTAAGGTCTATATATTTTCTAGTAAGGGCCAAACAACAAGGAAGACGGTGTAGAGTCTTATAATGCTTACAATATGTCTTTTATGTGAGTTTTGTTGTACCGGTTCATACTTGTGTTTGTTTCAAATAACCTTGCTAGCCTAAGCCTTGTATCAAGAGGGAATACTTCTCATGCATCCAAAATCCTTGAGCCAATAACTATGTCACTTGTGTCCACCATACCTACTTACTACATGGTATTTCTCCGCCATTCCAAAGTAAATTGCTTGAGTGCTACCTTTAAAATTTCTATTCTTTATCTTTGCAATATATAGCTCATGGGACAAATAGCCTAAAAACTATTGTGGTATTGAATATGTACTTATGCATCTTATCTCTTATTAAGTTGCTTGTTGTGCGATAACCATGTTCCTGGGGACGCCATCAACTACCCTTTGTTGAATATCATGTGAGTTGCTATGCATGTTCGTCTTGTCTGAAGTAAGGGCGATTTACCATGAGTTGAATGGTTTGAGCATGCATATTGTTAGAGAAGAACATTGGGCCGCTAACTAAAGCCATGATCCATGGTGGAAGTTTCAGTTTTGGACAACAAACCTCAATCTCTTATGAGAATATTAATTGTTGTTGAATGCTTATGCATTAAACAGGAGTCCATTATCTGTTGTCTATGTTGTCCCGGTATGGATGTCTAAGTTGAGAATAATCAAAAGCGAGAAATCCAATGCGAGCTTTTTCCTTAGACCTTTGTACAGGCGGCATAGAGTACCCCTTTGTGACACTTGGTTAAAACATATGTATTGCGGTGATAATCCAGGTAATCCGAGCTAATTAGGACAAGGTGCGGGCACTATTGGTATACTATGCATGAGGCTTGCAACTTGTAGGATATAATTTACATAATGCATATGCTTTATTACTACCGTTGACAAAATTGTTTCTTGTTTTCAAAATAAAAGCTCTAGCACAAATATAGCAATCGATGCTTCCCTCTGCGAAGGGCCTTTCTTCTACTTTTATGTTGAGTCAGTTCAGCTATTTCCCTCCATCTCAAGAAGCAAACACTTGTGTGAACTGTGCATTGATTCCTACATACCTGCATATTGCACTTATTATATTACTATGTTGACAATATCCATGAGATATACTTGTTATAAGTTGAAAGCAACCGCTGAAACTTAATCTTCCTTTGTGTTGCTTCAATGCCTCTACTATAAATTTATTGCTTTATGAGTTAACTCTTATGCAAGACTTATTGATGCTTATCTTGAAAGTACTATTCATGAAAAGTCTTTGCTATATGATTCAATTGTTTACTCATTGTCTTTACCATTGCTTCGAATCGCTGCATTCATTACATGTGCTTACAATAGTATTGATCAAGATTATGATGGCATGTCACTTCAGAAACTATCTTTGTTATCGTTTACCTACTCGGGACGAGTAGGAACTAAGCTTGGGGATGCTGATACGTCTCCAACGTATCGATAATTTCTTATGTTCCATGCTACTTTTATGATGATACTCACATGTTTTATACATACTTTATGTCATATTTATGCATTTTCCGGCACTAACCCATTAATGAGATGCCGAAGAGCCAGTTGCTGTTTTCTGCTGTTTTTGGTTTCAGAAATCCTAGTAAGGAAATATTCTCGGAATTGGACGAAATCAACGCCCAGGATCTTATTTTTCCACGAAGCTTCCAGAAGTCCGGAGAGGAAACGAAGTGGGGCGACGAGGCGACGCCACACTAGGGCGGCGCGGCCCAAGCCCTGGCCGCGCCGGCCTGTTGTGTGGGCCCCTCGTGGCGCCCCTAAACCTACCCTTCCGCCTACATAAGCCTTCGTCGAGAATAACTCCAGTACCGAGAGCCACGATACGGAAAACCTTCCAGAGACGCCGCCGCCAATCCCATCTCGGGGGATTCAGGAGATCGCCTCCGGCACCCTGCCGGAGAGGGGAATCATCTCCCGGAGGACTCTTCACCGCCATGGTCACCTCCGGAGTGATGTGTGAGTAGTTCACCCCTGGACTATGGGTCCATAGCAGTAGCTAGATGGTCATCTTCTCCTAATTGTGCTATTATTGTTGGATCTTGTGAGCTGCCTAACATGATCAAGATCATCTATCTGTAATGCTACATGTTGCGTTTGTTGGGATCCGATGAATAGTGAATGCTATGTTATGTTGATTATCAATCTATCATCTATGTGTTGTTTATGATCTTGCATGCTCTCCGTTGCTAGTAGAGGCTCTGGCCAAGTTTTTGCTTGTAACTCCAAGAGGGAGTATTTATGCTCGATAATGGGTTCATGCCTCCATTAAATCTGGGACAGTGACAGAAAGTTCTAAGGTTGTGGATGTGCTGTTGCCACTAGGGATAAAACATCAATGCTATGTCTAAGGATATATTTGTTGATTACATTACGCACCATACTTAATGCAATTGTCTATTGTTTGCAACTTAATACTGGAGGGGGTTCGGATGATAACCCGAAGGTGGACTTTTTAGGCATAGATGCATGCTGGATAGCGGTCTATGTACTTTGTCGTAATGCCCAATCAAATCTCACAATACTCATCATAACATGTATGTGCATGGTCATGCCCTCTTTATTTGTCAATTGCACAACTGTAATTTGTTCACCCAACATGCTATTTATCTTAGGGGAGAGACACCTCTAGTGAACTGTGGACCCCGGTCCATTCTTTTACATCAAATACAATCAACTGCAATACTCGTTCTACTATTTTCTGCAAACATCATCATCCACACTATACATCTAATCCTTTGTTACAGCAAGCCGGTGAGATTGACAACCTCACTGTTACGTTGGGACAAAGTACTTTGGTTGTGTTGTGCAGGTTCCACGTTGGCGCCGGAATCCCTGGTGTTGCGCCGCACTACACTCCGCCGCCATCAACCTTCAACGTGCTTCTTGGCTCCTACTGGTTCGATAAACCTTGGTTTCTTACTGAGGGAAAACTTACCGCTGTACGCATCACACCTTCCTCTTGGGGTTCCCAACGGACGCGTGTGTAGGATAACGTTGCATAGAAAACAAAAATTTTCCTACCGCGAACACGCAATCCAAGCCAAGATGCAATCTAGAAGACGGTAGCAACGAGGGGGTATCGAGTCTCACCCTTGAAGAGATTCCAAAGCCTACAAGAGGAGGCTCTTGTTGCTGCGGTAGTCGATCACTTGCCGCTTGCAAAAGCGCGTAGAACATCTTGATCACGATCGGTTCCGGCGCCACGAACGGGCAGCACCTCCGTACTCGGTCACACGTTCGGTTGTTGATGAAGACGACGTCCACCTCCCCGTTCCAGCGGGCAGCGGAAGTAGTAGCTCCTCTTGAATCCGACAGCACGACGGCGTGGTGTCGGTGGCGGTGTAGAAGTCCGGCGGAGCTTCGCTAAGCTATGCGGGCAATATGGAGGAGAGGAGCTTGGCTAGGGTTTGGGAGGGGTGGCCGGCCACTCTATGGGGGGCGGCCAGCTTGTGGTCTTGGGGTGGCCGGCCCCCTCCCTTGGCCCCTCATTATATAGGTGGATCCCAAGTGTTGGTGTCCAAGTCTTCGAATAAGACCCGAAACCAAAACCTTCCATAGGAGGGGGAAACCTAGCCCAACTAGGACTCCCACCCAAAGGTGGGATTCCCACCTCCCATGTGGGGGGTGGCCGGCCCCCTATGGTGGAGTCCACTTGGGACTCCACCCCATCTAGGGCTGGCCGGCCATGGTGGTGGAGTCCCATGTGGACTCCACCTTCCTTGGTGGTTTCTTCCGGACTTTTCTAGAACCTTCTAGAACCTTCCATAGAACCTTCCGCGACATTTTATTTCACATAAAATGACATCCTATATATGAATCTTATTCTCCGGACCATTCCGGAACTCCTCGTGATGTCCGGGATCTCATCCGGGACTCCGAACAAATATTCGAACTCCATTCCATAATTCAAGTGCTACCATTTCAACATCCAACTTTAAGTGTGTCACCCTACGGTTCGAGAACTATGCGGACATGGTTGAGTACTCACTCCGACCAATAACCAATAGCGGGATCTGGAGATCCATAATGGCTCCCACATATTCAACGATGACTTTAGTGATCGAATGAACCATACACATAAATTACCAATTCCCTTTGTCTCGCGATATTTTACTTGTCCGAGGTTTGATCTTCGGTATCACTCTATACCTTGTTCAACCTCGTCTCCTGACAAGTACTCTTTACTCGTACCGTGGTATGTGGTCTCTTATGAACTCATTCATATGCTTGCAAGACATTAGACGACATTCCACCGAGAGGGCCCAGAGTATATCTATCCGTCATCGGGATGGACAAATCCCACTGTTGATCCATATGCCTCAACTCATACTTTCCGGATACTTAATCCCACCTTTATAGCCACCCATTTACGCAGTGGTGTTTGGTGTAATCAAAGTACCTTTCCGGTATAAGTGATTTACATGATCTCATGGTCATAAGGACTAGGTAACTATGTATCGAAAGCTTATAGCAAATAACTTAATGACGAGATCTTATGCTACGCTTAATTGGGTGTGTCCATTATATCATTCACACAATGACATAACCTTGTTATTAATAACATCCAATGTTCATGATTATGAAACTAATCATCCATTAATCAACAAGCTAGTTTAAGAGGCATACTAGGGACTTCTTGTTTGTCTACATATCACACATGTACTAATGTTTCGGTTAATACAATTCTAGCATGATATATAAACATTTATCATAAACATAAAGATATAAATAATAACCACTTTATTATTGCCTCTAGGGCATATCTCCTTCAGTCTCCCACTTGCACTAGAGTCAATAATCTAGTTTACATTTGTAAAGATATAACACCTTGGCCTTCTGGTGCTTTATCATGTATTGCTCACGGGAGAGGTTTTTAGTCATCGGATCTGACACGCTCAGAAACGTATGTATTTTGTAATTCATTTGCGTCTCAACGCATCACTCATTTTAAAATGAGTCGGCATTAAATATGTTTGGTCTTCTGGTGGAACCTTAATTCCGCGGTCTGAAATATGTCACTAATATTGTCACACACAATATAGCTTCAAAGTTCTGACTCTGTCGGAAATACACCAAGTTCTCAAAGAACCTCTTGACTTAACATCCTATGTCATTGTCAAAACAATGACATACTCTGCCTTCTTTTGTAGATTCCGTCACAATATTTAGAACTCTTCTAAATCTAGCATAGACAACTTCTAGCTCATTGTGCTACCTTTTAAACAACACTTAGTCTAATTTGAGATTGAAATTATATTTTATATGTGACAAAAACAATATCGGTGCAACATCTTACAGCGATTTGTTTGTTATTTCTCCATACAAAACTATATATATATATTCTTGGTTCTTCTTAGGTACTTCAAGAATATTCTTACTGTTTTTCAATGATCATCTCATGAATCATTCTGGTATATGCTCATAACATTTTAAAGCACAAGATATCTGATTGTGTACATATTATTCGTGATCTAAAATCACTCATGTGTTTTTACTCATTGAGTGTCAGATACATTCAAGTCTTGTTAAAACTTCACATGACAAGAACATCTTCTTAATATTTCTATATTGAACTATTTCAATATCCATTCTATGTACTTTGACTTAAACTTATTTTTGTGTTTCAATCTATCCTCATAGATTTTGACACTAAATATGTTTCAGTCCATATCCTTTCATTGAAGTTTAATTTTCAATGAAACCTTTTAATCAAGTATATAATTACATCATTTATAACCAACTATATGTCATCTACATAAGTATTATAAATATGTCTCAGCGCTCCCACTTAATTTCTTGCAAATGCAAACCTCTTCATCATCTTTGATGAAATCAAAAAACTCTTTGACTATTTCATCTTGGTGAAGATTCCAACTCCGTGATACTTACTTCATCCAATTGAAGTTCGTATACCTATCTAGTATTCTACGGACTAGCAAAACAATTGGTTGTATCTTGTATACATACTTCTGTTAAGTAGTGTATTTTGCCATCCTACTAGCATATCTCATAAAAGAAATATGTAGTGATTACTAGAATAATCCACATAGACTATAAGCATTGCTACGGAAGATCTAATCTTATCGTAGTCAACTCTTTGAACTTTGTCGTAAACAACTTTTCAATAAGTTGAGCTTCTTCAAGGATATCTCATCCAAGTCCATCAATTTCATAGATCCATTTACTTTCAAAAAGTATTCATCTATCTTGGATTTCATGGCACATAGCCATTTTAACGGAGTCAGGGCCCATCATAACTTCTTTGTTTGTAGTTGGTTTATCATTGTTCAAAATCAATCCTTTGTCCACAAATCATTTATTTGATCACAAAGTAAACCATACCTATAAGGTTCAATATGTACTTCGATCTCCATGGTTAAAACACTTTGTAGTCATGGGAGCCATGATCGTTGTGGCCGCTTCCGAAACAAATTCCGATGCTGCGCTACTTTGATCATTATGCTCAGGTTCATAAACCTTATCAAATTATATTGTCCTCCCACTCAAATACTTCACTAGAAACAATTTCTTGGAAATAAGAAACATTGACAAACACTTTTGTCTTTGTCTCGTGGGAAGAATTCCCAATTAAATCTCTGGGATAACCAACAAAGACGTTCATCCGATTTTGGTTGTAAACTTATTTACTTATGCTATGCATACCAAAATTTTAAGAAAAGACTATTAGGATTCATACCCATACCATAACTCGTATGGTGTCATTTCAACGAATCATGATGATGCTCTATTAAGTGTAAAAGCGGTAGTCACTAAAGCATAATCCACAAAAATATAATGGCGTCATAATATTTTATCTCATCATTAATCCAACAAGGTTTGGATACATCTCTCGGATACTTCATCATCACTATGATACTCCAAGAAACGTGAGTTGTAGAACAATTTCATAACTCTCTTAGATGTTCGCTAAAACTCGTAACTCAAATATTTCCACCATGATCCAATCATAGATATTTGACTTTTCTATTACGATGATTTCCACTTCATGCTGAAATTTATTTGAATCCATTCAAATATTTCAAACTTTTCCTTATTGAACATATCCACATATATACTCAATTCATTGTTTGAAAGTTTTCATGAAGTAGAAGAATCTCCCGCACACAACTATGCCTAGCGAACCACATACATCATCATGTATTTTTCCACTAAGTTAGTTGCCCGTTCAACTTTTGGCCTATGAACGGTATTTTAATCATTCTCTTTAGAAAAGATTTACAAGCGCCAAATGATTCAAAAATCAAATGACTCCAAAAATCCATTTGCATGGAGTTCCTTCATGTGTTCCTTTCTAACATGACCTAAATGGCGGTTCCACAAATAAGTGGAATTCAAATCATTTGCCTTATGGCATTTTAGCGTCAGTGTTATGTATGTGTGTTTCACCATTAAGATTTATAATAACTTATCCATCGTATATGGAGTAATGTCATAATTTGAACAACTCATTGTTTTCATTTGACCAGAGCAAAATAACAATTATTAAGTTCTTTATTATAAATTCTAAAGGCTAGATAGAATGCTAACGACGAACATAATAACACTTTATTTTGTTCCAACGTGCATTCCTATCATATTCCTTGTCAGTCACTTAGGCCATTGTATTCTTGTATTGCGTTGTTTTGTATGACACTTCATACCAACCAATATAGTACTAATACCCAAGAATTTCATATTGTGACCTAACTAGGAATACAATCATAACATGTATATCATTTATATACACCTGAGCTAGACTTTCTAGTCTTTTCTTTCTCTCTGCCAAAATATCTTTTGCAGTTTCTCTTTTAGCTTTCCTCATTATTCAGAAAAAACACTTCAACATTAATAACTTCTAGGTTTGTTGGTCAAATACCAATAACCTTGAGGTTCTTACTTTGAAGTCGATCATCATATGACA
The DNA here is from genome assembly GCF_019359855.2 of Lolium perenne. Classification (NCBI taxonomy): domain Eukaryota; kingdom Viridiplantae; phylum Streptophyta; class Magnoliopsida; order Poales; family Poaceae; genus Lolium; species Lolium perenne. The sequence continues at coordinate 14,208,021 of NC_067249.2, forward strand.
AGTGTTTCAATTTTCACTATTAGTAACTTTGTAATATGATGAACAATTTCACTCATAATTTTATCCATCAATTCATGACAACTTTCTGAGACCATGTCTGTACATGCTAGGCTCGTAAAGTTTTAACCTTGGTATTTGCATGTGCAAATATAGCTTGCACTCGTTGTATGCACACGTAGAATCTATCACACCCGATCATCACGTGATGCTTCGAAACTACGAGTCTTAGCAACGGTGCATATTAAGGATGGTCACTTCATGGATATGCGAATATTCTTAGTGCCCCAATAGTTGGAGGATTGTGACGCCTTGCGTCTTCAACCTTCGTACATTCCCATAAAACTTATGAGTTCATGTAGTCTCACCAAATTATATTCTATCATCTTGCAATAAGGTCTTAGATATCACATATATCTCATACCTTGATTATTTCTGAAAACTAAATTTTCAGCTCCTTACTTTTCAAACAAATTTGAACTTCAAGTTTTACGGAGACAAGATAACTTTAGGTACTAATTGAAACCTTAGCTCTTTGAATCAACAATGTGAGGTTTACTAAAAATTTGCAATAGGACTTAATCAATTCTTGATTCTTTAACAATACGGTACCAATCCGTAAAGTTTCTTGTCAGATTTTAACAGTATTTCTATCTCAATTACAAGACTAGCGCATAGTAGTAAACGGATGCCAATACTACAAAATTAATTCAAAATACTACTCAGACTATGTTTATGATAATTAGTTCATGTTTTAATCTAATTACTAATGAACTCCCACTTAATACAACATCCCTCATAGTTGTTAAGTGGTACACGATCCAAATTCACTACACCAAAAACCGATCATCACGTGAGATGATGTAGCTTCAATGGTGAACATCTACATGTTGATCATATCATCCATATGACTCGTGTTCAACCTTTCGGTTTCCGTTGTCCCGAGGCCATGTCCAGTACATGCTAGGCTCGTCAAGCAAACCCAAGTATTCCGCGTGTGCAACATGGCTTACACCCGTTGTATGTGAATCGTTGAATCTATCACATCCGATCATCACGAGATGCTTCGAAACGACGAACTGTTACAACGGTGCATACGAGGGAAGAACACTTTATTATCTTGATATTAATGTGAGGGATCATCTTATAATGCTACCGTCGCGATCTAAGCAAAATAAGATGCATAAAAGGATTAACATCACATGCAGTTCATATGTGATATGATATGGCCCTTTTGTCTTTGCGCCTTCGATCTTCATCTCCAAAGCACGGACATGATCTCCATCATCAACGAGCATGATCTCCATCATCGTCGGCGTAGCGTCAAGGTTCATGGCGCCGTCTTCATGGTTGTTCACCTCATGTATCAACTATTACAACTACTTTGAAATACTACTCAACATGAAAATTAAAGACAACCATAAGGCTCCTGCCGGTTGCCACAATACAATAATGATCATCTCATACATATTCATCATCATATTATGGCCATATCACATCACCAAACCCTGCAAAAACAAGTTAGACGTCTCTAATTTGGTTTGCATATTTTACGTGGTTTAGGGTTTTCGAGAGAGATCTAATCTACCTACGAACATGAACCACAACGTTGATACTAATATTTTCAATAGAAGAGTAAATTGAATCTTTACTATAGTAGGAGAGACAGACACCCGCAAAGCCTCTTATGCAATACAAGTTGCATGTCGAACGAGGAACAAGTCTCATGAACGCGGTCATGTAAAGTTAGTCCGAGCCGCTTCATCCCACTATGCCATAAAGATGCAAAGTACTCAAACTAAAGATAACAAGAGCATCAACGCCCACAAACCATTGTGTTCTACTCGTGCAACCATCTATGCATAGACACGGCTCTGATACCACTGTAGGATAACGTTGCATAGAAAACAAAAAAATTCCTACCGCGAACACGCAATCCAAGCCAAGATGCAATCTAGAAGACGGTAGCAACGAGGGGGTATCGAGTCTCACCCTTGAAGAGATTCCAAAGCCTACAAGAGGAGGCTCTTGTTGCTGCGGTAGTCGATCACTTGCCGCTTGCAAAAGCGCGTAGAAGATCTTGATCACGATCGGTTCCGGCGCCACGAACGGGCAGCACCTCCGTACTCGGTCACACGTTCGGTTGTTGATGAAGACGACGTCCACCTCCCCGTTCCAGCGGGCAGCGGAAGTAGTAGCTCCTCTTGAATCCGACAGCACGACGGCGTGGTGTCGGTGGCGGTGTAGAAGTCCGGCGGAGCTTCGCTAAGCTATGCGGGCAATATGGAGGAGAGGAGCTTGGCTAGGGTTTGGGAGGGGTGGCCGGCCACTCTATGGGGGGCGGCCAGCTTGTGGTCTTGGGGTGGCCGGCCCTCCCTTGGCCCCTCATTATATAGGTGGATCCCAAGTGTTGGTGTCCAAGTCTTCGAATAAGACCCGAAACCAAAACCTTCCATAGGAGGGGGAAACCTAGCCCAACTAGGACTCCCACCCAAAGGTGGGATTCCCACCTCCCATGTGGGGGGTGGCCGGCCCCTATGGTGGAGTCCACTTGGGACTCCACCCCATCTAGGGCTGGCCGGCCATGGTGGTGGAGTCCCATGTGGACTCCACCTTCCTTGGTGGTTTCTTCCGGACTTTTCTAGAACCTTCTAGAACCTTCCATAGAACCTTCCGCGACATTTTATTTCACATAAAATGACATCCTATATATGAATCTTATTCTCCTGACCATTCCGGAACTCCTCGTGATCTCCCGGATCTCATCCGGGACTCCGAACAAATATTCGAACTCCATTCCATAATTCAAGTGCTACCATTTCAACATCCAACTTTAAGTGTGTCACCCTACGGTTCGAGAACTATGCGGACATGGTTGAGTACTCACTCCGACCAATAACCAATAGCGGGATCTGGAGATCCATAATGGCTCCCACATATTCAACGATGACTTTAGTGATCGAATGAACCATACACATAAATTACCAATTCCCTTTGTCTCGCGATATTTTACTTGTCCGAGGTTTGATCTTCGGTATCACTCTATACCTTGTTCAACCTCGTCTCCTGACAAGTACTCTTTACTCGTACCGTGGTATGTGGTCTCTTATGAACTCATTCATATGCTTGCAAGACATTAGACGACATTCCACCGAGAGGGCCCAGAGTATATCTATCCGTCATCGGGATGGACAAATCCCACTGTTGATCCATATGCCTCAACTCATACTTTCCGGATACTTAATCCCACCTTTATAGCCACCCATTTACGCAGTGGTGTTTGGTGTAATCAAAGTACCTTTCCGGTATAAGTGATTTACATGATCTCATGGTCATAAGGACTAGGTAACTATGTATCGAAAGCTTATAGCAAATAACTTAATGACGAGATCTTATGCTACGCTTAATTGGGTGTGTCCATTATATCATTCACACAATGACATAACCTTGTTATTAATAACATCCAATGTTCATGATTATGAAACTAATCATCCATTAATCAACAAGCTAGTTTAAGAGGCATACTAGGGACTTCTTGTTTGTCTACATATCACACATGTACTAATGTTTCGGTTAATACAATTCTAGCATGATATATAAACATTTATCATAAACATAAAGATATAAATAATAACCACTTTATTATTGCCTCTAGGGCATATCTCCTTCAGCGTGCTGTACGCGTATCAAGCTCTTTTTCTGGCGCCGTTGCCGGGGAACGAAGGAAAGTTACACCACAAAGATTTTCAACTCCCACGTCAACAACTGCCTCCATCAAGCGCAGCACCTCGGCAACGTCAAACTCGCCAGTCTCCGAAGGGAAGCCAGCCGTGACTTCCTCTACGTCAAACCCCTCCGAGTAGTGGGCAAGCACCATGCTCAGCGCCATGGTGATACCCACACGGCAAGAGGAGCGACGGTGACAAGGGATTAACTTGTCAATGCCTACGGGTTGTAGACTAGGGTTTAGTTAGAAGTAGAGGGCAAGTAGATCTCGAAGGTTTCAGCCGAAAAGTACTCGACGATATGAAAACTAGGGTTCGTGAGACAATGAATCGATGCTTTCTTTGTCCCTAGACTCCCCCTTATATAGGAGGTGGAGCCAAGGGATTCGTGATGTACAAGTTACAGAGTCCGGGAAGGTTTCTAACTCCTCCCGTAATATTACAAATGTTCTCTCCTAATACAACTCTAGCTTTCCTTAACTATCAAGTTGGGCTTCCGAATTCTTCTTATCCTTCGGGTCATGGGCCTTCAGTAAACCCCGGGTACCATCTTTGGCAGGCCCATTGGGGACGCCTATGTCAGACGGAGCCAGTCGACAACAGCTGGAATGTTGGAGACGGCCTTGAAGACTGACGGTGTGTCCCGCGGAATCACCTCCCGCGGACTTAGGTACTGGAGCGCCGCCGGGATCTCCCCCGCGCAGGCGATAATACGCGCGGTCGCAGTCGACATGCACTCCCGCGGGGTTGCCGTCTCCACGAAGTCGCTCGTACCTGAAACCAACAATAAGAAGAAATTCAAGTCAGAACTCGCTCTTGAGGCCGACTCGCCACGCTCGGGGACTGGCCCCCTGATGGCGTGTATTTCACACGTTCGTTGGGCAACCCCAAGAGGAAGGTATGATGCGCACAGCAGCAAGTTTTCCCTCAGAAAGAAACCAAGGTTTATCGAACCAGGAGGAGCCAAGAAGCACGTTGAAGGTTGATGGCGGCGAGATGTAGTGCGGCGCAACACCAGGGATTCCGGCGCCAACGTGGAACCTGCACAGCACAACCAAAGTACTTTGCCCCAACGAAACAGTGAGGTTGTCAATCTCACCGGCTTGCTGTAACAAAGGATTAACCGTATTGTGTGGAAGATGATTGTTTGCAGAAAACAGTAGAACGAGTATTGCAGTAGATTGTATTTCAGTATAGAGAATTGGACCGGGGTCCACAGTTCACTAGAGGTGTCTCTCCCATAAGACGAACAACATGTTGGGTGAACAAATTACAGTTGGGCAATTGACAAATAAAGAGAGCATGACAATGCACATACATATCATGATGAGTATAGTGAGATTTAATTGGGCATTACGACAAAGTACATAGACCGCCATCCAACTGCATCTATGCCTAAAAAGTCCACCTTCAGGTTATCATCCGAACCCCTTCCAGTATTAAGTTGCTAACAACAGACAATTGCATTAAGTATGGTGCGTAATGTAACTAGTGACTACATCCTTGAACATAGCACTAATGTTTTATCCCTAGTGGCAACAAGACAACACAACCTTAGAACTTTCATCCTTGTCCTGTGTCAATGCAGGCATGAACCCACTATCGAGCATAAGTACTCCCTCTTGGAGTTACAAGCATCTACTTGGCCAGAGCATCTACTAGTAACGGAGAGCATGCAAGATCATAAACAACACATAAGCATAACTTTGATAATCAACATAACAAGTATTCTCTATTCATCGGATCCCAACAAACGCAACATATAGAATTACATATAGATGATCTTGATCATGATAGGCAGCTCACAAGATCCGACAATGATAGCACAATGGGGAGAAGACAACCATCTAGCTACTGCTATGGACCCATAGTCCAGGGGTAGACTACTCACACATCACACCGGAGGCGACCATGGCGGCGTAGAGTCCTCCGGGAGATGATTCCCCTCTCCGGCAGGGTGCCGGAGGCGATCTCCTGGATCCCCCGAGATGGGATCGGCGGCGGCGGCGTCTCTGGAAGGTTTTTCGTATCGTGGTTCTCGGTACTGGGGGTTTCGTCACGGAGGCTATTTGTAGGCGGAAGGGCAGGTCAAGAGGCGGCACGGGGGCCCCACACCACAGGCCGGCGCGGCCAAGGGGGGGGGGCCGCGCCGCCCTATGGTTTGGCTCCCCTGTGGCCCCTCTTCGTCTCTCCTTCGGACTTCTGGAAGCTTCGTGAGAAAATAGGCCCCTGGGCTTTGATTTCGTCCAATTCCGAGAATATTTCCTTACTAGGATTTCTGAAACCAAAAACAGCAGAAACAAAGAATCGGCACTTCGGCATCTTGTTAATAGGTTAGTTCCAGAAAATGCACGAATATGACATAAAGTGTGCATAAAACATGTAGATAACATCAATAATGTGGCATGGAACATAAGAAATTATCGATACGTCGGAGACGTATCACCCCCGAGGCCGACTTGCCACGCTCGGGGACTGGCCCCCGAGTACGACTCGCCACGCTCGGGGACTGGCCCCCGAAGCGGACTTGCCACGCTCGGGGACTGGCCCCCGAGGACGACTCGCCACGCTCGGGGACTCGCCCCCGAGGCCAACTTGCCACGCTCGGGGACTGGCCCCCGAGGCCGACTCGCCGCGCTCAGGGGACTGGTCCCCGAGGCCAACTCGACACGCTCGCAATCGACAAAAACCAATGGAGGGATGTTGGAACTTACCAAGGAGCTACCGCGACATCTCGCGGACAAACGCCTCGAAGCTGGTCATCTCGGCCTGCACCGCCAGGACGATGCCCTCGGACGCCTCCTTCTCCACGGCCAGCTCCTTGGCATGTTGCAGCTTCAGAGCCGAGACCTCCTCTCGAAGAGCCGCGGCGACCCCCGCGCGGCGTCCCGCGCCTCCGTCGCGGCCTCCAGCTTCCCCTTGTATTCCGCGATAACATCCTCCAGCTCCCGGCCCTTGTCCTCCAGGACCTTCGTCAGGTACACCACCTCCGCCTTCGCCTTTTTCCTCGCCTCCTCGGCCTGCTTCGCCCGGAATTCGGCTTCTCGGTAAAAGGACTCCTTCACGAATCCTTCACGAGCTTCTGCAAGCACCTTCGCCTGCGCCTCTGCTACAGAAAAAAGGACGATGAGAACAAAGGTCCGCCCGCACGCGCGCGACTAGGAGGGTGAGACATGTGGAAGCGACTTACTGCCCAGAGCGATGAGCTTGCGGTTCTTCTGCGCCGCCTCCTCCACGAGCGCCATCAGTCGCTTCACCTCCGCCTGCACAGAGAATGGCGCGAAGGTCAAACAACGGTAGTCCAGGTACAAAAAAAGAGCCTCGACTCGCCCCTTCAGGCCAAGTCGACCCTCGGGGACTGGGGGAGGACCGGACTGCGAGTACGGGAGTACTTACCACGTGCACTTCACCGAGCGCCGTGTGGAGCTCAGTGAAGGTTAGAGTCGAAGGCGGAGGACGACGCGACTCGGCCGCTTCACCCGCCTGCATCACCGCCTCGATCGACGGCGCCCCTTCCGCTTGCGTCTTGGGGTCGCTGGGACGGACTCGGTCCCTAGCGGCCTTAGACCGACGCTCCTTCAATGGCGCCGAAAGGCCACCCTCCTCGGCGGTGTCTTCTTCGACCTCGGGCGCCACGACATCTGCCCCCTGGGCTTCAGTCGATCCGACGCCTGCCGACTCCTCCTCTACCACCGGGGGAGCGGCGCCTGGTCCCATCGCCGCGCCCCCGCGACCCACGCTGGCCAAGGGGAAGATCTCGACAATGGGCTCGACGCGGCTGGCGCTCGCATCACCCGCCTTGCTCGCAGCGACGGGCTCTTCCCGAGTCGACCCTGTGTCCACGGGGTCGGAGGGCGCCTTCTTCGTTTCTGCGGCCTTCTTCAGGTCGGCCGCCTTCTTCGCCTCGGCCGCTCTCGTGGCCGCTGCCCCAATCGAGGCGGGTCTTGCCAAGACCTTCCTCTTGGACCTACGGGGAATCAAGGCGGGTCATTCATAAATCCCGCCCACAAGGAAGCAGAGCATGACAGGAGACACTTACTTCACCGTGGGGATCGCCTTCACGCCCGGACCGGCTCGGGCCCCAGCGTCGATGGCGTCCTTCAGAGGGCGCTAGAGCTTTATGGAACCCTCAAGGATAGTCGGGCGCAGCCGCTTGGGCTGCGGCTCGGCCCCTCCCCTCGAGGGCTCCCCTTCCTCCGGGTGTGAGGTCGCCTCTTCGTCCCCGTCACCCTCCGGTGGCCTTGGTGCGCCCTGCGATGAAGATGTCGCGCCCCTCTTCGCCCTGCGCGGGAGTCGGACGAAGTCCCTCGCTTCGGAGTCCGACTCGGTGCGCTCCTCCTCGTCATCGACCTCCTCCTCCTCGCCCTCAGTCATCTCTGGAGGCTCTTTCCCCGTGAGGGGGGGAAGATGATCGGCGACCTTCTGCCATCGCTGCATTCGGACCAAGGAAATGAGTTAGAAAGGGAGAAGCGCAACCTGGGCGTCCGGGGTCGTGGCGACGAACAAATCTATACATGGGGCGCCGGGTTGTCCTCGGAGAAGGGCTGCAGGCCATCCTCGAAGGAAGTAAAGGCGGCCGTGGTGATCTTGGCAAGCGCCTTCCGGTACTCGGCCTCGTCCCACTCGGTCGCCGTCGACCGGGTGCAGTCGTTCTGCCCCCGGTACTCCCACATAGAGTGGGCTCGACACCGCAGGGGGGTCAAGCGGCGACCGAGCCAACAGTTGTACATGTTGGCCGCCGTCAGGCCGTCGTCCTTCAGTGCCTGGATCGCCTGGCGCATCCCCTTCACCACCTCCTCCTGCTCGCGCGGCAGCGACCAGATATTGAGACGCCGCGGGACGCTGGGCTCGGGGTCGTATTGGGGGATGCAGACCTCGCCGGGGGGAGTGTACTCCTTGGCGTAGAACCAGAATCGGTGCCATTGCGATTGCGCCTTCTTGGGGAGCGCCATGTCGATGAAGCTCTCCCCCGACTTCACCTGGAAGGTGATCCCGCCGTTTGGGATGAGCGCCTGGTTGTTCTTGCTGACCCGGGTCGCCCGCCCGTGGAAGATTGATACCCACAGCGGGAAGTACGGCGGGCAACCCAAGTAGCACTCGCACAGCGCCACAAACAGCGAGATTTGCGGCACGCTGTGCGGCCCAAGGTCGCATATCTTGATGATGTAGAAGGCCAGCAGCTGCTGGATGAAGTCGGAGGAGGGGAGCGCGAATCCGCGGTCCAGGAAGCTGAGGAAGAGCACGAACTCGCCTGGCCTCGGAAGCGGCTCCACCTCGTTCGGCGCCGGGACCCGCCATCGCTCCTGCTTGAATTCGGGAATGACCCCGGAGGCGACGTACAGAAGGAGAGACTCGCGCGTGACCTTGGACTTGCCCCAACCTCTCGCCGCCATGATCGCGCTTGGAGCTCTCAGCAGGAAGCAGATGAGAAGAGAAGGGGGAAGAATGCGGCGGAGTGATAAGCCCTAACCCCCGGAATTGACCTTTTATACCACCACACTCGCTCAAGCTGAGCACGAGATCCGTCCATTGATTCGCCGCGAAATCATCGCCCCGTGATTGACGGTCGGGATTAACGGCGGGTCTGGCGGAACGGGCGTTAAGCTAGCCGTTAACGGTCACATCAGGCCCAACGGTCAACTGCATACAAACGGCTCGCGCCTCGGTCAACGTGAAATCTAGCCGTTGGCTCCTCCACGTGTCCGCACGCTGGATCTTCGCCGACCGGCCCACGACGACTGGCCCACGCCGACTGTCATACGACAACTGGCTCACGCCGACTGTCATACGCCGACTGGCTAATCGAGTTTAAGCCATTGGAGACTGGCGGCCAGCTGGTGATTTCTTCTTTGGGGAGCCCGGTGGCGATTCACCTTAACCCGTCCCTGTGCCTCTTCGCGACCCGCGCCGGATCCGCGCTTCGTCACCACCGCGCTCGGGGACTACTGATGGGGATATGCCCATAGGGGGTGGGTCGCCAGTCCCACTCGCCATGAGGACGAAGGCCCAGGAAGACCGCCAGTCGCCTAGCCGACTGGACCCGAAGGCGATTGGGCCGAAGACCCAAGGAGGAGATCTGTACGGCCGAATAAGAAGATTACTTGTAGAAGGGTGATGTATCCCGGATTAGTAGCAACTGATATGATTCGGAGTTATCTCCTTGTAACCCTAGGCCGGGGGTGGATATATAAACCCCCGGGCTAAACCCTAGAAGGCACGACATCTAAGATCCAATCTCCCCTGTAAGCTCTTGGCTCATCACCGACTGAGCCCCCCCATTGTAATTCTCCACTGAGCAATAAGATCTAGCAGGACGTAGGCCTTTTACTCTCCGGAGGGGCTGAACCTGGGTAAAACCTTGCATCTCTTGCACCTCGACCCGTAGATGGCAATGTTCCCTTGCCCCCGCATCAACGAAGTGCTACCCCCTGTAGCATCTGTCGTGGTCACATCCACGACAAGGTGTTTGAAGAGAAAATCAAAAAACCTATGGAACTTTATATGAATGCTAATGGAAATGTTATTAGTATGAATGCTTTGAACACCATTGATGCTAATGCTATGGAAAAATCTAAGCTTGGGGAAGCTGGTTTTGATGAGCATGATATTTTTAGTCCCCCGAGCATGGAGGAGAAAATTTACTTTGATGATACTTTGCCTCCCATTTATGATGATTATAATGATAGTGTTATTTTGGTGCCACCTACTATGGAGGATAAAGTTTATTATGATTATAATATGCCTCCTATATTTGATGATTATGGTGATGAGAATAATAATGATAGCTACTTTGTTGAATTTGCTCCCACTACAATTAATAAGAATGACTATGCTTAGGTTGGGAGTAGTAATTATTTTATGCATGAGACTCATGATAAGAATGCTTTATGTGATAGTTATATTGTTGAGTTTGTTCATGATACCATTGGAAATTATTATGAGAGAGGAAAATATGGTTGTAGAAATTTTCATTGTACTAAAACACCTCTCTACATGCTGAAAATTTTGAAGTTACTCGTGTTTTATCTTCCAATGCTTGTCACTTTGATCTTCATGAATTTATTTGTGTACAAGATTCCTATGCATAGGAAGCGGGTTAGGCTTAAATGTGTTTCGAATTTGCTTCTTGATGTTCTCTTTTGCTTCAACTCTTATTTCTTGCGAGAGCATCATTAAAATTACTGAGCCCATCTTAATGGCTATAAAGAAAGCACTTCTTGGGAGATAACCCATGTTTTTATTTTGCTACTGTTTTGTTGTATCTTGGAAGTTGTTACTACTGTAGCAACCTCTCCTTATCTTTACTTTATTGCATTTTTGTGCCAAGTAAAGTCTTTGATAGTAAGGTTGATACTAGATTTGGATTTCTGCGCAGAAACAGATTTCTTGCTGTCACGCATTTGAGTAGATCTCTCTGTGGGAAACTCAGAAAAATCTGCGAAAATTCATGAGTGATCCTCAGATATGTACGCAACTTTCATTCAATTTGAGCTTTTTCATCTGAGCATGCTAACTGCCTCGACAAAATTCGTCTTTACGAACTGTTCTGTTTTGACAGATTCTGCCTTTTATTTCACATTGGCTCTTTTACTGTGTTGAATGGATTTCTTTGTCCATTAACTTTCAGTAGCTTTGGGTAATGTCCAGAAGTGTTAGGAATGATTATGTCACCTCTGAACATGTGAATTTTTGATTATGCACTAACCCTCTAATGAGTTTGTTTTGAGTTTGGTGTGGAGGAAGTTTTCAAGGATCAAGAGAGGAGGATGATATAATATGATCAAGAAGAGTGAAAAGTCTAAGCTTGGGGATGCCCCCGTGGATCATCCCTGCATATTTCAAGAAGACTCAAGCATCTAAGCTTGGGGATGCCCAAGGCATCCCCTTCTTCATCAACAACTTATCAGGTCACCTCTAGTGAAACTATATTTTTATTTCGTCACATCTTATGTGCTTTACTTGAAGCGTCTGTGTGATTTTATTTTTGTTTATGTTTGAATAAATTCGGATCCTATCATGCTTGTGTGGGAGAGAGACACGCTCCGCTTGTTCATATGAACACTGGTGTTCTTAGCTTTACTTTCAATGTTCATGGCGAAGGGTGAAAACCGCTTCGTTCATTGCTATTTGGTTGGAAACACAAAATGCTTCATGTGGTAATTGGTATATTATCTTGAATAATTTGATACTTGGAAATTGTTTTGAGCTCTCAAATAGATCATGTTTAAGCTCTTGCATCATGTAGTTTGAACCTATTAGTGGAGAATTGCCGTAGAGCTTGTTGAAATTTGGTTTGCATGATTGGTCTCTCTAAAGTCTAGATATTTTCTGGTAAAAGTGTTTGAACAACAAGGAAGACAATGTAGAGTCTTATAATGCTTGCAATATGTTCTTATGTAAGTTTTGCTGTACCGGTTCATACTTGTGTTTGCTTCAAACAACCTTGCTAGCCAAAGCCTTGTACTGAGAGGGAATTCTTCTCGTGCATCCAAAACCTTGAGCCAAAACTTATGCCATTTGTGTCCACCATAACTACCTACTATGTGGTATTTCTCTGCCATTCCAAGTAAATACTTCATGTGCTACCTTTAAAAATTTCATTCCTTGTCTTTGAAATATATAGCTCATGGGAAAGTAGCTTAAAAACTATTGTGGTAAAGGAATATGTTGCTTATGTATCTTATGTCTTATAAGTTGCTTGTTGAGCGGTAACCATATTTCTGGGGACGCCATCAACTGTTACACTTTTGTTGAATATCATGTGAGTTGCTATACATGTTCGTCTTGTCTGAAGTAAGAGTGATTTGTCATGATTAAATGGTTTGAGTATGCATATTGTTAGAGAAGAACATTGGGCCGCCAACCAAAGCCATGTATCATGGTGGAAGTTTCAGCTTGGACATTAATCCTCAATCTCTTATGAGAATATTATCTGTTGTTGAATGCTTAAGCATTAAAGAGGAGTCCATTATCTGTTTTCTATGTTGTCCCGGTATGGATGTCCTCAAGTTGAGATTTATCAAAAACGAGAAATCAAATGCGATCTATCTCCTTGGACCTTTGTACAGGTGGCATAGAGGTACCCCTTTGTGACACTTGGTTGAAACATATATAATGCAATGATAATCCATGGAAATCCGAGCTAATTAGGACAAGGTGCGAGCACTATTGGTATTCGATGCATGAGGCTTGCAACTTATAGGATGTTTTATGCATAACACATATGAATTATTACTACCGTTGACAAAATTGTTTCCATGTTTTCAAAATAAAAAGCTCTAGCACATAAGTAATCCCTGCTTCCCTCTGTGAAGAGCCTTTCTTTTACTTTATGTTGAGTCAGTTCACCTACCTCTTTCCATCTTAGAAGCAAACACTTGTGTCAACTGTGTGCATTGATTCTTACATACTTGCTTATTTGCACTCATCATATTACTTTGTGTTGACAATTATCCATGAGATATACATGTTGAAGTTGAAAGCAACTGCTGAAACTTATACCTTCCTTTATGTTGCTTCAAAACCTTCTATTAAGAATTTATTGCTTTATGAGTTAACTCTTATGCAAGACTTATTGATGCTTGTCTTGAAAGTACTATTCATGAAAAGTCTTTGCTATATGATTCAGTTGTTTAGTCATTATCTTTACCATTGCTTTGAATCACTTCATTCATCTCATATGCTTTACAATAGTATTGATCAAGATTATGATAGTAGCATGTCACTTCAGAAATTATCCTTGTTATCGTTTACCTACTCGAGGGCGAGTAGGAACTAAGCTTGGGGATGCTTGATACGTCTCAAACGTATCTATAATTTCTTATGTTCCATGCTAGTTTTATGACAATACTCACATGTTTTATATACACTTTATATCGTTTTTATGCATTTTTCGGAACTAACCTATTAATAAGATGCTGATACGTCTCAAACGTATCTATAATTTCTTATGTTCCATGTTACTTTTATGACAATACTCACATGTTTTATACACACTTTACATTATTATTATGCATTTTCCGGCACTAACCTATTAACGAGATGCCGAAGCGCCAGTGCCTGTTTTCTGCTATTTTTGGTTTAAGAAATCCTACAAAGAAAATATTCTCGGAATTGGATGAAATCAACGCCCAGGGTCTTATTTTTCTACGGAGCTTCCAGAAGACCGAAGAGCATACGAAATGGGGCCACGAGGTGCCCAGACCATAGGGCGGCCCGGCCTGCATGGGGCCCGCGCCGTCCTATGGTGTGGGGCCCCTGCGCCGCCTCCAACTCTACCCTTCCGCCTACTTAAACTCTCCGTCGTGAAAACCCTATTACCGAGAGCCACGATACGGAAATAGTTCCAGAGACGCCACCGTCGCCAATCCCATCTCGGGGGATTCAGGAGATCGCCTCCGGCACCCTGCCGGAGAGGGGAATCATCTCCTGGAGGACTCTTCATCACCATGATCGCCTCCGGACTGATGTGTGAGTAGTTCATCCTTGGACTATGGGTCCATAGCAGTAGCTAGATGGTTGTCTTCTCCTCATTGTGCTATCATGTTAGATCTTGTGAGCTGCCTATCATGATCAAGATCATCTATTTGTAATGCTACATGTTGTGTTTGTTGGGATCCGATGAATATGGAATACTATGTCAATTATCAATCTATCATATATGTGTTGTTTATGTTCTTGCATGCTCTCCGTTGCTAGTAGAGGCTCTGGCCAAGTTGATACTTGTGACTCCAAGAGGGAGTATTTATGCTCGATAGTGGGTTCATGCCTCCATTGAATCTGGGACAGTGAAAGAAAGTTCTAAGGTTGTGGATGTGTTGTTGCCACTAGGGATAAAACATTGATGCTTTGTCTAAGGATATTTGTGTTGATTACATTACGCACCATACTTAATGCAATTGTCTGTTGTTTGCAACTTAATATTGGAAGAGGTGCGGATGCTAACCCGAAGGTGGACTTTTTAGGCATAGATGCATGCTGGATAGCGGTCTATGTACTTTGTCGTAATGCCCTAAGTAAATCTCATAGTAGTCATCATGATATGTATGTGCATTGTTATGCCCTCTCTATGTGTCAATTTCCTAACTGTAATTTGTTCACCCAACATGCTATTTCTTATTGGAGAGACACCACTAGTGAACTGTGGACCCCGGTCCATTCTTTTACATCTGAATACAATCTACTGCAAACATTGTTCTCTACTGTTCTTCGCAAACAAACACCATTTTCAACACCATACATTTAATCCTTTGTTTAGAGCAAGCCGGTGAGATTGACAACCTCACTGTTAAGTTGGGGCAAAGTATCTTGATTGTGTTGTGCAGGTTCCACGTTGGCGCCGGAATCCCTGGTGTTGCGCCGCACTACACTCCTCCGCCAACAACCTCCACGTGGCCCTTGACTCCTACTGGTTCGATAACCTTGGTTTCTTACTGAGGGAAAACTTGCTGTTGTACGCATCACACCTTTGTCTTGGGGTTCCCAACGGACGCGTGCTTCACGCGTATCAGATGCCGAAGTGCCAGTTCCTTTTTTCTGCTGTTTTTTGTTTCAGAAATTCTACACAGGAAATATTCTCTGAATTGGACCCCACGAAGACGGAAGTCAATATTTTGCCGAGACGGACCTGGAGAGGCAGAGAAGGGCCGGAGGGGGGCCAAGGGGGGCCCACACCATAGGGGGGCGCGGGCCCAACCCTGGCCGCGCCGCCATGTGGTGAGGGCACCCTGGGACTCCTCCGACTCCGCCCCTTTCGCCTATATATTCTGTCCGTCGCGAAAACCCTACCACAATCGACGATATTCCACGAAGAGTTCCGTAGCCGCCGCCATCGCGAAGACAAGTTTCGGGGGACAGAATCACTGTTCCGGCACGCCGCCGGGACGGGGAATTGCCCCCGGAGTCATCTCCATCGACACCACCGCCATCTTCATCGCCATTGCTGTCTCCCATGATGAGGAGGGAGTAGTTCTCCCCCGAGGCTGAGGGCTCTACCGGTAGCTATGTGGTTCATCTCTCTCTCCCATGGTGTGATCTTTATGTGATCATGAGCTTTGTATCACTATTAATCTATGTGCTACTCTAGTGATGTTATTAAAGTAGTCTATTCCTCCTCCATGATGTAAAGTTGACAGTGTGTGCATCATGTAGTACTTGGCGTAGGTTATGATTGTAATCTCTTGTAGATTATGAAGTTAACTATTACAATGATAGTATTGATGTGATCTATTCCCCCTTTCATAGCTATTGGTGACAGTGTGTATGCTATGTTAGTACTCTGTCTAAATTGCAACGGTCTATTATGCACTCTAGAGGTTACTTTAATATGAACTCCGGACGTTGTGGAGCTTGTTTCCTCCGGCTTGAGGTGTGCTTTTGTAGCCCTACACAATAAATGGTGTTTGTTATCCAACAAGAGGGTGTTTAAGAGTAGCACAAGAGAAGAGAAGTTATTTATTTATGTGATCATTGTTGAGAGTGTCCACTAGTGAAAGTATGATCCCTAGGCCTTGTTTCTAAGCATTGAAACACCGTTTCCAACAAGTTCTGTTACATGTTCGCTTGCTGCCATTTATATTTTAGATTGCAATTACTACTTACAATCATCCATATTACTTGTATTTCACTATCTCTTCGCCGAACTAGTGCACCTATACATCTGACAAGTGTATTAGGTGTGTTGGAGACACAAGAGACTTCTTGTATCTTAATTGCAGGGTTGCTTGAGAGGGATATCTTTCACCTCTACCTCCCTGAGTTCGATAAACCTTGGGTGATTCACTTAAGGGAAACTTGCTACTGTTCTACAAATCTCTGCTCTTGGAGGCCCAACACTGTCTACAGGAATATAAGCGTGAGTAGACATCATCCCTCCTTCGTGTCCTTGGGGCTCATCCTCGTGATTGTTGTGCCTGGGTCGCAATGAGATTTCTCATCGGCCAACCGTGCCCTAGATTGAGGGATGGCCACTTTGTTTTTTCTCTCCTTAGTCTTATATGTTGGTGGTGTGCTTTTTTCCCTTTCTTCTTCTGCTTCGTAACATCCGTGTCCTATGGTTCATTTGAACCCATCTTGTAGAGGCTGAAAAGCTTTATAGGCAACATGGCTGAATATATGTCCCTCACGTCCGCCGTAGTTACAATAAAAAATTGACCTATTTTCGTCATGGATTTCTTCATGTGGTCGATGGGAGGCTCGTCGGCCTAGTTTTCTACGACGTTCACGGGTGTATTTTCTAGGTTGGGAGGGCCCATTCTAGCTCCGTTTGACACATTTTTTTTGTTGACGACTGTGCTATCATTGCCTAGACCCCACATGTCATCCCTGATCTGTGCAATTGCGTCTCAACTCTCACTGTTTCGCTCGACCCCGTGACAAAGAAACAAAATCTATACGTAAAACGTGTCTACATACATCCACATCAGCGACATCTAATATGGAACGGAGGGAGTACTAAATATGACACTTGCATACTATCATCTAATATGGAACGGAGGGAGTACTAAATATGACTTTGAACGGTTGGGTGGTTAGGAGGGTGGTTGTACCCGAGCCCACCAGAGTTCAAAGTCTAGATTTGACATCTGTGTGTCTCATAAAGGTGAAATATTTATTCAGTGGTAGGCGACGTTCCCGTCGACAACGAGGCGTTTGTGGTGACTTCGTCAATTTTCAAGATCCAATCTGCCTGCTCGGTCTTCCGAAGGTGCTCATAGAGGTAGGGTGTGCGTGTGTGCGTTCATAGGAGCGAGTGTATGCGCGTGTATGTGAACGTCTACGTTTATATTGTGTTTCTCAAAAAACTCCATACATTTGACATTGACGTCAAGATCTTACGATCATACCATAGGAGGAGATACTGTGAAGATTAAACAACACCAGCTTAAGCTAGTAGAATCTATCTTCACCCCTTTTTTTGACAGTAATAACATCTATCTTGATTTCCTGACCTTCATTGGCTGGGGTGGTAAACAAAACAGGAGCCTTTCAGCTTTGTTATGTTCAGATTCATCAGAAGGCAAAGGTCAACCCACTAAAGATAATTCTCTCAACATGCAAGCATGCCACATCACTTGGTCAGTTTTTTGATTAGCTGTATGGCCACGTCAGCCTCATGCATAAACATGCATGCCAACTAAGCAATTAATTTATGTTTCATTTGAACTCTCCATTTCCGTTTCTGCATTTTGTTTCGTTACCTACGTATTCACGAGTGGACATCATTAGGTACTCCCCACTCACGTGTAATTAAGAGCTAACTGAGGGCATGCAAAGCGTCAACGAGGCTCGAGTTCAATTCCATTCAGGTAAAAAAACACACATTGCCCCATAATTTCTTCCTCCACTACTTGCTCATTTACTCCCACCCTACACGCACAGGGGTACTCCGGTCACCTTTACTGTTTCCTCCTATAGATGTTCTTGAAACAGAAGAAGAAATCTAACAGTCGTGGAGGCATTCGAGCAGTCAATTTCTACCTTCAAATACCCCGGTCGATTCATCGTCAGCATATTGCAAGTACTCGCATTCATCCAGACCTTGCCGCCACGGTGACCTCTACTTCGAATGTCAGACTTCCACGAGGGTGCTCAGGTCTTGCGGCGCTCCCTCATGCCAGCTTCGTTGCATTGGTCTTCACCACCGTCGTTTTCCGGCTGCGGCGCCTTACTGCTCCCCAGGTTGCCGTTGTTTCAAACCCTAACATCGTGCCTAGCTATGTATATATTGGGTTCTGTAGCAGTGTAGCAGGAATCTATACATTTTTCTTGGCTTCTTATGATCTCTCCAAGACCGCCAGCTGAGCAGTGATGCTGCATCAGTAGTTTGGCGCCTTGGTCGCACGATACGTCCGGACCTGGTTGGCTCATAATTTACAAGTGAGAAGGGACGTTGCTGATCCATCTACTTGATCAAATGTAAATGAAGAAATGGCTGTGCCCCGCCATTTAGATATGGTGATTTGACAGAATGTACAATATTATATTTCTGGAGGCATTAGTTAGGCTATTCAATTTTTTTATATTTCTTTTATGCCTACATACATATACTCAGATATATGAAAGTTGTGACTTTTTTCCTTTTTTTGCAGGGACTCGGTATTGTTTCTCTCATTTATACTTTTCGGGAAGCCAAATTACTTTATGATTCTTCAACACCATTGTTCTCACATATATAGATTTTGGTATCATTGTGATGAAATTTACACTATGTATACTTCAGTGTAGCATATGCTTGATATAATGTAACACAACTTCTGATCATTTGAATAAATAACTTTCCAACAACTGTGTATACTCCATATTCGTAAGAGATTAAATTAGGCATATATTGATATTTTTCTTCACATTCTACAATCTATGTTACTAGATATCCCGCAGCAAAGCGCGGGGTATCATCTAGTATCATCAATTTTTTAGTCCCAAACGAGTTCTTCCACCAATTCTTCCTCCAGATAAGTGGGTCGGGCCGGATTGGGCTGTAATTGATTCTGGAACGGGCCGAGCCTTGGGTTCGGATTCTGATTCTACTATGGCCTCAACGTGTGCTCCGGCTCCTGTCTCAAAAAAGAAAATGGTTATGTTCAGTCACAATAAAACGAAGAAATATAGTCTCATCACTCCGTTCACAACGATCGGGGGTGTAGCTCATATGGTAGAGCGCTCGCTTCGCATGCGAGAGGCACGGGGTTCGATTCCCCGCACCTCCAAAATGTTGTTTTGTTGGCTCCTATCTTTGCTTTTTTGCCTGTTCACATTACTATGAAGTTTATTTCATTCTTTTTTGCTAAAAGTTAGATCTGTTGAACAAGCCGATAATATAAAACACCGAGATATAGTTTATGCAAACGAGCATCAACGTCATCACAGCTGATCTATTGAACAAACTTTGAAGAAGAATTATTCGCTAGTCGTTGTCGTTGATGCCACCGAAGTGGAGAAAACCAGAACTACCATCTGGTAGATTGGGGCCTCCCCGCACTCCTACACCGGCAAAGCCCACATAGGAGGAGGGAGGTGTTGCGACGCGGTGCACCTAGAAGAGCGCCTTCTAGGGTTTTCTCTTCCTCGAAAAAGTTTATGTCCGGCCGTTTACGCATAGAATTTTTTTTTTCTTCTTTCGTGCGGGCAAGAGAAATCGTACACGCTTCCTAAATTATGTCGTACTTTCTCATTATTATACTTGTTTGATAGTTAGGTAGGATTTATATATTGTGCTTTCTTGAACTACATTTCTTGAGTTCATGTTTGGCGTGCTTACAACTAAGAGTTGGAGAGAACGGATTATGTAAAAATATGAAACTTTCTAATTCACTCTTCATGCACTACACTGCTTCTTTTTGAATTGGCACTAACCTCTGCTCAACTATTATTTTTGGGTCAAAGACACGTAGACAATGACTCATGTTGTGGCAAATCTGGTTTTGCTTCTTCTTACTAACAATATGATTATACTAGTGGAAACTACACAATACCCAACGAATACACACAAAAACATTGAGAAAGTGTTCACCACAATGCCCAAGATGGTATCCTCCTCCTCTTTCTTGTTTCACCATTAAGTTGTGGGTTCCAGCATGGAAGGTCCTCAGGGGGCGTAGCAGTCCTCCGCCAACTAATTTTATGATGCTTTATAATCAACTTTGTTGCATTCCATTTTAGACTGATGTAACAAAGTGATTTCCCCAAAAACCAGATCTACCAGATGGTTTGATTCCCCGCACCTCCAAAAATTTATTTTATTGGCTCCTTGCTTTGCTTTTGCCCGTTAACAAAAATCTGAAGTTTATTTCATTCTTTTTTTGTGAAACAAAAGTTATATATAGTGAACAAAGCTTTCACATTTTTTTTGGAACAAACTGATAATATAGACACCGAGATGGAGTTTACACCAACGAGCCATCAAGGTCATCCTAGTTGATCTATTGAACAAACTTTGAAGAAGAATTATTCGCTAGTCGTTGTCGTTGCTGCCACCGAAGTGGAGAAAACAAGAACTACCATCTGGTAGATTGGGGCCTCCCTGCACTCCTACACCGGCGAAGCCCACATAGAAGGAGGGAGGTGCTGCGACGCGGTGCACCTAAAAGTGCGCCTTCTAGGATTCTCTATACCTCGAAAAAGTTTATGTCCGACCTGTTTACGCATAGAAAGATTGTTTTTTTCTTTCGTGCGGGCAAGAGAAATAGTACATGCTTCCTACTAAATTATGTCGTACTTTCTCATTATTATACTTGTTTGATAGTTAAGTATGATTTATTGTGCTTTCTTGAACTACATTTCTTGAGTTCATGTTTGTCGTGCTTACAACTAAGAGTTGAAGAGAGCGAATTATGTAAAAATATGGAACTATCTAATTCACTCTTCATTCACTACATTGTTTTTTTAATTGGCGCTAACATTTGCTCAACTATTATTTTTGGGTCAAAGACATGTAGACAATGACTCATGTTGTGGCAGATCTGGTTTTGCTTCTTCTTACTGACAATATGATTATGCTAGTGGAAACTACACAATACCCAACGAATACACACAAAAACATTGAGAAACTGTTCACCACAATGCCCAAGATGGTATCCTCCTCCTCTTTCTTGTTTCACCGTTACGTTTGTGGGTTAGGGTTAGGGCCTGGTGGTTGGTGGGGAGGGTGATTGCCCCCTGCCCCAGTGAAGGTGCGCCAACATTAAAGATGTGAGCGCATTGATCACCGTTGTTGTGAGGAAGTCAGTAGATGAGTAGAGTAAGGACACTCATAAACTAGGTCGATCTTGTGAAATTCAATGTTATTGGTTATTGAGACCGGTTTAACCACCAGAAGATATTGCAAAACAATTTGCAACATAGATTAGATGAGATTTTCCTCCGATATGTGCATGAAAAACATGAAAAGCACTTCCACTTCATGTGATAGAGCTCATTACATAATGATCAAGCGATAAAATGTTATTCCACTTTCCGTCGATAGAGCTCATTACATACAGATCAAGGCTTGTGGCTCCTAAGACAATTTATTCGTATATTTATAGTTTTTTTGTGCCACATTTTTACTGCCAAGTTGTGAGATGATGTTTTAGTTAAATACTCTTAAAGACAATATACTGTATCTGCGCACTTGTTTATCATGATATATTTCCTCCCGTTAAAACAAAACTACTCTCGTAATGTTGGCATGAAAACAGTACACAATTTTATCGGAATAATACTATATCTTTTATATGTATACTCATTCACCGGAAATTCAATTCGGCTGCCGGGTGCGTATGCTCCCTCTACTAAAAAATTATATTTCGAAATTTCGAAAAATTTGGACAAAAAATTCTACATGTACATCTTCATAATATACGTGCGTTTGTCAAGTTTCACGAAAAACCAATATTTCATGTGGTCTATATGAAAAAGAGAAATTTATCTTGTGAAAAGTATTATTTTTAGTACTGAATTTTGTCTTTTTACACACGTCACATGATAAGTCGATTTTTTATGAAACGACTTTGTTAGCACGTAGCACGTGAAGATGTACGTGCGAACTTTTAGTTTTAATTTTTTTTAAATTAAAATGTATGTAAGATGCATTTCGAAATATTGAGAGCATATGGACCCATGTTCCAAAACACCGCTCCCCTCATTCACGCCCTTATTTAACTTCAAGGGTGGCTAATTTGCCTGGCAATATTTTTGGGAATGAAAAGACACTATGCCTGGCCAAATAAAGCAAAGCAATATGTGGCCCATGGTTCATCTTTAGTCTTGCAGGTCCCATGGAGACACATTTACAAGATAATGTTGCTCTCATCTAATCATAATTCCACCTTACCACCTTGGCACGACCATGTTGGTAGCTCCTTCAGGTTTCAGGAGACGTTGTCTACCAACAACAAGGCACGCCATGAACAAAAGAGCAATCACATACACACAATGCCCTCGTTCATCGAAATGTTTTTTTTTTCGACATACAAGACAAATGCAATATGTTCATCAAGAACCGTGTATCACATGGTATACCTTTTAGAAGCATCCGCTCAATTCATCACCACATAAATGATCGGTGCACTTTAGCACGTATTGCACTATGCAAGTATCTAAGGACTATCCTCTCGAAAGGTTACACACATATTGGTGTCCGGTAAGAAGTAAATATGTCCCAAAGATCCCAAGACTTTAAGTCATAGTAGATACAAAAATTTAGGTAGAGGGCACATGCCCCCCCCCCCCCCCCACCACCACCACCACCAATTTATATGCACAGCATGTAATATTTTCCTATATTGATACATCTAATGAATATAGTCAGAACATTTGAACTTCATCGATGTTCAGTTGAATCTTCTTGTTACCATGGGTCACTTTGAGAATAGGAAACGCTACAAAACTTATCCTAACAAGGTTCTTGACCAATTTTAGCTACACCAAAAAAAGGAAAACACTTTAAATCAGCCGACCAATCGAGGGAGAAAGATCGGTCTCCTGTCCCGCGTGCCTTTTCTTTCATATGGTCCTCATCTGCGCATGCAAGTGACAAGCTCTCTTCACGCCTAGTGCTGCTACTAGCTATCTTTTCTACCTAGCGTCAGCGCCTTCCCGGGCAGTGGTCCGTGTAAGCATACCGCCTGGTAGTTCATGTTCACATTTTGTTTTACTTTTTTAACCGTGTGGTACAAGTGTACAAGCTAGCTAGTCTATGTACTAGCACTAGCTAGCTATTTTTGTCTTCTAATCATGCTCTACTAGCCAAGATTAGTTTGTTAAAATAGCTGGTGATTTCGTTATCAATTAATCTATTTCAAAATAAAAAAAATCCATGCTACAACCATATTATGTTTTGTTGTAATAATCTGTGATTTTTGTGAAAGTTGTTGATGATTTTTTGTAGTAAATCAAACTACATCAAAAAATGTTGTTTAACAACTTATTTTTGTAGCATTCATTTATAAAAATGTTTACACAATTTTTTTGTAATAGTACATGTATTTTACACGTGGGGTGATGATTTTTTGTTGTTGTAATAGTATATTTTTATACACGGGGTGATGATTTTTCTGTTGTATTAGTATATATTTTTTATATACGGGGGATGATTTTTTGTTGTAACAGCATATATTTTTTATACATGGGGGATGATTTTTTTGTTGTCAAAGTATATATTTTTATACGCGGGGTGATGATTTTTTGTTGTAATAATATATAATTTGTATACATGGGTGTTGATTTTTAGTTGTAATTGTATATGTTTTTATATGCTGGGGATGATTTTTTTTAATAGTATATATATTTTTATATGCGGTGGGATGATTTTTGTTGTAATAGTATATGCTTTTTATAAGTGAGGGATGACTTTTTATTGTAATTGTTTATTTTTTATAGATGCGGGGTGATGGTTTTTTTTGTTGTAATACTTTCTTCTCTAAGTAAACTACTCCTAAATCTTTTATTGAAAAAATAATATAAGTGTGATTAGTATTTTATTCTTACATTTCCTCTTGGAATATATTGTCCAATATGAAATAATGTTAACGCAGTATCAATAAAGTTTTTCAATGTAGTGCATGCTCCAATCAGCTAGCTTGCAGAAGCTACCATTGTGAGAGGTATGCATCAGTTGCACCTAGGAGCTAGACTTATTGTGTAGTACACTAGCGACATTTCAGTGACATATGCTGGCGGGCTCCACACACGTGGAACAAACACCACGCGACGCTCCATTGATCTGAACATGCACCTGACGTGGAAGGAGCATGAAAGCAATGTTTCATATCACGAAAAGCGACATTTTCTTCCTGAGGAATTGGATGGACTAAAGCACCGCTAGCAAGCCCTCAAAAAATGCCAAACGCGAGGCAAATTTTCTCAATATAGAAAGACCATCAAATTGAGGCTCAGTAACCTTCTTGGTAAAAGCCTCCTCTCATCGTCCTCACCAAGTCTAGTGACAAGATGACCTCGAGCTGGGTTTTTTCGTTGAAGGGGTCCTAAGATGAGGGTTTATAGTACTTCCAAAAAGAATTTGTGATCATTAATTTCTGGTAGCGGAATAAGAGGACACCCACCCACTGTATGGAGGTATTGGTTAGTTGGAATATCCGAATACTGCAATAAAGATAATATCGTCTTTGATAATATAGAGCGTGCCAATTAGCAGTAGCTAGTAGAGCGATTTCTTGGTGACAAACTTTGTTCCACTGCCACCAAATATCATTTTGCGCCATTGTAGCGTACCTATATCTCGACAAATTTTGCAAGACATGATCCAACTTAAACCGCATGTCACTTTTGAGAAGTATATATGTGCCTTGTATCAAAAATATACTACTACAAAAGAGAAAAAAAAAACGCATATTACACAACAAAAACAGTAATAAGGGAACCTTCAACTCCCAACCTCCCCACACACACACCCCATTTGGATGCTGTGGTCACGCGTTTTCAGCCGAGCTAGCATGGAAACCTTCCCCACTCGCTACCCAACTGGTGCAAGCACGTACGGTGCATGAGCTGAGCTCGGGGCCGGTTTCCGCCTCCATGCGCCCCGCCCCGCCGGAAATCGTCGATGCGTACGTCTCCAGTTCAGTCGCTGAGCGCCCCATCCCCGACCTCCTCGTCCCACGGAATCATCCTCCGCCAGCCGGTCGCCGGCGCCCTGCGCGCGGCTGCGCCACCCGCCCCAGCCGCTGGATTCGACCCTCTCCGCGCGCTTCCAGACTCGGTAATCTACCTCTAACCTCTAGATCCACTCCAACGTATGATTTTCTTATGGAGATTTCCAGCCTGAGGAGTAACGCTGATTGCTTAGGTAGCCTGATGAATCAAGCCCGTTCTAGTCCTACCACGGCACTGATCTAGCAAGACAGGCAGCAGGGCCGTCTTCCCTCTGTCCGGCCGTTCCCCATGGCGTGTTTTTGGGACGCCCTCGGCTTAGCGGCAATTAGGGTAGTGCCTTCTTGTGCAATATATAGTACCTTGTGATGTTCTCTGTCCTTGGCCGACACCTTTGCTTCTGCCCCTAATCTTGATTGCTTGCTAGTGAATTTGTTTTATCATTTGTTGGTCGATCAGTAAAGTGTGCTTGTAATAACAAAAAATCTGAATTTCTTTTGGCCTGCAAGTTATTATACTTCTCCCTGCCTCAGATGATCGTGATGTTTAGTGATAGACCATCTCGTCTTGCCTCGAGTGGGTGCTTTACTTCCATTTACTTTGCAAAATACCAAACCTGTTCTTTCGACCTAGCATTTAGCCGAAGCACAATAGTTGTGGTGTTTTGTTACATAGAAGTATAGAACCCTTCTTAATTATGCTAGCACAACCTACAAACACAGTTTATATCGCCTTGTCTTTGTGATGACAGCGGGCCATGTATAGCAATATGTTGCGTGCTCAAAGTGCTGATCAAACACCCAGAAGATGCAAGGTCAAGCTGAGCACCACAACTATGAGCTCTCTCATCTCAATTCCTTGGCGCTAATGTGTGAAGTTGTAATTGGCATCCCCAACACCATCGACCGTCATGGTAGAGCGACGATCGTCTTGGACATCATCACAAAGACCGAGCTCCACGCGGTCAAACTCTCATGTCTCCGCCGGCTTATGCATGTACTTACCGTCTCCGGCATCTTCGACCAATCATTACCAGTTAGCGAGAGTTATACCCTCTACACGTTCACTCCGGCCTCCTCTTCCATGACGATGACTCAACTTCCCGCGATATGTCTGCATTGCTGCTTCTCTTCACGCACCCGACACAATGGTTTCCACATTCATCGGCCTGGAAGAGTGGTTCAGAGATGCTGCTGCCAACACGCTTTTCGAGATAGCGCACGCCATGTTCCCCGTAGAGTTTGACCAATATTGATGCATCGTATAGCGATGCCATGAACCATGCCTGAATTGCAGACAACAACCTCGTCAAGGATATTGTGCTAAATGAGGATAGTGGAATCTTCCACGGGCTAAGCTCGTTGATGAACGTCGGTGGGGGACATGGCATATCTATTATGTCCATTGCTAAGGAGTTCTTCCGAATCACCTTCAACATGCTGGACCTAGATCAAGTGATTCTGAAAAGCACCTAGTTGTTGCACGGTGAAGTACATTGTTGCTAACATGTTTGAGTTTATTGCAGGTCGAATAAACTTAAACATGTCACCAATGATGTATTTCACCATGCCACAACTAGGTAACTTTCTGATGACTTGTTCTAGGCCCAACATGTTGCAGGTGATTTGTGGGAACTCTTTAACAATGGCCACAGTGGCTATGCCATAGCCCCCACCGACGTTGATCAGTGAGCTGAGCCCGTGGAAGATGCCACGAGCTCCTTTCAACACAATATCCATGGTGGGGTTTTTGTTCGCCAATGCAGGCATGGTTCATGACATTGTTATACTCTGTATCAATCTTGGCCAAACTCCACTGGGACATGCCGTGCGCTATCTCGAAAGGTGTGTTGGCAATGGGATCTCTGAACCACTCTTCTAGGTTGAAGAATGTGGAAACCATTGTGTCGGAGCACGTGAAGAGTAGTAGCAGCGCGGACATGTCACATGAAGTTGAGTCACCATCGTGGACGGGGAGTTCAGAGTGAACATGTAGACGGTATAACTCTCATCAACAGGCGATGATTCGCTGAAAATATCGAAGACCGTACACATAAGCTGACGCGGAGATACATGATCTTGGCCGTGTGGAGCCCGGTCTCAGTGATGATGTTCGAGAGCTGCCGCACTAACCTGGATACCATGATGAGGGACCTGAAGAACCCTTTGTACGAAGCTGAAGAAATCCTCGACCTCGTTGATTATTTCCGAATCAGGAGGATCAGTTCCGGTGGGTAAAGCAGCGGTTGTGCTGGTTATGGCAATGGTTAGTTGGTTACACATTTCCGGAGGAAGATCAGCTACCCTGATGCAGCATGTGCATTAGAGACTGTGCTAGTTGTGACATTGCCTATGCATCGCCGGAGAAAATCTGTTCCGTTGCTGCAGGTTTGGGTTTCTTTTTAGTATGTTCCATACTATATCTCTAGCCTACTTGTTTTCTTCTTGTTGTGGCACTTCTGCAGCTAGCGCCGCAGGGATTGTGCTGGTTGTGGTGATGCGTGCCTAGATCAGAAGAACTACTACATGTCGCTTCCACAATCTTGGCTTTCTCGGTGTAGAGGATCTCATTGTGGTACAAGTCTTATGATTTCAAGAACTTCTGTATCAGCATATTCAACTGGCTATAGGGTGCCCCTTACTACCGAGACTGGTCCTTCGATCATTTGGCTTCACACATTATCAACATGTACCACCTATACCTTGTGCTAAATTCCATCCAATTGGCTAAATATAAATTCTCTGTTTCTAATCATTCATTGCTAATTATTTGTGCCAACCTACAAACTCTAACCTGAGTAGTCATATGGATTCCCTACAAAAACATTATTATCTATGTACTGTTGTATTAGTTTCTAGAATTTGTAAATTACAAAATTGAAAGAGATTACAATGTTGGTGTCAAAAGTTTCAAAATATTTCTACACTCAAAGTTTTGATCTGGAAATTGGTTGCTTTTGCAGGCGTTGATATGGAATCAACTTGCACTATCATGGGGCCTTTATATATTATTCTGAAGAAAAATATGGAAAAGGTAGAACATCTGATTGGTGAAGCACAAGAAATCATCTCGTTAAGAACAACCCTACAAGAAACTATTGCGCAACCACACGAGTCAAGATGAAGCAAAAGTGGCACATATACTTCAGATGGTACTACTGGCAAAAGAAAGGTAAATTGCTGAAACGTTTGTAAGCAGATAACAAGAATTCTCCGTGATACAAAGGTGATGTAGTTGACATTTATGGTATTCTAGGGTCTGGTACTACACTTACATAGTAATGCTAACCAGAGCCATGCTGTTGCTGACAACTCCCGAGCTGCAGTTAGTTCCCTCTTCCTAAGGAAAAATTATAAAAATCACCGCAATTGGCTTAGCTATAACAAAAAAAATCACCATAATTGTGTTTTGCAACAAAAACAAAAACTACCCACATTGTGTAACACTTTTTTTCAAAAAAATACTTGTGTAATGTACCATGTGTGCATGGAACAAACATGGACTCTTGTGTAATGTAACAAAAGCTGATCCCTTCGGAACAAAGAAGTAAAAACAAAGCTGATGGTTTTCCATCCTAATTCGACAGCATGTTTCACACTGAAATTCTGAAGATAAACATAACAAGCAACATGCGTGATCCTCCTAGTATCTCTGATGCAACCATGAATCTGCAACTACATACGCTCAACATGTATACCAAAGTGAAGTAGACGCGGATCTGATACAGACAAACAAAACAGATGCAGTTATTCACAACGGGAGAAAAGCAAACAATTGATCTGGTTCTTCAGATCCAGCACAAATCACAATGGAAGAGGAATAAGCAAAATCAGCAATGGTTCATTGTCTTACTAGCAACACACAATGCAACTTTGCCAGGCATCAGACTGCTAATTCACAGGAACAGGAACTGTAATGCAGATTAAAAGAGCAAGATTTCTTCATAGATCCGGAACATAGCAACACAAGACTTCCAATCAGACAAAACTCCCATCAGAAGGCACTACTCGTACTTCCAAACTAAAGTCTCAACAACATCTAGATACTGAACCAAGAAACACAGACCAGGGATACACAGATAACTAGCTACGGTGAACCGGTGTTGATGCAGATCGGCACGGCGCGCGGGGTGGCAAGCTCAGTCGAAGAGGCTGAACATGTCGAGGTCCTCCTCGTCCTCCTCCTCTTCCTTCTCCTCGACCTTCTCCTCGGCAGCACCGGCGGCGGCGGCAGGGGACGCGTCCATGGCGGCGGCGGCGGCGCCGCGGGAGGCGAAGGCGAGCTTCTCCCTGCCGGCGGCGATGAGGGCGGCGATGTCCTTGCCGTCCACCTCCTTGAAGAGCATCTCGAGCTTGGCCTCGTCCACCTCGGCGCCCACGGAGCCGAGGATGGCGCGCACGTCGTCCTTGCTCGGGCTCGCGTTCCCGCCCAGGGTGGCCAGCAGGCACGCCGCGACGAACCTCATCTTCTCGATCGGGCGGCGGCGGCGGCGGGTTCGGCGCGCGGATCGGTGGCCGGACGGACGAGCTGGTGGTGTGGTGGGGTGGCCTGGTGTGGGCGGCGGCGGTGTATATATAGCGGGCCGGAGGCGGGGTTTCTTGCGCGCTGCGAAACCGGCGGCGAAGGGACTTGGCGCCTACTTTTCCGGGAGTGCCTCGATTTCGTGGCCGTGACGGAAACGAGAAGGGAATAGGACCGGAGCCGGCCACGACTAGGAGTTACTGCTGCGGTTACTACATCCGTTTTATCCGTTTTAGTAATATAGTAATATACTTAAAAAGAACGAACATGTTCCTTATTCTGCCCAATACGTCGTCCGTTTTCGTCGTACTCTGTCGCACTTCCCTCGCGCTGAAATGGGCCGAAGCCCAACACATTCGTTTCCCACCGCGTCGCCTCATTCCCTGGAAAAAAAAACATCCCTTCTTTCTTCTCTCACGAAGCACCTTCTTCCTAGGGTTCGGCCACGCCGCCGCTTTCTCCACGCCGTCTCCTGACTGTGCGCCACCGCTCGACCGCGCCGAATCCCACCTATCCGCCGCTGCTCGCCCGCTCGGCCCCGCCTGTGCTCGAGCTCCGCCAGGACATGAGCTCGCCCGACCGACCAGCACATCTAGGACCTGGCAGGGCATCAGGTGAGGCATAAGCCGCCTCAAACTCTCCAAGGCGCAGGACTCCTCTCCCTTGACGGAACTATCTCTGTCCTGGCGGTCAATCAGAAAATCGCTCCACGCTGCCTCCAGTTCTGTCATCGGCCACTGTCTCAGCTTCTGTCCAAGCCCACTTTCTATCGATCCCATGCCCTTCATATCCTCCTCCTCCTGGTGATACTGCAACGCGGCGGCGCGGCGGCAGCAGCCCAAATTTGCACGATCCGGCCGGACACAGCTATACATGGCTGATCTCAGGTATGTGACGCGTTGTCCTGTTTCCAATCAGGCCAACACCTATTGATCAATCGATGCACTTTCTAGGAGCAGCAACTAGCCTGGTGAAGTCGATGGTTAAGAGATATGAGAAAGTTCATGCGTGGGTATCTCCTGGATGCACCTGTTGGGGCACAAAACCTACATGGTCATCGTACTAATTGGTAGCTGTAAGGTAGCATGATGATAGCATACAAATTCTTGATCTGTTCCTAATTAATTTGTTTTCCTACTCATATGACTGATTCTGTTAAAACTAATTTCTTCCGGTTCCTAGCTAGATATATTTCTCACAAATGGAAGTAGTTCTTGAAGTTAAAATTATAATTTATGGCTTAAGTAGTACTTGGAGTCTTAAATTGGCTCAATGATTAAGAGAGAGGAAAAAACTATTGCTCTTTCAAGCAATGGAAATCATTTGGTGTAATTTATCTGTCTGATTTCTGACAGTAAGCCAATCTAATTACTACTTTAGCAAATCTAAGTATAGAAGGCATTGGTCCATTTTTTTTTGCTACAGACATGGAGGCACGTAAGAATTACCTTCCTCTGACAAAACCTTGATGCTTCCGCTAATATGATTTTGCACTGCTTCGCAGGTCTTATAGTGCAAGACGAAAATTGGCAAATGAGAAAGTGAAAACTAACAGACAAAAAAGCATAACAAAATAACATGATCAAGGAAAAACGAATTGGACGAACTTAAGAGATGCTTAGTTCCCGGCCGTTCAAAACTATTCATCCGCATCTGACAGTCCCTAGATCCATGGGTATATACCCCCTGGGTATCCACTTATTTCCCAAAAACGATTCAAGAATCAAAAAGACTGATAGGTGCTTGATGAAATTCCGGTATGAGGCGTCAAGGAGAATTCCTTCCTCACTACCTCGGCACTGTCACAGGTATGTCTCTCTCGTCTCTCTCTTTGATGCCTTACGCTGGCGGGCATCGTGAACGGGTGGATGTATGTCCGTCGTTGTATGTGCTTGTACATGCTTCGTTCTTACTTTTAACAAGTACAAAATCCTTTGTTCTTACTTTTATCTTTGTTTCCCGTGCTCATGTACATACAGCCAAGGTAGATTCGGCCCCTGCTAAATATTGAATAGTTGTACATCCAACCATTGGGAATCCTTCGGCAGTAATTGAAAAAGTACTTATGATTTGTTCTTTCTGCTACCGTGGGGTTGGAAAGGATGCTAATTGCGGTAATCACTTTTGTCAAGAGAGGACTGTCTGATAAATGTTTTTAGTTCTGTTAATTAAAGAACAAAAAGTAGACAAGTAATCATGTGTGTCTATGTTTTGTTTCTCAATAACTATTTAATCAAGCTCCTACATGCTCTGTCTCGCTATTGATTTTTTAGCGATTTGGGGATTATTTCCATGGTTTACTGGTGGATGCTGAATTAGGGAAGAGAGACGCTGCCCCATGCCATGGTTACAATTTGAAGCTGGTAATTCCGAGTGCTTAATTATTCGTTGCTGGTAAAATTTACTACATCATTCTCTTCTTGGTCATGCCTTTTATTCAATTTATTATGGATGTGTCGTACAGTATAAATAGTTTATGTCATCCTTTGAGTAATGGAGTCCTCAAGTTGTCCTTACAAAATGATGCAGTTGTTGCACTGAAGAAGATGAGCGATAAGGTTTGCAAATATAGCACAAGTCAAGATCTCACGATAATACGAAAGTCTTAGTGTTGTTATTTTCCTTATGCTAACACAATTATTGCACAAATAATTGTTTCAGCAGCTTACTGGAAGGAACATGTGGTGCACTATGAGAACATCAGATGATTTGTTGTTACCATTGAGTAAGGTGCTTATTTGGTATCATTTCTTGTATTTGGAATTTGTGATGTTAAATGGAGCCCTGGACATGCACCTTAAATTTGCGGGCCTTGCGGTGTTCCGCTTGGCTTCCTACTAGAGATGCATTCAGCTTATTTCATGGGTATATACCCCCTGGGTATCCACTTATTTCCCAAAAACGATTCAAGAATCAAAAAGACTGATAGGTGCTTGATGAAATTCCGGTATGAGGCGTCAAGGAGAATTCCTTCCTCACTACCTCGGCACTGTCACAGGTATGTCTCTCTCGTCTCTCTCTTTGATGCCTTGCGCTGGCGGGCATCGTGAACGGGTGGATGTATGTCCGTCGTTGTATGTGCTTGTACATGCTTCGTTCTTACTTTTAACAAGTACAAAATCCTTTGTTCTTACTTTTATCTTTGTTTCCCGTGCTCATGTACATACAGCCAAGGTAGATTCGGCCCCTGCTAAATATTGAATAGTTGTACATCCAACCATTGGGAATCCTTCGGCAGTAATTGGAAAAGTACTTATGATTTGTTCTTTCTGCTACCGTGGGGTTGGAAAGGATGCTAATTGCGGTAATCACTTTTGTCAAGAGAGGACTGTCTGATAAATGTTTTTAGTTCTGTTAATTAAAGAACAAAAAGTAGACAAGTAATCATGTGTGTCTATGTTTTGTTTCTCAATAACTATTTAATCAAGCTCCTACATGCTCTGTCTCGCTATTGATTTTTTAGTGATTTGGGGATTATTTCCATGGTTTACTGGTGGATGCTGAATTAGGGAAGAGAGACGCTGCCCCATGCCATGGTTACAATTTGAAGCTGGTAATTCCGAGTGCTTAATTATTCGTTGCTGGTAAAATTTACTACATCATTCTCTTCTTGGTCATGCCTTTTATTCAATTTATTATGGATGTGTCGTATAGTATAAATAGTTTATGTCATCCTTGAGTAATGGAGTCCTCAAGTTGTCCTTACAAAATGATGCAGCTGTTGCACTGAAGAAGATGAGCGATAAGGTTTGCAAATATAGCACAAGTCAAGATCTCACGATAATACGAAAGTCTTAGTGTTGTTATTTTCCTTATGCTAACACAATTGTTGCACAAATAATTGTTTCAGCAGCTTACTGGAAGGAACATGTGGTGCACTATGAGAACATCAGATGATTTGTTGTTACCATTGAGTAAGGTGCTTATTTGGTATCATTTCTTGTATTTGGAATTTGTGATGTTAAATGGAGCCATGGACATGCACCTTAAATTTGCGGGCCTTGCGGTGTTCCGCTTGGCTTCCTACTAGAGATGCATTCAGCTTCTAGGCTACTGCGTTTCCTACCATCGCTTGAAAGGCCTACCGCTTGGTAGGCCTGTAAGTGGAAGCGGCTGGCCATGGGGCCGCCAGCCCAAGCCCACTAAACTCGCTAAGTGAACGCCCACGGAAACGGATAGAATCGTGGCGGAAACTCACGATGCGCCCGCTACCGCCGCCGCCGCTGTGACGCATCGTGACCCCATTCATGGCGATGGAGGCGGGCGTCATTCCCAAGGATACACCCCACCGTCGCCGCCCCATCCCTCCCCCTCTCCCTCAGCTCGTCTGCTCCGGCCGCCTCCATCCCGTCGCTCGAGCATCCGGTGTCCGGCGAGATCCGTGGGGAGTAGCCATCGTCCGGTAAGGTCCGTGGGGAGCAACCAGCGCCCGACCATGTTAGTAAGGAGGATCAGGGCGGCAACGGGGTCGTCGTCGACCTTGCAGAACCGCCGCCCGCGGTCGCACCGCCCTCCGACACGGCTGTCGGCTGGTCGCAGCAACACACACCGGAAGGATGCTGTTCAGTGTACCCTGTCGAGCTCCTCATTGACCTCGTAGCACCAGCCTTCCGCGGTCACAAAAACTCCGCGGCACCGGTTGCAGCACGGCCGTTCCTGGTCGCACAATTGCGCCACCGGCTTGAAGCGACGAGGCCCATGATCTGGGAAGATTCTGTGCGGAATTCCTGGAGAAGAGAACGGGAGGAAGGGGAAAGTGGAGCGAAACGAATGGAAGAGAAGCATCCAGAATAGATAAAATATCGTGGTGGGCATGTGTACCTCTTAGCTGTGTCACAGGTTGACAGAAACGTGGCGGACGTAAGTGGGCGTAGCGGCCGGTCGCTAAACCTGATGGTATTGTACGGGAAAATCGTGAGTGTATCGTATAGCTTGAACCGCGGAAGAGATCACTTGGTGGGCCGCCGTGGGCGTGTCCACTTACAGGTATACCGCTTGGCTTCCTACTAGAGATGCAAAATTTCTTTCTTGACCAGACAGATTGAAAAATGTATGTACTCGTGTATGTT
The DNA here is from genome assembly GCF_019359855.2 of Lolium perenne. NCBI lineage: Eukaryota > Viridiplantae > Streptophyta > Magnoliopsida > Poales > Poaceae > Lolium > Lolium perenne. Next base: position 14,242,921 of record NC_067249.2, read on the forward strand.
CGTGGAATGTACAATTCCGGCATGAAATGTACATTTTTTTTGAATAGGGATCTGGCGTAGAACCAACTTACATGTGATATTTCAAGGCTTATCTATCGAAATGAAGTTCTGCATACATGTAAGTTGTACTCTGCCCTACACCATATAGTTTTTTCTTTCTATTTACCCGATCGTTAATAGGAGAAGATACTAGCATTTTGTCATATTTATCTTCATAGGTTTGAGCGGTAATTCACTTACTGGAACCTTGTCACCTGATTTGTGCTAGCTGACTTGCACGCGGTACTTGTAAGTTCTATGCTTACTCGGAGATGCTGCTTCATATCATGCTAATTAATCTTAATTTATGAAATACATGGACATTTCATATAACCAAATTTTCAGAAAAAATACCATACAACGACGGTTTCTTTCTAATAGCCACAGTGTAAGCCATCCTGATTCCGTGCAAATCTTATAAACTCTACCTTTTGTACACTTGCAATATATTGTTATATATTCACATTCTGACTTAAGCTTAACTTTTTCGTAGGTCCATAAGACAAACATATGCTTGTTGCTTGAGAGCTATTGAAATGTACTTGTATGGTCCACCATGGTGTATTGATTAATTTACTATATCAGTTACATATGCTTGGAAAGATATGTATCACCTAGCAGTTTATTGACGATGAAATTCTTAGCTTTGTTTACTTACAAATGCTTTGGAAGTGAGGGAAATGCACTTAGTTGGTTTATGTATGTTTTTAGTTTATTTCTTGGTTAGCGTCAAGTTGAATTTATTGGTGCACTGAAACAATTAAAACATACAAATGCGAAGGAAGGAAATTATATCATCCAACGGTTTATTAGTGATGACATTTCTAGCTATTAGTCTTTCCAACAAGTTTCATTTTGTTTATTTCAGTTTTGATGCTTCACAAACCTCCTCTCTATGAACATTTGTGTGTAGCTACAAGCCAATCCAACCTATGATTAGAAGGGCTGGTACGGGCGAGACTATTGGAGGTAAGCATGTCACTACTATGCCAGAAAACAACGCCATTTATTAAAACAGAGTGACACACATGTATTCATTATTATTGATGTGAAAATACAATCAGCTTGGTTGGAGTAGTGTACCAGATGGGTGGAGTTGTATCAGAAGCCCTTAGAGCTATCTTTAGTGAAATTATTATGAAGAGAAACCCTGTTAGACTGAACTTGATATCCATGATTTACTATGTGAGCCTTGAAGGTATCTTGTCCAACGTCTCTCTAGATTAATCGCGTGATCATTCCTTGGTTATTCCTAGAAGCCAAAGATGGATGCAAGTTCATGGAACTTCCCGCCAGTTACATTGTTTTTAAACTGCATGTGCACGTTCGTACTTAACATATCAGTATTCCATTGTAACTATGCCATGTGTGCATCTAACTTTTGTTTATATAAGCCCTGTTACCTCTTTGTAGTTCGGAGTAAAAAATTGTGTATTAATATCCTTGATAAAAGATCATTATTGATAGGCCATTCTTTTTCTTGAATTTCATGTTGTTATGACAAAATTAATGAAATTCACACTCTGATAGTTGATAAATGAGCACCCGCAACTATTTTCTATCAAATCACCATGCAAGAATGAACTATAGTTTATGGTGTAGTCATAGTACTTGTGTTGGGAGTTACAACTAGAATCAGATGCAATGGTCTTTATGTGCTGGCTACTATGATGGATGCTATAAAGATATTTGCTTAGGCAAACAGTTTATGTTTTTCCTTATTTGTCGTCCATGAGGTCATAAATTTGATCTAATGTAGTGTTCCAATGTTGCCCCATAGTATGCTACAATATGTATTACGAATTTGCCTAGAGAAAAACATGAACGACAAATGGGGAACGACTAATCTGAGAGAATATCTCTCAACTTTTTTATGAGCTAATAAGGTCTAGCTGTTTAAAAGATTCTGTGTTATTGGTATCACATTTTAATGATAGTTGTGCAAGGAAAGAGACTTTTGGTACTACATGGTCCGAGAAAAAATTGATTGTTTTTCACTTTATCGCCAGGATGCCCAGTTTTTTGCGCTCTTTATCGACACATGTGCATACAGACCAGTCGATCATCAGAATGGAAACATATTGTGGATGAACGTGATCCCATTGAAGTTCTTTGGCAGAAGGAATGTGTGTTCTACAAGATAGTATGAGCCCCTTATTGATAGTATGTCATGAGGATTAAATGTGAAGCCGACACATGTTCCCTTATCTGCATATTGCTCTATTGTCAAGGAAGATTGGTGTGAAGATACAATAGTCTACTTTAACAATTTACCACAATGCAAAGTTAATGGTTAGATTTTGAAGGTGTGACGAAATGTGCTATTCAACGCAAAAAAAAGCTATTTAGCAACAAAACTGTTCATATTTCAGTAGAGTAGAAAATCGGCAAGTTCCTTTCATGATTTTTGTTTTCACTATCTCTTCTAACATCTTTTATGATCTTATTTTAATGTAGTGCATTTGCTAAATAGTTAACAAATTTGAGTAATTTGATGTGTGCAAGTCAATAACACAAATAGATGAGTTGTTCTACCAAGAATACTTTCCAAAATGGTGTGTACTTAGTGTAGGCTCATATTTTCCAAAAAAATGTTGTGAGAGTTTCGCATGTCTCAATCGTAATTTTGGGTTAACCATCTTTTTTATTTGCTTACATGTATTGTTAACCCGTGGCAACGCACGGGCATTTTACTAGTAGTAATAAATAAGCCTTATATTTTGGGAGGGGCGTTTTGGAACCCGGGTGCAGATGATCTCTTTATCTGGACCGTGGGTTCACGTGTGGAGATTCGAGTGAGCGGAATTACGTGTGGAGGTACGGCGCGTGGAAAACAAGTATACTGGAGCAATACGGCGCGCTTTGAATGCGGTTGTCAGGGACGGGTTTGTGCTCCGTAACGGCAAGGCCAACCTGGACCAGGGTCTACGGTTTAAGAGAAGTTTCGGGACGGACCGAGACCACCATCCACCTCCTATTGCTTTCTTGCTGGCGTGCGGCGGCCCGGCCGATTTTGATAAGAGGCGGTGGCCAGCGCAACAGTGTTGCTCCCCCCACCGTAGTGCGTCCATCTCCCGCCGGCGGCCCGTGGCAGTTCCTCCTCCCGCTCTTGTTCAAGGTCGCCGGCGGCCCGCGACCATGGATTTCCCCCTTGATCCAATTAGCAGTTGCCTTTTTTTTTATATAGATGTTGGTCTGCGTGATTCGTGTTTCGTGGATTGACTCCGTTCTGTCGCTTTTGGTAATCGCAGCCTTCCCATATACGGTACGTTCCCGGCTGAGGCGACATTGGAGATTTTGGGAGGTGGGGACTCGGTCAGCAGCAACGCAGGCCCGGCGGCGCCTGCTGGTGGCGTGAGTGTTCAAGGGGACCTCCTACAGGTGACCAGCGTGGGAGATTTTGCTAGCGGGTTGGATGGCGTGGATGGTCTTGAACCTGCAGATTCAGCAGAATCAACAGAGCAGGCGAACCCTCAGTCCGCTGGCTGGACGAAGAGGTATGGAATGAAAAACAGTAAATTGCAAGTTTTTATTTTGTTGGAATGAGCGTGCTCGTGTTTCCTTTAGTATTTTGGCTAGCATGCATGGCAGGGTTCATTAGAAAAATGAAAAATGGAGAAGGAAGTTTCCATGCTCAGTTAGTTTCCATGCATAGTTTGTTAATGTCAGGAAGGTGCTTGATTTAGAACGGTGGCGTTTTTTTAGTTTTGATCAGTTCATGTTGGGTGTTTTATCTGTTTGGTACTGTTGAACATGTTTGATGATAATTGTTGTTGGCAATACAGATAGGATTTGGAAAATGGTAAAAAGTGTGCTTGTAATTTTGTGTGAGTTGACCTGCACTGCATTGGGGTGTTAGAATCTGTTGTTGCTGATAACTAAAGGGACATATGCTGATTCAGGGTCCGGGTTGGGCGTGCACCTCCCGATCGAACTCACTGCGCGGAGAGGCAAAGCATCGTCTGCAGGGGATGAGCGGCAGCGGGGCGCTCGCATCGTCCCCTGGTCCTCCATGGCCGCCCGAGCCTCCATTGCCGCCGTGGCCTCCGTTGCTGACAGGGAATCCATACTGCGATGAAGCTGAGCAGGCCATGGATGTGGGTGGGTAGGACGGCTTGAGAGGAGATGCCAGATGCAGATGCGCGACTGATTTGGGGATGAAGAGGATGTGTGTCCAGGGTAAGAAAGGCAACAGGGCTGCGTGACGTGTGTCCGCGGCGTGTCTCAATATGAGGGTGGCATGGAAGTCGGTCCACCACGGTCCAGCACACGGATGGTTATCATGGACCGAGAGCGGGCCGCCCTTGTTCATGACGGACGTGGGGCCGAGGACTGTTCGAAATTGAAGCATACATCACGGAACAATGTCTAAATACAGTCTGACGTGCTGATCCCGAGAAAAATAGATGGACCAGATAGTGAGATCATCTGGACCCGGGTTCCGTTTTGAATTTCCGTTATATTTTTTAATTTATAACTCAAATTATATGAAATTTGATCAGGATTTTAGAGTAAATACGTTTTTGGAACAAATTATTACAAAATCAATATCATTAGATACATCGTGCATGCAATGAATTTTCATATGGTATCTATAAAATACTCCTTCCGATCATTTTTGTAAGGCTAGAAAAGTAAATTTTTGATAGCCCAAAAACAACGTATGGGGAGAGAGGAAACCTTTCTCTCTCGTGACTTGCGTCACCCCTGGGTCCGCCGACCCCCACCTCCTCTCCTTAGCCACCTCCACTTCCCACCGTTGTCGGTAGTTGCTGTCAGGCTAGGCCCGCGACAGGCCTCTGCCTTTCCCCTCTCGTGGCGGCGCGGGCGAAACGCTCTGTCAGCGGGGGTGCTTCTCAGGATTCTAGGGTTTGACAACGGCCGAGGGGTGACAAAGCGGCGAAGCTGGTGACGAGGCAGAGCTCCGGCAATATGGCAAAACGGTGGCGCGGCGTAGGAGTGCTAAACATCTACCATCCGACCTAGATTTTGTCCAGCTTCTCTGTTTATCGGTTCTCCTATTTCTCCTCCGGTGCACAAGGAACCAACTGGTCTGGTTGATCTTTCTTTTTGCGTGAAATTGATCTGGCTGATTAATTGCCAAGGCCTGTGTTTCATAACATATTTTGGAGTATAAAAATTTAATACAGGTGCAAAGGGATAAATATCGCAAACTATAAAGATGCATATCACTCTAGCGTGTGGCAAATATAGTAAGTAACACGTGACACATTATAAAAAACCAAAATAATGTGTAGCAAATTATAAAATATCCCAATCTACTACCATTTCAAAGCAGCACAATGCTATCATGGTGGCTCATGTTTACACACTAGTACTCCAAGAGTGATTTGTTTTGAAACATTTCATCTTGTTTACAACTCCGGTGCTTTGATAATTTTAAATATGCAATGCTATTCATGTCCCTACAGTATACAGATGTCATAACCCGTAGACTTTCAGTGTCACAGTGACACTTGCAACATTATATATTCAGCTAGACCGCAGGTTTGGCCCTTTCATCGGGGCAAAGCAGCTGCAGTTGCACAAATCGTATGCAGCAGAAGAAAACGATAAATGATAGCGGAAGAAAGAAAATAGCTACTCCTAGAAAATTCAGTTTCATTCTACGGAAAAAATGCCTAAAAAATTGCATACACATAAATAATTAGAGCGAGAGCTTTTGATTACCTTGAGGAGGAGTGGAGCGGCTGCCGTTGGCCGCTTCTGAAACCCTAGATCCAGGCTTCTGAATCGGATGTTGGCGATGCTTTCAGTACCAATATCCCTCTTGAGGGCAACATTTTTGGGGCGCACACTGACTGGAGTGATCTGTAGGTGGAGCGGTGTTGCTTTTCTGCGCATCATCAATGACGAGTCTTGGTGGCATGGTGCAGTGAAACCTCGGCGTAGGTCGCGTGATGGTGGACACGTGTAGGATGCACGCCATGGTTGCCCCGACCGTAGAACTGGCAAGGGCTATGCAGATCTAGGCCTTGAAGATGGATCAACGGTTGTTGGCGGAGACAGCTTCTGTAGCGCGTGCATGAGGTGCTCACTAAGATCTACTAGACCGAATGAGTGTTACCGTTTCGCTTAGATGATCTCTCGGGGTATGCGTCCCAGGTCCTAGCCAATGGGTGCCTTTCATTGTTTTCCAGGGAATAAGTCTTGCTGACATGATCTTCATTTGTGTGGTTTTGGATTTTTAATGTATGATCTTTGTTAGACTTTTATTGAATAAATCAACAAAAGAAATCGTATGCATCTTTTCGATGCAGAAGCTAGGTACTCCCTTCGTTTCGAAAAAGAAAAAAAACAGTATATGTCTATTTTGTGTCCATCTTTCTTAGGCAAGGAATGAATTGCTCTACTTTGTTCCTTGTCTCGCTCCACACCATCTTTTCTGAAAACCTTGTCTCCACCCTAAGTTAATTGATAGTTTTCCCTCCTTTCATAAAAGTTATCTTAACTTTATTTAGATTTAAATATATTTATATACTTAGATAAAGTAAGACATGTCTTATATGGTGGAAGGGGTAATTTATTTGACGTACTAATCCACGCTCAGTCGACTGATCTTGTTTTACTTCTTTCAGCTGGAAAGATCGTGAGATTTATTTGCTCAACAGAAGCCGGCCATATTTGGCGGTCGGCCTCATGAGCTCATCATCCAACGATTATCTGAAGCATGTTATTTACTATTGCTAGTACTATTAGTCTGATAGAAGAAGATGACCGGCTTATCTGGTGTGATGAAATACATAGCATCTACTCCTCCAAATCAATGTATGCTTTGATTAATTTTAGAGGTGTTACCCCTCTTCACGTACCTATTGTTTGGGACCTCAAAATTCCTCCCAGGTTTAGGTCTTCTTATGGTTGTTCTCTCAAAATAATACGATTAGAGATAATTTTAGAAAGAGAGTGATTCCAAAACCTCTTGAATTAATGCTCCTTAGAGCATCTCCAGTCGCGTCCCCCAAAGCGTCCCCCAAAGGGATTTGGGGCGCGCCGGACAAAAAAAGCGTTCCAGCCGCGTCCCCCAAAGCCTATTTTTGTCCGGCGCGGCCCCATACGGTGTCCGGCGCCCCGAGCCCGTCCCCGTCCCACAGGGGACGCTCCGGGGACGCCGGACACAACGAAATGAGAGGCGAGGAGGCGCGGGGCCGACGCGTCAGCGGCACAGGGAAAATTCGTCTCACACTCCCGCCAAATCCCACCGCTCCCGCCAAATCGCGCCTATACCGCCGCGCACAGGCCTCCCAAAACACATCCCGCCGCCGATTCATTTCTCCTATCCCGCCGATTTCTTTCTCCCTCCCGCCGTCCACCCGCCGCCGCTACCCTCTCCCCATTCCATGGCGCCGCCGACAGCCCCCAAAAAGATGGCGAAGAAAGCGGCCAAGAAGCCGCCGGGCAATGCGACGATAGGGGCGAAAGCGCCGTTCGCGAAGCCGCGGAAGGCGCCGGCTACGAAGAAGAAGCCTGAAGGAATGACCGACGATGAATGGCAGCAAGATTGCCTGCGCCGGAAGCTATCGACGGCGGAGCGGAAAGGACGGAGGAAGGTGGAGCTGGAGAAGAAGGCTCAGGCGGCGCGCCAGCACCAGCACGTAATGGCCGGGTGTATCGCCGCCACCAACGCGAGCCCATGGAGTACGTCCATGCCGGTGTACGTTCCCGGAGTGATCTCTCCGTCGCAAGCCGCCTTCTACAACGACGGCCCCTCCGCCACTCCCGGGTGCGTGACGCCTAACTTGTCGCCGCACTACCAGGATGCGCTGCCGCACGGCGGCTTCAACCCCAACAACCTCTACCTCCCGGCGTACGAGCAGCGCGAGCCAGGCCCCGGTCCGGACGGCGACCCTTTCACCGGCCGCAGGGGTCCGCTCGAATACGACGGCGCCGGTGCTGAGGAGGACGACGGGGTTGAGGAGGACGACGAGGAAGAGGAGGGGGTGGAGGACGACGAGGAGGACGACGATGAGGACGAAGAGGGCGGCGACGAAGAGGACGACGAGGGTGCCGGTGACGATGATCTCGTGGAGGTAGACGCGGACGGCGTGAGGACGAAGAAGAAGAAGAAGAAGGCGTCGGGCACACGAGGCCCGAAGTGGACGCCTCTGGAAGATCTTTTCCTGTGCGAGTCGTGGGCGACGGTGAGCCATGACTCCATCATCGGCGCCAACCAAAAAGGCGGGAAGTATTGGGCGAGGATCAAGACCGAGTTCGATGAGCGCAAGCTCATCAACAGCGACTACCAGAAAGTGACAATGAAGAGGAGCCAAAAGGCAATGTCGACGCGATGGGCCATCATTCAGGCGTCGGTGAACTCCTTCCATGGGTACCATCAGGACTTAGAGACCAGAGGCGACAGCGGCGCCGACGTCGCCCAACTGGTACGACTGTTTCTTCCATAATCCGTAGCGCCCACATTGTGTTCGATGAAATGACTCTGCTTCCTTTGGTTAGTTTGATCGGGCCATGGAAATGTACGCCAAGAACTCGGAAGGTCACAAGCCGTTCGCGCTGATGCATTGCTATGGCAAGCTCAAAGTGAATGAGAAATGGCAGCTGACGCGCCTGTCGCTGTCCAAGGGGAAGGACGCCATTGATCTGGACGCGCCGCTGGCAACTTCGACAGGGCGTCCTACTGGTAACAAGGCTGCCAAGGCCGCCTTGGCCGACGCTGCGTCGTCTGAGAAGACGCAGGCGTCGATCACGAAATGCCTCGCCGACGTCTCCTCGACCTTTATCTCCCGCGACAAGAAGGCCGACCAAAGGTGGGCCGAGCTGCTCAAGAGGCAAGAGGAGAAGCTGGAGCTCAAGAAACGCAGGGACGACATGTCCCTGCTGAGAACGTCGACAGAGGGAATGTCTCCCGGACGCGAGCGGCGCACAACTTCTTCAAAGGCCAGATCCTCGACGAGATCGAAGCCAAAATGGCGGCGGCGGACGCGGCGGCTCGGGCAAGGCGGCAACAAGAAGAAGAGCAGCCGACGCGTCTTCTATCGCTACACTGCGTCGGCCTCCGCGTCGGCGACGGAGCGACGCACCATGCACGAACAGCAGATCGCGACGAGGTCGTCGTGCTCGACGGGCCTGCGTCGACTCAGGACACGACGCCGTCGACCAACCCCTTCTTTTGATCCCAGTACTTTGATCGATCGCCGCTACTCTGATCGCGACGAATCGGCGGGAACGATCTCTTTTGAATGCATCTATTTGAATTTCTGATTGGGGCCGGCGTTTGGGGGACGCGGCTGGGGAGCGACGTCCCCCAAACGCGGCACGAACAAAACACGTCCCCCAAACGCTCGATCCGGCGCCCTTTGGGGGACGGTTTGGGGGACGCGACTGGAGATGCTCTTATGTAAAGAGTTTGAATGTGTTCACCATCTGTTCTTTGATTGCATAGTAGTTAAAAGTCTCTGGCAGTTGGAAGGGATTGTTTCAAGTGTAGAATTGATAAATTTGTAGATGTGGCAAGTAGATGGTTATGCAATAATAAATTTGTATAGTTTAATGATATTAAACAGGTGTGGAGGTTGATCCTGTCCTACTCAAGGAACTGGAAGGTTCCTTTCAAACATCAAACCTGGAGGTGGACTTGTTTGCAGAAACAGTGCTGACCCTCCTCAAGTCACCCCTGACACTCATGCCTTCGAGCTGAAGTGCACCAGTTTTGACTGGATTTCTTCTTGGGCTCCGGCTTTGAAGCTTGCACATGGTGGAAGAGAGCACCCCGATGAGGACTCTTCGATCCATGTCGTGCTCGTCGTTTTGGAGTTCTTGGAAGTCGAAGAATTCTGGTGTAACGTAGTGGTTTTGGTGGTGCTTGGATAGTTTATAGGTTCTGGCGTGCTTTCAAGGCGATGCGCGGTGGTTTAAGCTCAGTGCCATGGTGCCCCTCCTGTGGGTGTTAGTTCCGGTTTAAAACTTTAGTTGCTACATTTTGGTTTTGCTTTGGTGCTCCGAACAATGTGTATAAATGGAACCGGGGAGATGTCTCCCTGTTAATCTAAAAACAATTATTTGAAGCATCACATGTGCCTCCTAAAGTACTTACTACTAGAAAAATACATCGATCGGTGATATACGGGTCAAATTCATTTCTGCTTTCCTTCGCAAAGAAAAAGGATTCATTTCTGATTTCCAATCTTGAGAACGTGCCCGTCTTCTGAAACACATCCGGCCGACCCCACTCCTCGCCTCGGTCGCTCCTCTTTCCTCACCCGCCCGTCGCTCACCGTCCGCAAACCGGCTTAGGGTTCCTTGCCCCGCCGCCGGCCTCCACCGGGCCCTGCTCCTCCCCACCGTCCGCGCGCGCGTGACCTCGCCTCGCCCGCTCGTCCGGCCAGCAGCCGGCGATGGCGGCGAGGGCGCTCGCCCGAGCGCTCCTGCGACCGGCGCTCGCCCAGCGGGTGCCGCCGATCCGCAAGGTGCGTTCACCGCCTCCCCGCCCACTCCAATCCCATCGCGTCTTCCACACACCTCGACCCATCCAGATCGATCTAATTCGCAGTATCCGGAATGGCAAACCGCCCAAGCAAAGCTAGCGGAGCGCCTCTCCAGTGCGCCGCATCAATTCAATCCTAGTTTCATGGGCGAATAGTATAGATTCATGGTTCATGGCGCGAGGAGGAGGCGCGGTCGGGAATGCCTTCTCCCTGCGCCATTGTTACCCCCGGTTACCCAGTACTGCGTGGCAAGTTCTGAAATGACTGGTACATTTGGGCGGTGTTTCGGTGAGCCGCAAAAATGAACCCTGTGGCAGCTACGGGCTGTTTCCTATAGATTTACCTCGCGCAATTCTCCTGTTCTAGGGTTCTTTCATCTTCTCATAATTAGCCCATACGATCCATGGCTCGTGTGTTTGAAGTAAGAGCACAGCATATAGCACTAGCTTACCTCTGCTCCGATTCGCCGTGTCAAGGATTAAGCAGATCTAGCCAACTGGCGGAACAAGCATGTTCTGAATGTTTCCTGCCTAGCCAGCCATTCACGATCCATGTGAAGCGAAGTGCCATTGTTTCGAGCGGTTCTGCTGGACCTGATCTGCCTCTCATTTCGTCGTAGCCAAAGCATTTGCATCTCTGGACCTTTTTTTTTTATAGAATCTAGGGCTTCAGTAAAAAAGTTTGAGAACTAAGGGCTTTAATTTACTTGGATATCGTCATTGCAATGTTGGAATTAAATTGTATTCTTTTTTACTTTCCAATCTTGTGACCCCAGAAACTATGTGTGTACAGCTCAAGGGATTTGATGCTAGTTTTGTGTGTTCCTTAGTCTCGTAACAGAGGAGTGTTCTTGTCATGATTTCACTGTTTTTTTTGCTACTGTTTCAGTCTCTTCTAAGGGTGCCCCTTTCCCGTTGCCAGCTAAACCTAGTAACCTATATGATCTTGCAGCTGCAATGCTACACACACACACACACACAGACACACCTTGTCTTGTGCATGTTTTCCAAGTTTTGCCCAGACATGAACAAAGTGGTCTTGTTATGCTTGAATCTCAATTTCTGCTTTTGCTGAACCCACTGCAGGGCCTCGCAAACGGTGGTGATCCAATGAGCCGCGTGATGCAAATCCGGAAGCTCAATGACGGCATCAACCGTCCCTTTGCTGAAAACGAATTTGCAGGCGGTGACAGGATGGGTGGAACTGGTGGGATCACAGGCGGCGACAGGATGGGTGGATTCAACAGCGGTGAAAGGGTGAGCATATTCAACGGCGGTGACAGGATGGGTGGCTTCAACGATGGTGACAGGATGGGTGGCTTCAACGGTGGTGACAGGATGGGTGGAAACGGTGGATTTACACCTGGTGGCAGGATGCCTGGTGGATTCACTCCCGATGGTAGGATGGGTGGAAATGGTGGATTCGCACCTGTTGGCAGGATGGCTGGTGGATTCATGCCCGACGGCAGGATGGGTGGAAACGGCGGGTTCACACCCGGCGGCAGGACAGGCCGCTTCAACATGGACCTGCTGCAGCCGACCGGTCAGCGAGTGAAGCGCGACGTCCTCCACATCACGCAGAAGGGGAAGAAGACCTTTGTGACGGTGACGGACATCAAGGGGAACAGGAAGGCTGGGGCCTCCGCGGGCTGCCTAGAGGACCGGAAGGGGCGGTCCCGCCTCGCTCGGTATGCTGGCGAGGCGACGGGGGAGCACATGGGACGGGCCGCCAGGAAGATGGGCATCAAGTCGGTCGTTGTGAGGGTGAAAGGGTACTCCTTTTTCAGGAAGAAGAAGAAGATAGTCATGGGCTTCGCGGATGGGTTCCGGGGAGAGAGGGTGAGGACCCAGACCCCTATCATGTACATCCATGATGTGACCCAGCTCGCGCACAATGGGTGCCGACTGCCCAAGAAGACAAGGAAGTAATAAGATTGACTGATGGCCCAGCTGGAACAAGGGAGAAAAGTGAAATCCATGTATCCTGTCTGAAGGAGAACCGAAGAAGGATCTGTGTCGGTTGGTTTCCTAATAATGATACCATGAGCCTAGAAATATTTATGAATATTAGACAGTCTTAGGCCTCGGCTTTTGTGAGATGAAAGCATTTTTGTCATTTTCGGTAATCTTTGCTGAAGTTGTGTTACTTAGCTAGCTAAATTCCTCATGCTACCGGTTTTATTTTGTTTAAGCTGGGATTTCCTTGTGCTTGTGTGTTGAAACATGAAGAGCTCTGGTGCAGTTATTTTCGTCTCTTTAGAACATTTGCAGGGTTTATACATGGGTCGGACTTGAGTAGTTGAGTATGTATATGGGGACGTTCTTTTCAGAATGTTCTGTTTTGATATGACGTGGTTGCAATTCGCTATTTTTGTGGATCCCCTGTTAACGCATGTATTTTTGGCTGTAGTCTACAAGCAGCTTTTTCAGTTCTGACACGCATGCATATGAAGTGGTTTGTCCAGATATAGTTTCAGTATCAGCACAAATGTAGTTTAGTGGATAGGGCCTTTGTTCATTCTCTTGACACGCGATCTTGCCTTGCAGTTAGTCGGCTCCGTGTGTCCTGTTTCTGTGTTTCATCCAAGGCAGGCAGCATCTGCATTTTCCAAAGGAGGGTATTTCATGGTCGGCTATAAGTTGTCGCTGAAGTGAAAAGCAGGTTTTCCCAACAGGTTTCTTTTTCTGGGACGCTGCTGATTTGCACCACTGTATGCATGTTTCTTGGGAGATTGTCAGTTAGGACACAGCCATGATCAGTTTTACATTTTTCTTACAAAGGAGTATGTAATGGAGAGGAAATTGAAAACAGGGATGAAGGCCACGAGAGGCACATTTCATTCGAGATGCAGAACTCGTGGTTGGACTAGCACTCTCTCCTTCCGATGAAACTTGTCTTAAATTTGTGTAAATTCAGATAGATATATCTAAATTTTGATAAATCTAAAAAAAGATCGTGGGCGGATGGAGTACATTTGATTCAGATGTGGATCGATGGTGTTTTGGGTCGCATCAGTGCGTGGCCACGAAAGGCACTGCATGGCAATGGCGGGGAGCGGAGGGACGTCAACTGAATCAACACGAGCACATGCCATTGCCAGAATCTCGACCACCGCGAACGTACGGCGTCCGGTCTCCGTGTTCGACTTCCGTACCGACTGCAGTTGATCCATCCATATCCGAACCAAAATAAGTTCAACAGGTCGTCGTCGGTCGTCTCGACGTACGCGGATAGATCACCGGCAGGCAGGCTCGTGAGGCTGATGGCGCCAATGCGGTGGGCCGATCTTACCCGCGATCTCCTCCACGTGGTCTACGCCAAGGTCTCCGGCCCGCTCCACCGCGTCCGCTTCGCCGCCGTATGCACGTCGTGGCGACACGTCGCGACACGGCCGCGCTATGCGGCGCCGCCGGCCCTCCCGTGGCACATCTCCTCCGTCGGCGGCCGCCGCGACCGGACGAAGCGCCTGTACCGTCCAGAAGACGGCGAGGTCCTGAGCATCCGGGTGCCGAGCGTAGCCGTGCTCAGGCGGTTCGTGGGGGCTCACGACGGCGCGCGGCTGGGTCGCCGCGCGTGCTCACGCTCAAACACGTGAGGCTGGTGCTCGTCAACCTCTTCTCCGGCGCCGAGGTGCCGCTCTCCGTCAACCAGAGGAAGTTCGCCCCTGCTTCAAGCTACGGACCATGGTCCATCCGAAAGATCGTCTTCTCCCAAGAGCCCACGTCGAGCGACTGCGTCAGTGCGTCCTCGCCGCCCTCGACTACTCCTCCCGTGTCGCGCTATGCAGGGTTGGCGATGACGACGGGTGGATCATGGCGCAGGGACGATCGACGTTTGCGGACATCGCTGTTTGCAACGGGAAACTCTATGGCCTCACCACCGACGAGGAGCTGGGCAGGTTCGACATCACAAACAAACACGGCGGCGCCATGGCCGCATCCTTCCGGTTGCTATCCGTTCAGCGCGCCCCCCCGGCAAACAAAATTTACCCCTTGAATCTGATCGACACGGAATACGGAAACCACCTCTTCGACCTGGGTGACAATCTGGTAATGGCGAGGACCTGGTCACGCAGCAGGTACGACAGCAACAAGTTCGAGGTCTTCAACATCGTCTATGATCGCCAGGGAAACACGCACAAGTGGGCGGAGGTGACCAACTTAGGTGAGTACGCCTTGTTCTTAGGAGAAACATGCTCCAGAGCGGTCAGGGTGCCGGCGGGCGGGCGCGGCCAGGTGGAGAGAAACTGTATCTACAGTGCCAACCATGCCACTAGCACTAGGCAACGGAACGGGACGATCAAGGTGGAGCATGTCTCCCATAATGGCATGTGGATTATTCCTCCTAGGGTGTAGTCAATATATAAGATTCGTGCAGTAGCTAATTTAACTGAAAAATCCGAACCGATGGAAGGAGGCTACTCTACTTTCACGTCTAGGTTATTTTAGTCTTTAGTGCAGGTTTGTTGTAGGCCGTATAATCTTTTTTCCTTTGCTCAGGGTCTCAAACTTGAGCCTCTTGGCTCCGATATCATATAAGATTGTTGCACTAGCCAATACAACCAAAAATTTAAATTGATGCAAGGATGTTGTGCAGTATAATTATTCAAGGTATGTCACTAGGAATTTGTATGTTCCACGGTTTCTACCTGGGTTCCAAAATATATAACATTTTGATAGGCTAAATAAACCTACCAAAACAATTTTTATTTTGAAATGGAGGAAATTTTTTTACGTAGGGGACATTATTGCAAAGAAAAAGATGTATGAACCATATTTTATGATTTTATTCTCTTCCTTTATGTCATGTTTTCAATACTACTTACCAGAAGAACCTATTTCATCATTGTTACATGCATTATGCATACACATCTCACGTATGGAAACCCGGAAATGGATTTTTTTTTACAACATTACCATAGGTGAATCCTCTAAGGTGTAAATCTTATACTCTCCGTTTCAAAATAAAAAGATATCGCAGATTGATGTCTACGCACGCTTCTATTGTTGTAGACAGTATTGGATCTCCAAGTGCAGAGGTTTGTAGAACAACAACAATTTTCTCTTAAGTGGATCACCCAAGGTTTATCGAACTAAGGGAGATAGAGGTCAAAGATATCCCTCTCAAGCAACCCTGCAATTACGATACAAGAAGTCTCTTGTGTCCCCAACACACCCAATACACTTGTCAGATGTATAAGTGCACTAGTTCGGTGAAGAGATAGTAAAATGCAAGTGATATGGATGAATATGAGTGGTAATAACAATCTAAAATAAATATAGCAGCAAGTAAACATGCAGTAAAACAGTAAAAAAACGGTGATTTGATCCTTGGAAACAAGGCCTAGGGATCATACTTTCACTAGTGGTCACTCTCAACAATGATATCATTAAGGAATATAAATATAAGTACTTCACTATGCTACTCTGAACTACTTTCCGGTTGGATAACAAACACTAATTCACCGTGTAGGGCTGCAAAAGCAAACCTTAAAAATGTATTCCCAAGTACTAATGAACACTCCACACTGCACTTTCAGCATTCATAGGAGGTACTAACACACCATAATTTCATAGAGACATCCAACTCAAATCATAATTCAGTGAACAAGTATTCTGTGAAATATAGCCTAAGAAACCCACACGGTGCACACACTCCACCTTAAAACACGTGAGACAAGGAGTCTCCGGAGATCACATAAGTAAAATTCACTTGAATAGCATAACGACATCTAGATTACAAAGCTCATAGTCACATAAAGATCACACCATGGGAGAGAGAGATAAACCACATAGCTACCGGTAGAGCCCTTAGTCTCGAGGGAGAACTACTCCCTCCTCATCATGAGAGTCAGCAACGGTGGTGGAGATGGCGGTGGAGTCGATTGAGATGGTTCCGGTGGCAATTCCCCGTCACGGCAGGGTACCGGAACAGGGACTTATGTCCCCTAGATCTTGTCTGCGATGGTGGTGGAGCTACGGAGCTTTTCATGGACGAAGGCTTGTATATTTAGGGTTTTTGCGTCGGGAGCATTATATAGGCGGAAGGACAAGGTCGGTGGAGGCCTGGTGGCCCTAGACCACCCCTAGGCGCGGGCCAGGTCCAGGCCGTGCCTAGGGTAGGTCTGGCCACCCTGTGGTCCTCCCCCGTCTCTGCTCTGGACTCCGTCTTCGCTCCGGAAAAAATAGGAACTTTGGCTTTTGTTTCGTCCAATTTCGAGAATATTTCATGTACAACTTTTCTAAAATACAAAAACAGCAAAATACAGGGAACTGACACTCTGGCATCTTGTCAATAGGTTAGTTCCGGAAAATGCATAAAAGTGTCACGAAGTGTAAACAAAACATATAGCAATTGGTGTAAAACAAGTATGGAGCATAAAAAATTATAGATACGTTTGAGACGTATCACAGAATTATCTAAATTTGGATTTATCTATAAACAAAATAGTGTCTGCATACATATAAATTTAGATAAATTGACGATATTATACATGGAGATTATTTATGTTAAGAAAGTTACAAAGGAGGGCCAAAAAGTGAGAGAGGGATTACATGAAGGTGAGAAGAAGTGGAAAGATTAAAACATTATGAATTTACACAAAGGTGAGCAAAACTCAATCCAGGAGGGCTGAACCCTCGTCTTTAACACTCTAAAACGGTGAAGAAGAACATGAATTTGATATCTAACTCTCCTATGGTCAAAAGAAGGGCAAGTTCATTGAAAATGAAATAATTTCTTTACTCATCTTGAGGTACTGCTGCAAACATAAATCTGTAGAATTTTGATGGCTTATAAATGAGGCCACCCAAAGGAAAAATTCTTGAGTACTTTCTCTCCTCTTCCATGTTGAAATGAGACAAAAATGTCCTGAATTTGTAGGTATTCATCATGAGATTTTTCTGACAACGGTAGAGCAAAAGATACACTGAGATCTCGGATGGAGGAAAAATAAGCCATTCTAGTAGTACCTTCATTCAAGGCATATAATCTCGGAAATCGGTCACAAAAATCCCTCCATAAGAGGGTACAATCACCATTTCCAATCTGAACCAAAGTAATGCTCCTATAATTCCTTTCACCGTGTGGTCGATGCCCAAAACGTGAAAAGTTTGCCACCTCCTCATCGATGCCCCGAGAGCAAGTACAATAAGTTCTAGTCAGCTGGCTATAAGGATTAAATATATTGTTACCTAGTTGGAGGAGAGAGCGGAGGAGAGAGAAGAGGAGTGGGCTTTTATGCAAGCCAGCTCTAGCACGTGCTCCTAGGCACTATGTGAGAGTGAATGGTGGGCCATGCACTAATAAAATAGTACAATTTTATAGCTCACTATTATACATGTTGTCTCTAAGATGACTATAGATGATATGGCACTTAGCTTATAGCCAACAGTTAACTCTACTATTGAACTTACTATATAATTCAGGTTCTGGTCTCATAGTGTTCGGTAAAACTATCGATGCCTGGAGAAAATATCGAGACCCACCTCTCCTTACATGAGTCATTTTTTCTCTCCAGTTCTCATCGCACGACCAAAAAAATCAACTTTCACCTGGATTCACCACGCTGCTGTTGAGGATTCAATGCAACTACTATTTTATTCGCTGAAAAAATTGGGCACTAGATGTGCAATGGAGGGCATCGACGGCCGATGCCTCAAAAACGAGTTTGGGAACCAATTTGATGACACACGCCGTGGAAGGCCTAATCGCTCACAAAACTGAAAATATATCGCCACCAAAATGACCCTCTTACAGTTTGAGCATGTGGCCGGAGCACACCTAATCATGACCAAACCAACTAGACCCCTCGTACCTTTTCCTTGCAATAGAACTTACGAATATTTTAATGTAAAGTGCTTTGTTTTGCATCTCCAGATTAATAATCCCCATACCACCATGTTTCCTAGTACAATAGACCATCAAACCATGCCGCGAGAGCATTAAATGAATTGTCCTCATCCTTTTTAGCCTTGATATAGTGCCCCTGCGATCTGTCAAAGTTCTTGATCACTTTCCTGTGCATGTTGATAGAACTTAGATAGTAGGCTCTCGCAAGGAAAATCGATATCACCGTGTTCAATAGGTCAACTCTATCCCCGTAACCTAGAATCTAGCACTAGCATTTAGCCTTCTCTTGGCCTGATCTACAATAGTTTTTGGGAACCCTAATAAATGTCGAGTGCAATTTCTCATGCGGTGGAAAATTGGCATGTACAATGATAATATCTTAGAGATGACAAGTATGATTATTTTTGAGTTGAAGTACTGATGATGTTGGGACTCCAGGTGCAGAGTGTTGTGTCAGGAGAGTATTTTCCCTTCAAAGGTGATTCGAGGGTTTATATCGAACTCTCGGGGAACTGAGCAAAGAGTTGTCTCTCCCTCTCTTCTTCTAGCAATCCTGCAAAGTAAAATAAAACCTTGTGTCCCCAACTCCACCGTGTAGTTGTCAAGCAAAAGGTTTCGCGTAAGTAAATAAAACACAAATAATAATAAAACAAAAAATACTATATAGAATAAAATAACTAAGTAAAAACATCAAAAGAGTTGATTGTTTTGGGTGTTTTGAATGCAAATAAGAAAAGTAATTATTTTTTGTATTTTAGGATTAAAATAGCGTAGCAAATAGAAAACAAGATAAAAGCAATGTAAATGTGTTTCTTATGATAAAAAGTGGACCGGGGTTCATGGGTTCACTTGACTATTCTCTCTTTTAATTTATAGTGGACAACAACAATTCATCAATGAGATATGAAGGTGCAAAACAATAACATGTGAAAGATACACATTCATATGGGCATCACATAGTAACATAGAGATGATGCAACACATATCTCTTATACTTCACAAGAAAGGGAAAACTCCATGCAATCTAATATTAAGAATTAATAGAGCATATCCATAAGTACTTTGACATGATGTTTGAATATCAAATATGCAACCTTGAACAAAAAAGATCATCACTTTTGTCACGTGGCAAACACAACACATGCATTCACTTTATCCCTAGTGAGGTAGCAAAAGAAAATGCAAAACCATAATAGATCATGAATTTATTGTCACTATCCAATCACTAAACCATGCTACTCCATCTTATACACACATCACCCCACACACGCTCTCACATAGATGTTGGATCAGGACAAATATTTAAGAACGGGGTACATAATATGCATCTATCAATACATCTTGCACATAATATGATCAGATCTCATAGCACAATATCATAGAATAAGGATCCACCACATAAGTATTACAAATATGGCCATAATCATGTAACGCAGCTCATACGACACTAAAAACTATGAAGAACATGAGAGAAATAGATCAAGCTACTTCCACAAACCCGTAGTCCAGAGGTGGACTAGCCCCCTGGCCTTGATGACGACGATGATGAAGATGTTGGAGAAGGTGGAGATCCCTCCGACGATGGTGATCCCGAAGGAGTTTCCCCCTCCAATCTTCGCTGTTGCAGCCTCTGTTTTCGTGTTTGTCTTCTGCTGCGCCCTCCTCCCGAGAACTCTTCGGGGACATATATATACTGATTTTTAGTTCAACATACATCGGTGGGCAAATGAATCAAGTGGATTGGACAATCGGCGGTCCAAAGAGGGTGAGTGGCGCGTCCTACATGTTTGGGCGCGCCACCTGACCTCTTTTGGGCCTCAGGCCCATCCAGGTGTGCTACCAAGCTCTAGGGTGCTTCTCCCGATGAAAAAGTGACGTTCCAAAAATCCCAGCTAAAAGATCATCTCTTAGCAACAAAGATAAGACATTTTCTCCATTGGACGAGTTGTATTATCTTAGACACTAGTTTCAAGTTCATTTTTAATCGTGCCATAATTTTAGAAATATGCAAATCATAATTATAGGGGACAACACTGCGAGATAATCCATTACATTGCATGTTATTTTGCCTTCTCTAATCATATGCAATAGCTAAGCGTAACGGTACATTGCCCCTAAGTTTGTTTTTGATAATTAATAACAATCCTCTATGGACTAATGTTTTCATTGTGTTTATATGAAGGAATATTCAATAGGTATTTCTTAAATTCCATATGTTGGATTCAAATGTGGATGCCGTGAATATAATGTTATACCTTTGGTATTGACATCAGGTCATCGATTTGAAGAGAAGAATATGATACGATCAAGAAGAATTGAAGATGGCCTAGAGTTCTTGTGTGGAACTCAAGTTAGCCATGCTCTAGATTATGGGTTAAGCAATGAATGGTCAACATATTATGATAAAGCATGAAGATATACGAGGTTGAACAAGGCTAAAAGTGAAGATTGAATTCAAGTTGGTCAACACATGAAGCATAAAGATTGTACCACTTCAGATCATGTGATCTTGTGGGTGGTAAGCCTTGTCAATTACGCTTCATGAGCTAACCCACTATATATATCCATTTGTGTTATCTATGTGGGTTAGGCATCTTGCCGTGGGCATGCATCAAGAGTATGATCTCATATAGTCTATGAGAGGATGACATCAAGCTTGGATGTCATCAAGGTTGAGAAGGGCAAGTTCAAGATGAGCATATCAAAGATATCATGCTTGAAGCTTTCCATTCATTTGATGATAATGGACATGTGAATATGTATCTCAGTGGAGCTATCCCATAATGGTGCATGGGGAAGCCATTGTGAGTCTTCACGAAGCAACAACGATAAAGTGAAGCATTCCAACTTGAGTGTAGCTTGAAGCGTTATCGTCAAGATCAAGCGGGATGCGCAAGGCAAAGATATAACATTGCTAGGTTTTTTTATTTTACCGGTCTCATGGTGGTTTTGGGGAGATCGGGTTATATGATAGATAGTCGCACTATCAAGAGAGGATTTTAGTTCAGTAACTTGATCGCATCATTTTAGGGAGCTCAATCCTTTGCATACTTTCATCCCCATATTCTTGTTACTTCTTCGCGTTTCTCTGTGTAAGGTTCTTTAGTTTGTTTCTAGCTTTTCTATAGCCCAAGTTCATAGAAACGGAATCTGTATGCATCTTGTATTGCGTTTTCGAGTTTGAATGTCTTTAGGGTTTCTTGACGTTGGGAGGCTCCCTCTCTAAAATCATCTAAAAACATATTGTGGGGAGTCTCAATATTTCCAACAAATTTGGTTTTTTTGGAGGTTCTATTTATTGTTATATTTCCAACAAAATTGTTTCATCTCAATCAAAGTTCGGATGCAAAAGTTGTCGCATTTTTCGTAAGGGCTCTGTTGTTCTGAGCGTCGGGTGCTGCTACCGGGCTGCTCGACACCTGGGCCGGCATGGCGGGTGTTGCTACCGGGTAACCCAGCACCCTGGGCCGGCATGCCGGGCCCTATGCCGAGTAGGTCGGCACCCTAGCTGGTTCTGCCGGGTTCAGCACCGGGTGGCTCGATTTTAGCTCAAACGGTCATATTTTTGAGGGATTTGAAAGAGGAGATCTGGATCTACAACCTCCACCAATGAATCGCTCCTCTAAGTGAGGGAAACTCTTGGGATCTAGATGTAGCTTGGAGTCATTTGTTGATTTCCACCCTTGTTTTTACTCTCTAGTTTCTTCATAACATTTGTTGCTTTGGTGGGATTTGAGGGAGAAGGATTTGATCAACTTTCTTGGTGTTCTTGCTTTGCATCCTTGCATAGTGTTGAGCTCTCCATTACAATTTGTTTGAATGGGAGACAGTGAGCTTGTTACTCTTGTTACTCTTGGAGAGGTGACCTCCTAGTTGGCTTGGCGGTCGGTGCTCCGGTGACCTCTCATTCGGGACGATTTTGTTTTTCGAACTTTAAAAAGAATCCCAAATAAAAGTTTAGAATTAGTCAATGATATAAACTACTGCGCGCAAAGTCTTGATATGAACTGATTTCTATTATGGGCTACACAAAAAGAAAAGAAAACATTATAAATTTATAGTGAAAATATTGCACATTTTAACACTATATAATTTGTCAAATCTTATTACTTTTATGTAGTTTAAAATATAAAGTAGTTCGTACTGAGATTTTCACGTTTGTAGTATACATCATGACTAGATTTATGATATTTTTTGATTTTTTTTTAAAAATTCAAAATACTACAAATTTTAATTATTCAAAGTATTGGGCTACGTTTAGCTCCGTCGTCATTTGTCCACGCCCCGCCTGGATCAGTGTGTGTGTGTGGACTCGCTTCTTCTTCCATCTTCCGCGCCACCACCACAGCAGAGCAGAGCACCGCCTCTCATCCGCACGCGGCCATGGCGCCCCTCTCCACCGCCATCCGCCTCTCGCGCTCCCCGGCGGCCCCGCGGGCGCTCCCTTCACCAGCCACTCGCCTCGCCGCGCCCTCGAGGCGCCGCCGGGCCCTGTCGGTGCGCGCGGAGGCGGCCAAGGAGGTGGAGGAGCCGGTGGAGCTCAAGGCCGGGGTGGCCGTCTACAAGCCGCGCTCCTACGAGGTGCTCGTCTCCGACGCTGCCCGCTCCCTCGCCGCCGCCATCGACGACGGCAGGACCCGCCTCGAGATCGAGTTCCCGTACGCATGCGCCTCCTTTGCCCCCTTCCTCTCGTTCTAATCTAATGACCGCAACCGTTCTCACGTTCCACTTGGTGTTGGTTCCATGGTACTCGGTGGCAAGGCCTCTGCCCAGCAGCATCTCTTCTTACAAGGTACCCCCACAGCACGCGCGCCCTTGCTGGCTCAATGTCCAGCCATTCCTGCTACAACGTACATGTTGTCATTACTGGATACAATTCGGGTCTGCTGCGACATGCTGGATGCACATAAACTGTAATTCCATAGCAGTGTTTTCATGGAACATGCATGTTATCATCACTGGATACTGAAATTCATACAGTTGTTTCAGTCAAACCCTGTTTCAGGCTTACTGTTGGGGAGACATGGTGTCATACATGGCCTAATGGATGCAAAGTCACTACTGACCTATGCGCATAGATAATTTCCATAGCGTGATAGCGTCCGCCTCTAATTTCTGAGGGAAAACAAGCAACCTTATATTGTGCATGGGTTGTTGATGTCAGTTAGACTGATCACTCATGTCACCATACATTACATGTCACGGCATGGCATCTCTCCCCTTTCTGATCGTGCCAATTCGCCGCTTTCTCCAGGGCTCTTCGGACGAGTTCATCGACGCCAACGTCCAGCTCGCTCTCGCTGTCGTGAGGAACCTCAAACAGCTCAGGGGCACCCGGTCCTGCATAGTAAGTTCAAGCTCCACACTCCACGCTTGCTCCTCCACATTTGTCCCGGGAGTGCCGACGAACCATGCTCATCCGTTCTCTTCTAGTCCATCCCAGGTGTTTCCTGATCAGCCGGAGAAGCGAAGGGCCTCGCAGATATTCAAAACTGCTATAGATTCGGTAAGTTCCACCTCACAAACAAAGCATTGTGTGTGCCCAATGGCTTCACGGGTAGTAATTAGGTAATGGGACAGTGTTTTAACACTTCTGTTAGATCGAGGGTATATCCATCAGTTCCCTGGATGACGTGCCGACTGGGCCTGTCGACTCCTTCTTCAGATCGATCAGAAATACCCTTGATTTCGACTTTGCTGACGACAATGAAGGTAAAAATCTCAAAGTCTAGTACTGTTACACGTGAAATACTGATTATATTACTGAATATGAAGCAATAATTACATTTTCATTCCACTCCTCTGCATTAAAGCCACTTTGTGCCAAGAGGTACCAGTTCAGAGTACATGTGACGTGATGAATAACATTGATACACTGAGATTCTTTTATGTAACCGCGAAAGTACTTTCATGTATATTAATCATCACATTTCAAAGCTGGAAATAAAAGGATGACTGAACATGAGCATTAGATATGTGTATGAATCAAGCATAGGAAGGTTGACTGCATTTAACTAATTACTCATTATGATACGATTATTAATCTGAGCAAAAATTCTGTAAACCATATATCAACAACCATTAGTAACTTTGAGCCCTATTACTGACAGAAAATCCTTGCATAAACACCCTGAAATTGTTATTTATAACTGGTGGGTTAATGTGCATACAGATCAATGGAAATCTGACGAACAGACATCACTGTATATCTTCATCAACAGTAGCACACAGGACCTTTCATCTATAGAGAAGTATGTGGTATGTCTAGAACAATGTTTTTGTGTCTCACTAATACTTATGTATATACTTTTTTGGTGATGGCTATTGGCTAGTTCGTATCACAGTGCTAAACTTTAGTTACTCATGATTTTCCTTGCTATGCTTTTTATTACTCTGCAATTAGAAAATGATCACACTTTGAGCTTGACGCAAGAGTAGGATTCAGTAAATATAGGTGGAAAATGGTCACTATTTTCTCTATGAAATGTCTGGCTAATAGTGAGAAGCATATAAGCAACTGCAAGGGAATATGCATCCATAAATTACAATAATTCTATTGTACTATTAGTCTGGAACAAAATATATGTTTGTCTTCAATCTTCGTGTATAAAAGTTATGGCATTTCCTTGCTATGCTTTTTGTTACTCTACCATTAGAAAATTATCACAATTTGAGCTTGATGCAATATCCGGATGAGTAAGATTCAAGAAAGATAGTGGAAAATGCCTTAGGCATCACATCTCTTATTTCTCTATGAAATGCCTGGCCAAGAGTGAGAGGCATGTAGGCATATGAATTTTCAATGATTCTACAGTGTTCTTTACACTGGAACAAAGATAGTACATGCTAACCTTCAACCTTCGTTTATAAAGTTTCTGGTCTTTGGTTGCATGTTTTATTATTTTCTTAAATGAAAGGCTTTTCAGTTGCATGTTTAATTGATTCATCCTTTCTGCATTTCTTGTCCAGGAAAATTTTGCTGGCTCTGCACCTGTTGTTCTCTTTAATCTTGAACTAGACACCTTGCGGTAATGCCTTCTATATTCCATTTGACACCCTCTTCATTATAAGCTTTTTGAGTGGCTTCAGCTGTAACGTACAAACTTTAACCTCCAGATCTGATTTGGGTCTTCTGGGGTTCCCCCCGAAAGATTTGCACTACCGATTTCTTTCTCAGTTTACCCCAGTATTTTACATCAGACAGCGTGACTACTCCAAGGTATTCATTAATTCGTTATTTAAGTGCATAACCCTTCATTTGTGATTCTGTCTGTAACTTCCATTTTCCACTTCACTATATAGACAATTGCAGTCACTCCATACATAGTGAACTACAGCGGCGCCGTCTTCCGTCAATACCCAGGTTGTACATGGTTTGATGTCTGGCCATTAGCAATAGTAAATTATGTTTTCTGTGGTTTTGTTCACTTTTAAAAAGTGGTATTTTGTCATATGTATTTGTATCCTTCAGTTCATCTTGTTGTAACATACAACAGGGGTGACATCAGCTCCATGTAGCATCACCATCAGCTACTGATATAGTACTTTTTTGTCTGCTCAGGGCCCTGGCAAGTCATGCTTAAGCAGGCTGATGGTTCTTATGCATGTGTTGCAGAGAGTGCATCTCGGTTCACTTTGGGGCAGGTCATTGCAGTATATCATTTGCATGAACTTTAATTATAATTTTGTATGAATTGTGGAATATGATGTGACAATGCCATATATTTAGGCCAAGGACGAGCTATTGAGAGTTTTGGGTTTGCAAGAAGAGGAAGGAAGCTCGCTTCAATTCCTCAGACAGGGATATAAGGTGTGCAATCTCATCTCACTCAGTCGATACGAATAAATGCATTTCAATGTGTGGAAAAAGAAAAGCTACTGTGCACATCTGCATCACTTTTACCAACTAAGAGAGATCCTGTGATGCAGAATGCTACTTGGTGGGAGGAGAATGGCGATCAGGAGGAGTCTACTGCATGGCGAACTTGAGACGCCGACACAAGTTTGCTGATCTGAACGGCAAGTGGAGATATATAGGCCGAACCCTGTTCATAATGTCCCTGAAAATAGAGTGTCCATGAATCCTGAGCTGAAATTGAAGGAAGAAGCCCAGACAGCAATGATATAGCCATACAGTGGAGACACTGCCTGTGCTGAATTTGTACCATCTGCTTTGAGTTCTGAGAGTGAGAGGAATTCTCTCTGCTTTTCTTGTGATTATGTGATGAGTACAAGTGTAATACATGTGACTACTTTTGCAATGAATCTTATGGCTTCTTTTCATGTTACCACGAGTACATTTACAACTTATAAGGTCTGATGAGAATTCAGATGTTGTAAAACTTACAAGTTTGTTCTTACAGAAAAATTTCGTATGTGTCATGACATGTGGGCCCTGGATTGGCATTAGTAAGGTCTGATGAGAATTCAGAGAGTGGAAATTTAAGGTTTGACACTGTGTCACCACTGTATGTGTCATGACATGTGGGCCCTGGATTGACATTAGTAAAGAGAAGTACTGCCAAACTGGTCAAGGCAGAAGGAAGTCCAGAAGCTTCCGTCACAGGGAGCCGGAAGGACGTATTTAAATGTGTGCTGGACGGGGAGGTCGTATCTGCAAAAGACCAAACTCACAAGAGAAGAAGAAGAAGAAGCGGCGACCGGAGATCGAGATCGCCGGAGGGAGAGATGGAGCCGAGAGGAGCGTCCTGTCGCAGATCCGGAGCGCTCCTGATCCTCCTCGCCGTCTTCCTAGCGGCGGCCGCCGCAGCCTCCGCCTCCACCATCGGCGACAAGTGCGCCGCCTGCAAGGCCGTCGCGGTGAGCTCCTCTCTTCTTCTTTGCTTCTCGCTCTCTCAGTTCCATCTCTAGCCTCTGCCAGTCCTCGCGAATCCATGGTCCGGAGGCAGAATGAGCCTGGATCTTCAGGAATTCACTGCAGCCGTAGTAGAATTTTTTGAAACTGCGGTTTGGTTTGGAAGGCACATAGTAGAAGCAGAGGTTTCTGACGGATCGTTTGATGTTTGTGTTCTTGCAGGCGGAGCTAGAGATTGGAATGTCAAGTGTAAGTAAGCTTTATAGCTTTCAGATCTCTTCTACGGTTCTACTATCTTCTGGTTTCTTGTTACCGGGGCCATTGGTCGATTGTTAACTGTTCCCGAATTTTCTGATGCAGGAGAAGCCAAGAAACCACTTGGACTTGCGCAACCGCTTAAATTCGAAAGGTCAGCGGGAAGGGAAGGTCATTGATTACAGGTACATTATCCAGCACTGTCACTCTAGTGTTCAGTGATTAACCTGCGCTAAGAAAATTTAAATTTACTGTGTGATGTGGTTGAGTGCTCTTGGAGTCCTGTCAAACAATTGACCAACTTAAAACACACATTTATTGTGGGCAAATATAGGCGTAATCACTGTTAATTTTAAAATTATGTTCTCCGTCCTATTTGGCATAGCATTTGCTTCAGGTACCTACATAATAAATTATGGACGTAGTTTCGCCTTTTATCTTTGGGTTGATTTGTCACTGATTCCATATACGCTGCGCAGAGTCAGTGAGCTTCGGATTGTAGAGCTTCTCGACGATCTATGCGATAAGATGCAAGATTATACGCTGCAGAAGGTTAAAAAATGAAGCTATACGGCTCTTTTTGTATTCTGTTACTGTACACTATCTTTTTTGAAAATCTTAAACGTGCACCTGCCTATATAGATAGTGCATACATGTATCAAGTTACCCCTCTAGTATTGAACTGTCGATCTATTCTGTATAATTTCAGCACTTGCCTAAGCATTTTAGTCATCTAATAAATTGCACTGTGTGCAGTTGGACTCAGGTGAAAAAGAATGGGTGAAAGTTACAAACTGGAACAGTTATCAAACTGGTAAGTTCGGAACATTTCTGGCTCCTGTTACTCCTTCGGCTAGCTGTGACCTAACATAAACACTTGAGTGCTTTGGTCAGTCAATAGTTTGCCGTGCTATGATAATTCGTTCTTCCTGCTCTGTTGTTCCTTACATTTGTCATCTAAGGAAATGCAACAAGCACTAGATTAGAACTATACACATCTGACTCTTACAGTCACTAATCTCCAATGCTTTTGAACATTTCTGATATGCTCCCATGATTTACAAGCATCTTAGATTCAATGATGTCAGGGAGAGGAGGGGGGCATCATTTAGATAGTCTTCATTTTGAGTGTAAAATAAATTAAGAGTTAATCCCTGTTACAAGGAAAGAACTTGTTTTGACTTATGCTGAATAGCATGCAAAGAATAAGTGCTCCCTATATTTGTATTTCTGTCATCATGATATCCTTCTGATTTGTAATTACCAACTATTTACTGATTATGTCATTTTTTGTTTGTAGATAAGAAAGCTGCGGCACGAGCACACTCCAAAAATCTATCCAGTTACTGTGGAAGGTACAGTACGAATATTAGTACCTATTTATCAAGCTGTTTTTTTATTTTTCTCTTTAATATACATGTTGCAAAACTTCGTAAATACCACGTCAGCTGCCTAGACTTTCTAGTTACTTGGACAACAAAAGTAATGTATCTCTGCCCCTGTTAACAAATTTTGCGGGCCTATATGGCATAGCCGACCTTTTATTAGTAGAAGTTTTTAATGGCCCTTGAAAACAAAAACTCTGGCACTCGTGAACAATATTTTTTGTATTTGTATAAGGTCAAGTTTCCATGGTAGAAAGGACCTCAGCTTCACAAAGATTTCAATTGCTTTAGAAAAACAGGTTTACTAGAGCTAAATATTGGGGTAGCTTGGTTACTGCTGGTAGATTTATGATATGGCGGTGATGAAGAGGACAGCTCGACTGTCACCACCTCGGGCTCATGAACTTTAATGTCGACGGCTTTCAAGTGGCGTGGCCCATAAAGTTTAGCGCGAGTTCCACTGGGCAAACCTTTATGTTGCAAGTCACAGCAGACCACGGCATGCATCGCCTTCTTTGCTGTCGCCCTTGTCTTCATTTGTTAGTGTCGATAGATGGAGTGAGAGCGGGGAGAGGAGGGTGAGATGGTGTGGCGTGTTGAGGGAGTGAAGGCCACGACAGTGTTAATAGTGGAAGCACTATGTGTAAAACGTTGCTCGGGAGCAGGCGATGGGTAAAGCAGATAAAGGAGAAGATGAGGAGCGCCCTGGTCAGCGACTTCCTCGTTTTGCTCTACCCGTCAACTGCTCCCAGGCGATGTTCTTCACTCTCTCAATACTCCTCATCATCTCACTCTCTATGCTCTTGCTTCATCTCTCGACACACCAACAAATGAAGACAAGGCTGGCCCCGAAGAACGTGGTACATGCTTGGACTGCAACATGGGTGTCTCCTCGTGATTCTCTTGGAAGTCGTCGACATTAAAGTTGACGAACCCACTGTGGTGATGGTCATCGCTGCGTCATTCACGCGCTGTTGCTCGTGAGTAACAACAAAAATTTCATAGGCAGCCGTGTGTTCCTCCTGGTCCCCGGCACCCATTCGGCGTCTCGTCGTGCTTGTTAGGCCTAACGACAACACGGGCCATCATACAAGTGCAAGATCACCGTGGAGGGCCATTGGGAGGATTACTTGGACTAAAAAATGAGGGAGGTGCTGAGCTGCAAAGCCCCTCTCGAGTTCAACCTCAAATGCATGCAGAAAATTGATCTTTTGATGGTGCATCCGAATATGCATGCTATCGGCGAGTAGAGATGCTCCCATATTTGGACGTCAAAGATATTTAACATTTTCATGGGAAACGATAGGGTTCGTGATAACTACAAACTGAGTAAAGTCCACCAACCATCGACATAGATGAGCCCAGACGCCAGTGACCCATTGGTGGCACAGGTGCTCAGCGTTCCCACGAAGCCTGGCTTCAAGTTGCAGAGTGTTTGTTCTCTAAAGATCACCCTCTACCTTTCATGGCCTTTAAAGAATTCCGTTAATATTAGTATTATCGTGGATGACTGGGTACACTGACAAAGTTCACTCATGCCGCAGGTTACTGGAGGAAACTGAGGACGAGGTACGTTTCTTCTCTTTCGAAGGCATTATCCTTAAGAATGAATTTTATATTTTGGTTTTACCAAATAGCATCTGAATTATTTGATTATTTGTCAGCTGTGTTTTATCTTTTTGAACTACGATGATCTGTAAATTTGTTGTCACAAGGTCTTGGATTAATCTTTCTGTTGCAGCTTGCTGAGTGGATAAAAACGAGCTCAGCAGAAGCAGGGAACGTGAGCCAGGCCCTGTGCGGAGATATTAGCAAACACTGTCAGTCCACAAGGTATATCTCACGTATATCAGCATATATATGAATCAGCTGATTTTCTGTATACGTTAGAATGCTGCCAAGCGCACTTTCTTCATTCTTTTTCCACTTTGAACTAACCTGGGCTTGCTCACGTCTTGTTACTGCCATCTCCAGAGCGACTACCCCGATCGACGATGAACTATAACAGGACATGGCCATATCTGTTCGACTAAGCGAAGTAGATGATAATCTGGAAAGCGTGAAAGCGGCAGCTCCGTTTATGTACGATACCATCCTTGTAGGAATTGAAGCTGTGATATCTCGGTGTCAGTGTTTTGACATTCCACATTTCTGTTACAGAGGGGTTTATAGTAATTTCCATATGATCACTAATCTGTGAGAACGTTGGGACAATGAGAAAATTTTGCACACTGAATAACAGTTGAACTTATCTTATGTGATGCCTTGTTGGAAGATTTGTCAGCTGATTTAGCTTTCAACACTTTTTGACTGAACTAATGAAGCTCCAGAATTTTGCATGAATTTACAAGGATTTCGCAATAATTGAATCTTTCAGTAACTTTTGATAAATGATGCGAAGGCCGTGTTAGGCATTGAGATGAAATATGAGTCTACTATCGTGCTACCAACTTTTAATTGAAGATAATCAAGCTTGTTCTCTGTCACTTGTAATACCTTGTCAATCTAACTAGACGTACTTGTTTTCTATGAGGTTGTCTAACAATCAAGCAATAACCCTGACAAAAGGTAATGTATCCAGATAATTCCATAGGCAGAAGTCAAAAAACAAGGACAATATATTACTTTTTTTTAAAAGTCTCAGCAGGAGAACTGCGGTTCCATTTATAGAAGTAGAAAAAACTGTACAAAGACAAACACGACGGGGTGGCGTGCCAGCCCCAAGGTTCAAAGCCTACTCTCGCCTTATAAGGTGTCTCGCACCGGCAAGCACCCAAATGTTTGCCTCGTCCGTGATGAGGTGGACTAGACCAAGCACACTCAACTCTTTATTAAAAAAAAACCTTTCTATTCCGTTCTCGCCAAAGCTCCCACGCTATGAGAATGGTAAGCAACGCCGCGCGTTAGTCCCTTGCTGCCAATGTCGACACTGCCCAGCCAAGAGCGAGGTTGTTGATGGCTGGGCTAGCAATGGCCGGGCAGGAGAGCCGTACGTTCCCAGGCTTGTCTTGACCATGGGCACTCCGTGAACATGTGTGCCGGAGTCTCTAGATTTCTTCGGCAAAGCGGACATAAATATTGATTGGGCAGGTCGAAGCGCAGCAATCTATCGGCGGTGAAGATCCGACGGCTGCAGCAGTAGCCACACGAAGAACTTGCACTTGGGAGGTGCCCAGACCGGCAAGATGTGGCGAAGCGAGGATTGCTCGGTCCCATCGAACTGTAGCGCGTACGCGGAGGTCGCGGAGTAGGCGCCCGATGGCGACCTCCAACGGAAGGCGTCTTCTGTGTCCGGGGCTAGTGTGCAGCTCCTCGCTACCTCCCTGAGCATGACGAAATCGGGGAGGAGCCCCGGGGAGACCCGCCCGCGCAGGTCCAGAAGCCAATGGTCATTGCATATCGCCTCCGCCACCGTCCTGTTTTTGTGCCTCGAAATATCGTAGAGTAAAGGCCATCGCTTCCTCAAGGGCTCGCCGGCCTAGCTATCTGACCAGAAGCTGGCCGTCTTCCCATTCCCAAATGTGACCTCGGTCCTGTAAGCAAAAAGGGCCTGATTGGTGGTGGATGCAGGTTCCAACAAACCCCTTCCATGGTTAATTCGTCCCAGTCTTCGCTTGCCAATCCACCGCAGCCGCAGAGCGTTGTTGAAGCGCTGCAAGTCGAGGACCCCTAGCCCACCCAACTCTGTGGGGCGGCAAACAAACTTCCAGGCAACCCTGCATTGGCCCGGGGGAACACATGTCCTTGGCACACCATAGCCAAGCCCGCTGCAACTTGTCGATTTGGGCCAACGCCCACGCAGTGTATCACTGGATAAAGACCAATCTTTGTAAAGGGAAATTAAATCCACCACAGAGCCACGCGTGGCAGCGCATGGTACATCGCCCAGCGCGCACGTCCCCGCGCGCGTACGACTCCGCGTGCCCTACAACTTCGCGCGTACATCCAGGCTCTCCCCGCGCGCCCGCACGTCTAACCAGCAGCACGTCTCAACCACATGGTCGGGAGTACTTCCCTGCTAGCCTATCAAGTACCTGCATATTAGCCAGCATATTGCATGTCGCGTATATAAGCGAATATAGCCGCGCACACTATCAGTTACAATCGCGCATATGGCCGGGTAGATCGGCCGTCGCGCACACGAGTAGGTACAGTCATGCACACGAGCGAGTACAGTCGTGCACACAAGCAGGTACATGTACGATCGCCCACACGAGCGAGTACAGTCGCACACACGAGCATGTACAAGTATAGTCGCGTACACGAGCGATTGCAGCATGACGATTACGAGCATCAGCCGCACAAGATCTGATCACACGCACACGAGCAAGACAGTGTAAGTATAGTCGCGCACACGAACATGTACAGTTACCGGATAAAGGGAAAAAACTGCAACAAATACACTAAAAACTGAAGTGCTTATCAGGTCAAGCACGAGTACAGTTATGTACACACCACGAGTACAACCATACTAGTATCAGAAGTACGGAAAAAAAGTATCTCGAAATATATCAACATGGGATCTAGTTTTAAAGATCTCGACGCGAGGATCTCAAAAGTGAAAACGGATTGTAATTTGATCTTACGGTTCTCAAGATATTTCATTTTGAAAAATGAATCTAGAAAATAAAGGAAAAATCTGGCACAACCGAGCCCTCTCTCTCCTTCATCCACACCTTGCTTCCCCTTGTGACACATGGTGAGCAGGGAGACCACTTCTCAGAGATTTTCTGGCACCACAGCGCGCCACTTGTTGCAAGCGGAGCGAGTTGGTTTCCCTTCGCGAAGGTCGACCTTTTTCTAACGATTTCGCGCGGACAGAGGGTGCTGTCATCCTGATGAAAACCAGCAGCGCCGAGAGGACAGCCTTGAGCAGGGTCAGCCGACCCGCTCTGGACATAAGAGCATGAGCCCGTAAAACAGGTCGAAACCGAAAAGTCCGGTGGATTTACGGGTTCAGGCCAAAACTGGGCCAGAATAGAGCCCGAACTCACAGCCTAGCCCGTAAAACGAGTTTGGGGGCACGAGAAATTCGGCGGCCGCCCCGTATTAAAAGGGGCCGTAGAGGGGAGTTCGGTTTCTAAATCCTACTCCCCTCCGCCGCTACCACTTCCGCCGCCACCGCTCCCCCTCCTCTCTGGCGAGCAATTCTACCGCCATTGACGCCGCTCTGCCGCTGCCGCCACCACCCCTCCATCCGCAATGGGCCACACAAGAAACGTAGGTAGGCGAGGGGCCGAATCGGCGGCGGGAAGCCAGCTCCGCGTCCACCGGGTGTACGGTCGGAGGTGGAGCGGGCGAGGCCGGTGCGCTCCGACGGCACTTGGAAGCGGGTGGCACAGAAGTGGCTGCGTGCTTTCGCGCACCAGGTAGCTCGCGAGGAGGCACCCCCCGCCGGCTTGTGCAGCCCGCCGCTGCTGGCGCTTCCCCTGTGCGGAGACGACAATGACGACGACGCAGCCGGGCCGCCTCTAGCCTACAGGAGATCGGCGGAGGCGGTGGCGTTCGAGGTGGCCGCGCTCATCATCGCGTAGGAGTCGCCGGCGCGGAAAACGCTCCGCTGCCGCAAGAACTGTCCCGATGATAATCCGGGGCCTAATCTAGTAGTTTAGGTCTAAAATTGTCGAATGTAGCTAGAACTGCTACCTATGTTGCCAAGTTTAATGTAAATTATTGACGAATGTTGCTCGATCGGAGCAAAATGAGTTCAATCTCGCAAAATCGTCGCATCACAATTTTCCCTCGTCGTTTGATTTTAGCTTTTCAGTTTGCATTTTCGGTTTCTGTGACAAAGTACAACTAAATTGAACAGTTTGGAAGACCGAACTTCAGGTTTTCGATTCGCAGATATACAGCCTCTGCTAGAGATGCTCTAAGCTTGCCCTTCCGAAACCGAGTCCTGTTGGAGTTCAGCGTCCGGGTACAATTCAATCGATCTGCAGCGTATATACAGCAGGCGAACCAAAGCATCTCCGCAGATCAATCAGCTAGAGCCTAATCAAAGACGATGGCAGCGTGAAAACACCGACAAGGAAGCAGCGAATGCATGCCGGAGGATCCGGAGTCACCAGCAGCGAACGAGTGGATGCTACCGGCGGATCTACTACTTGAGATCGTCGCACGCTCAGACGCACGTACTCTCGTCCGCTGCGCCGCCGCCTCCAGGCTGCTCCGCCGCGATATCCTCTATCCATCTTTCATCCACCGCGTCACCCGACAAGGAGGCATTGTACCCCCGTGCATCCTTGCCTACCTCAACAGCCCTGTTGACGACGGGGCCGATCCACAACCTCCGCTCTCTTTGGTTCACCCAGCCACAACCGCTGCCATGTCATTTTTGGACGACCATATATTCTCCTACATGTCGCGTTTTGCAGATGATCTCCTTGATGAGTACTATCCAGCAACGTCCCGTGGTGGCCTCGTCCTCCTGCGCCGTCGCCATCACATCAGCAACAAGCTCTCTAACTTGTGCGTGTATGACCTCATCACCGGCCAACGCAACTTCCTCTCTGACCCACCAGACACCGACTCGAATAGTACTCAACGCTATGTGTTGCTCACTAACTCAGACGGCATCGGCTGCTCCTTCATGTTGTTGTTTGCCGAAGTTGATTTCACGGCTGACAACATCCAAGTCCAGACCATCACATCAACGCGTGGTACCTGGGCACCGGCTGCAATCCTCCACAAGCAGTGGCGGACCCAGAACATTTACAAAGCCCGGGCAAACATGCTAAAAATGCCTATTTTCGAACAAAACTGCTATACAAAGTAAGAAACGCAAGCGAGCGCGCCACCGCCAAGCCTGGGCGACTGCCCGGGCAGAAGGGATGCTAGATCCGCCCCTGTCCACAAGAGTAGTTACTTCCTTAAATTTGCAATGCTCCATGATGCCGTTGTCCTACACGGCGGTGTCATCCATTGGATGGTGCGCAACACACGCGAGATTGTATCATACAACATATGCACAATGGAGCAGGGCACGGTAAGGCCCCCCGCCCTTGCCGCCAGCTTCAAAGGACTGCTTTGCTTAGGATCATACTACTCAAATGATGGGCAGAAGCTGCTAAGATTGCTGCCTTCTAAGGGGGTCAAGATATATGTGTGGCATCAGCTCGCCAATGGACAATGGGCGTCGGAGCCTGTAACAATCGACATGGAGGAGAAGTTACTGTCGTTATACCCTGGTATCAACATCAGTCATATTTTGCTTACCGAGTTCATATGGTCCGGCGAGGGGAGCAACATGGTGGTGCTGCGCACATATCCGTATAATTTGCGCTCAAGTAGGAGGCTCATCGTTCTTGACATTGAGACGAAGGAGATGCACCTGTATCAAACCTCAACTCCTTGGTCCTCCGTGCTCTTGGAGATTGATCTGCCATCTAGGCTGCGTGCCATGAAAGCTTTTCCCTAGTGAGATAGCACCGCACCGCGTGAAATGTAAAAAAGCTTAGTCTATTATTTTATATGAGTGTTTCCGGCCGGCTCGGCTTAGTACTAGTTAATCTGAAAGTTATGTTGATTTCCATCTAGTTGTTAAGAAAACATTTTCGAATTTTATACACACCATGAGCAACTTTAGGTTTCCACATGTGCGATTAGACATTTGCATATTTGTTGACATTTTCTCTTTTTGTGTAAATCATATACTTGATGATGAGCAACTTTTGGTGTACTAATTCCTATTGCTGGATCTTCACACGCTTCTATCCCCGGTCCCTTCCCAATGTACCATATACATTTTGAAATATACTATATAATACTTATAGGAGAAATGAATATAACTATTAAATTTACTTTGAAACTAAAAATGAAGGACGATAAAGAACAAATATATTGTATGGATTCACATTTCAAAGGTAATAATTTGTATGTACTCTACAGACTTGCTCGAGTGTCCATGTATAAACTGAATATTTTTCTCAATATTTTTCCTAACTGAGCAACCTTTTTGATGGATTTGCAGATGGATACCCATGAACAAAAACAAACAATAACATTTCACTGATCTCAATCTGGAGATCTGTAGAAGATCGACCTGAAAAAGAAGTAGAATACCTGCATGAGCATGCGCATCTCAATCTCTACGGGAGGAATAATCCATGTAGGTACATCGAAAAGCGACAGGTTGCATGACTTGCATCGATGCTTCCTTCAGGGGCAAACTTCTAGTGCTACAGTTACTACCAGTCTGAAAGTGTAGGAAATTTCCTGGGGAGCTACGTGACTCTTTTCAGGAATGCATCTAGTCAATTAATTGCAGTTAGATATCCCGCCAAAAAAAATCAGGCAGATAATTGGGCAAATCCAGAGCTCTTGACCATATGGCACCTTCTTGTCAAGATTCCGTACTAGCACCCTACGATCCTGCAAGTGCAACATCATTCCAGTATGTAAAATGCAAAACTGAATACCAGGCACTAAAGGTGATAACAGAGATAATGTCCAAAGCAACAGAAAGCCCCCTTGGAATGAGATCGTATTAAATATCTTCTGTTGGGGAATTTTTGAAGGTTAAGGAACACATGGTGTCCTGCCTTAAGGCTATGAATATATTCATGGGTGATTAAAGTATCTTTCTTGATAGTACTTTTCACAAATTTTATTTGCGGGATTACTTTCCAGAAAATTGGTATGCTGACACACTCAGATTTCGTATGGTGATTGAGCGGAACATTTCAATTCCAAATTCAAGGACTTACAGAGCAGAAGAAATGTACCCAGGAATCAAGAATCACAATAGTATGCAAGATGTCTTCTTCAACAATAAATATTTACCAATAAAAAGCTTCTAACATATATATGCAATTAACAGAGCACAAGAGTGATTAACATAATTAACCAACACAAAATCAATGAGGTTTTGTATGGCGAGTTAATGATTTGCTAAATGGTTTTAGGTTATAGCATCATATTTAACAAATGATACTATGCGTACAATTCGTCGTTGGGAAATCTGCAGTAGCGCAGGTGCGCTTCGCGCATGCCTATCTTCACCATCCATTTGTCTCAAATCTAGATCTTTGATTTTTCTTGTGTGTCACTCTCTCTCCTACAGGCAGATGATCCAAAATTTTGAGGAATCTTTCTCAGAAAAGACAAAACTCTCTCCTCAAAAGAGAATTTTTTCTCTCTCACGGACTGCATGATCCACTCTAATGCATGGTTGCTAGTTTAGTGTAGAGAGGGTGCGCACAGCGCACGTGCTCCAAAAAAAGAACAATCTCTTCGCCGTTTTCTGTTTTCAAAGTTCATAAAAAACAAGGGAGTGAAAGATAATAGTAGAAAAATTAACGACATCTTGAGTAAGCTGAGAATATTCTTTTTATAAAAAAATAAAAAAAACATAGGATGGTATCACATGATTAGTGTCCCCTGGATTAGGAAGCATGCAGTGGGCTTCATGAAAACACAGATAAACACATACCATGGCCACCGTTTAGAGAAGTCTGTCCCAGAATTATTTGAGCACTATATCCATTTGAGTTCTACAACATACAAAATGTGTAAATGATAAAGTTGCACATGTTCTTGAGCTCCTAAATGCTAAATTCCATATTTTCATGCTTTTAGTCTGAATGGAGTCACATGACATTCAGGAAACATATTGTAAGCCAGTATGTGCACATCTTGCAAGACTCATGTAATTCTAGCATCCGCACCCCCAAACCTAGACTCCCAACCCGCACCCCTCCCAACCCCAAACCCTAGACGCTTTCCGCCGCCGCGGCTTTGCCCGGTGGCGCCGGCGGCGGCGCTGGCCTTCCCTCGTGACGAGGTGGGGACGGCGGCCAGGGAGCTTCTCACGCGCGGTGGCGG
Source organism: Lolium perenne (assembly GCF_019359855.2). Lineage (NCBI taxonomy): Eukaryota > Viridiplantae > Streptophyta > Magnoliopsida > Poales > Poaceae > Lolium > Lolium perenne. The sequence continues at coordinate 14,281,554 of NC_067249.2, forward strand.
CGGCCCTCCCGCCTCCCGGTGCGGCAGCGGTCTGACGAGTATGGAGGGGCGACGGTGGCCCTCCTGCCTCCCGCATGGATGGACGGGGATAGTGGCTAGAGCCTGTGCTGCGGCCTCCCCACCTCCCATCGGCGGCACGCCGGTGGTGGCTGGTGGTGGCGGACAACGCCATTCCCTCCGCCTCTCGCTGGTGAGGGGCGATGATATTGGGATTCTCCCGCGGTACGAGGTCGCCCGGGGCAGCAACCTTGGGTTCGACGGTGGAGGCGGCCTTCTTCTTTGCCGAAGGAGGTCGGCTGGTTGCTGGGGTGGCGGATCACGAGATCCTTCTACCCCGGCGATGAAGATCTAGTTGACGATGAGCTAGCGGCGAAGGGGCCAGCGGTGAATACCGAGCCTTGACTTCGTTCTTGGTGGATGATGGCAGCGGCTATTGGCGTCGTTCCCTTGCGAATGCATCATCTTTGCTGGCCTCTCCGTTTGCTCTCGCTGAGTTGGGGACTCGCGGCTGTCGGTGAAAACCGTGTCAAGATTGGCGGGTGATGGCTGCGTTAAGCGCCGCTTCTTTCTTGAAGGCATCGTCGTTGCAGTCCGCGGGAACTCACTCGTGCTGCTCTAGGGGAAACCCGAGATCCAGCCAGGATCGGACGATGACGGTGCTCCCTGCGTCGTGCTACCTCTTGGGGCATCATTTTTGGAGCAGCGCTTGGATGGAGGTGGTTTTTGGTGGAGTGGTGTGTTGGAGATATGCCCAAGACACAATAATAAAAGTGGTTATTATATATCTTTATGTTTATGATAAATGTTTATATACCATGCTATAATTGTATTAACCGAAACATTGATACATGTGTGATATGTAAACAATAATGAGTCCCTAGTAAGCGTCTTAACTAGCTTGTTGATTAATAGATGATTAGTTTCATAATCATGAACATTGGATGTTATTAATAACAAGGTTATATCATTATATGAATGATGTAATGGACACACCCAATTAAGCGTAGCATAAGATCACGTCATTAAGTTATTTGCTATAAACTTTCGATACATAGTTACCTAGTCCTTTCGACCATGAGATCATGTAAATCACTTATACCGGAAAGGTACTTTGATTACATCAAATGCCACTGCGTAAATGGATGGTTATAAAGGTGGGATTAAGTATCCGGAAAGTATGAGTTGAGGCATATGGATCAACAGTGGGATTTGTCCATCCCGATGACGGATAGATATACTCTGGGCCCTCTCGGTGAAATGTCGTCTAATGTCTTGCAAGCATATGAATAAGTTCATAAGAGACCACATACCACGGTACGAGTAAAGAGTACTTGTCAGGAGACGAGGTTGAACAAGGTACAGAGAGATACCGATGATCAAACCTCGGACAAGTAAAATATCGCGTGACAAAGGGAATTGGTATCGCATGTGAATGGTTCATTCGATCACTAAGTCATCGTTGAATATGTGGGAGCCATTATGGATCTCCAGATCCCGCTATTTGTTATTGGTCGGAGAGAGTTCTCAACCATGTCCACATAGTTCGCGAACCGTAGGGTGACACACTTAAGGTTTGATGTTGTAATAAGTAGAACTTGAATATGGAATGGAGTTCGAAGAATTGTTCGAAGTCTCGGATGGGATCCCGGACATCACGAGGAGTTCCGGAATGGTCCGGAGAATAAGATTCATATATAGGAAGTCATTTTATAAGTTTTAAAATGATCCGGTGAATTTATTTAAGGTTCTAGAAGGTTCTAGAAAAGTCCGGAATAATTCACTTTGGAAGGCGAAGTCCCGGTGGGACTCCACCACCCATGGCCAGCCAACCCTAGAGGGGGGAGTCCAAGGTGGACTCCACCAAGGGGGCCGGCCACCCCCCCTCATGGAAGGGTGGGAATCCCACTTGGGTGGGAGTCCCACCTTGGGTAGGTTTCCCTACAACATGGAAGGTTTTGGGTTGGGGTCTTATTCGAAGACTTGTAGTCCAACACTTGGGGGTTCCACCTATATAATGAGGGGCCAAGGGGAGGGGGCCGGCCACCACAACACCACCACCTTGGCCGCACCCCAAGGAGGCCGGCCACCCCCTCTCCCCGAACCCTAGCCGCCCCACTCCTCCCCCTCTACCGCAACGCTTAGCGAAGCTCCGCCGGAGATCTCCATCGCCACCACCACCACGCCGTCGTGCTGCCGGATTCAAGGAGGAGCTACTACTTCCGCTGCCCGCTGGAACGGGGAGGTGGACGTCGTCTTCATCAACACCGAACGTGTGACCGAGTACGGAGGTGCTGCCCGATTGTGGCACCGTCAAGATCTTCTACGCGCTTTTGAAAGCGGCAAGTGATCGTCTACCGCAGCAACAAGAGCCTCATCTTGTAGGCTTTGAAAATCTTCAAGGGTGAGTCTTGTTCATCCCCTCGTTGCTCCCATCTTCTAGATTGCATCTTGGCTTGGATTGCATTCTCGCGGTAGGAATTTTTTTGTTTTCTATGCTACGAATCCCTACATGGTGTTCATCTACCACGTTGCCGTTGATGATTCTCAGCGGCGTGGAGCTGCCGGGTATCGAAGACGGGCGAGGATTGCTGGACGCGAGCAGGATGGTGGAGTTGTTTGGTGTTATGGTGACATCGACGGCAGGCCTAGCACGGTCAATACGTGGATCACGCTTGGAGATGGGTTCGAGATAGATGGCGGCTGCAAACTCTGCGACGTGTGAAATGTCACACCCTCAGGGTTTTGCTTTTTGGATGATGTGTGTTGGTGTACCGTCAGTGAGTATGGCCTTGTTCATGGTCCCCCCCCCCCCTTCATCGTAGGTATAGCGAGTTGTCGCTAGGGAGGAGGCTTCGAGATTGATCTTTGTATTCCCCTTGTAAGGCATTGCGAATAATTTAATAAAGAAGAAAACTGTGTGCATCCTTTGAATGCAGAGGCTGGGGCTATGCTCCTTGATCAAAAGAAATGTAATTCTAGCATCCGAACATCCAGGTTTAGGCCTCCTATTATCATTAGGCCTCAATCAACTCTAAAATGCTAGTACGGAGATGGGTGGGGATGGAGCTATGGAAGCGGAGCATTTTGGTGGGGTTGACGGTGTGGCGCCAATCTTCGGTGGGTCGTCAGGGTCAAGCGAATTGGTTCAAATGGCAGGATCAAGCAATCTTTTGGAAAACCAGTTCACTCATCCGCAACCAAACAAAATATGTCGTAGATCCTAGGCTTGGAAATGTGAGAATTTGAATAAAGTAACTCTCGGAAACTCTTATCAGACGAGAGAGATTCGATCCATCTCCTCCCTTTTCTTTAAACCAAGAGCTATTCCGCTCTTTTCTTTTTTATACTCAACTCCATATAAATCTAATGCCGTAGGTTTCCGTGCGTAGTTTCTCGCAGAAAGCTGGAATCTCTACTATTCAAAAATCATGAAGAAAGTTCAAAAGCGATGTTTCTCGCAGACAGTTGGGATCTCTACCGTTCGATGACTCCTCTAGTTTTTTTTTCCCGTTTTAGAACCTTATGATGAATCCTCTTGTTGGCCGTGATGGGTGTACCTTCCGTTAGAGATTATAAGCCCCCTCAAAATTTGATCCCAAATTTAACTATGAATTTAACATATCAATACCAATTATATGTTACATAAAATATACCATTGGATTCCTATTTGAAAGAAATTTCTAACGATATATTCTTTTGTAACAAATACATTATATTTTATGATTAAAGGCGTGCGGGCTGAAATTTCGGGCACCTAGCGGAGACATCCGACAAGTGAAGACGCGCGTATTCTGCCTCAATTTTGATTCTGATCGTTTCCTAATCTGACTCAACTTTGCTTCCTGCCTTCTTCCCATATATAAATAAGTTGATAAATTGCACGTAGCAGAAGAACAGACAGCGAATCGATCGGTCTACACGCACGCGTAGATACATACAGATCAATCGCGTCCTCGTACCTAGGGACACACCATGGCTTCACGGAAACGCCGACGAGAAAACGCATCTGTGCCGGAGACTCCAATAGCCTGGACGCTGCCGGCAGATCTCCTGCTGGAGATCATCTCGCGCTCGGAACCACGCGCCCTTATCCGCAGCGCCGCCACCTCCAAGCTCCTCCGTCGTGAAATCCTCAGCCCGTCTTTCATCCGCCAAGTCAGCCACCAAGCGGCTCCGTGTGTCCTCGCCCATCTCACCTATAAAAACAAGCACGTCGTCCTTGTCCACCCAGTTACCCACGTTGCCGCATCGTTCTGCGACGACATTCTCTCTCCCTTCTTGTCGCGTCACTCCGTCGGCCTCTTTGACCAATATAGCATCGTAGTGTCCCGACGAGGCCTCATCCTCCTCCGGCGCCGAACCATCAAATACCCACCGGAGTTCGACGACACCAGTTGCTCCGACCTTTGCGTGTATGATCCTATGAGTGGCGTCCAGACATTCTATTCCGAACCGCCGGGGATCAGCTCTTGTTGTGCGTACGTCCTGCTCACTGCCGCCGACGGCATAAAGTGCTCCATCCTTTTGGTCGCGATCGATCACTACGGATCGAGCCTGAAAGTTCAGACTGCATCATCATGTGGCACCTGGAGTCCTGTTACTGGGTGCGACAATCACCTCCCATGGTGGTCGATCAAGACACGCAGCGACCCCGCAGTCCTCAACGGTGGCATCATTCACTGGATGGATAATTCTTGCAAGGAAATCCTAAGCTACGACGCAAGCACAGGGAAGACGGGCAGCGTGGAGCTACCGTCCACCAACGGAAACGTCTACCAGCACCACTTGGCGACGTCTTCAGATGGGAAAATGCTGAAGTTGCTCGCCATTGAAAGGTTTATCATGTCTGTGTGGCTACAGCTCCCGGTCTCAACAGCAGGTGGTAGTGGTTGGTCGCTGGAAGCTGTGATCAACATGGAGGAAAAACTGCGGTCGCTGGACCCTGCTATCATCGATAGCCAAAAACCTATCAAGTTCAAGGGCTTCGGGAAGAGGAGCGGCGAAGTGGTGCTTCTACGGGTATGTGTGGATGGTTATATCGATACAGTCATCGTCTTTGACTTGGAGACGATGGAGATGCGCAAGCAAAACAGGGGATGCTCATTGTTGGAAATTGACCTACCGTCTCGGCTAGAAACTATGAATTTTTTTTTCGTAATTAGCTATAAGTAAATAGGATAGGAAACAACCGAATTTTAAAAACCTAGATGGTTCATGTCTACGTGGTATTTCATATGTCATTTTGCAAGTAATGTCTATTTTTTTTAAATATCTATATCTATGGAGATATTGTGTACACATTATCCAAAATATTTGTCTCATCTTATCTATAATATCTAAGTAGGAGCAACCCTCTAAGTTAATTTCTCTCAACATGCTACCTCACCAGCATGCCAACTCAGCGAAAAAAAATGTTACCCTGGTCTATTCAGCTCCTTGCAAGTTTGATCCAGTGACGCATGAGAAATCCCCTCACACCGATGGGTTTTGTCTACTCCCATTCCGATCCTGGTTGACTCCATTAACAACTTTTAATCTCTCCATAATCACCAACCTCTCACAATCAGTGTGGCTGTAACGATTGACATGGAGAAGAAGTTGCGGTCGCTAGACCCTGCCATCATCAAGGCTGGTCAGATTTGGTGTACCGAGCCCAAGTGGTTCGTCGAGGGGAGCGAAACGGTGGAGATGCGTATACATCAGCATGGGTCGAATGCAAGCCGTGGTGTTGTGTTCATCGTTATTGACATAGAGACCAAGGAGATGCACGTGCATCAAAATTCAACCCCTTCATCCTTCGTACTCTTGGAGGTCGATTTGTCATCTCAGCTACGTGCCATGAAACTTTTTTCATAGCTATCTTACAGATTTTGATAAAAGGAATATATTAATATCAAGAAATATCAATTACACCTAGCCTCTCCAACAATATAATATCAAAATAGACATCAAGGATGCACACAACAACAAAAAAATGAAAGAAAAAAATAAAATTCCCGCCAAACTGATCAGCCAAGCAACATGAAGTACCACCACCAATGGCCACACCAGGGCTTCCAAAAAGGTTCTCCAAGAACGACACCTCGAAGAAGAAAACAGTGTCATCCTAAAGAAAGTTTGGATAAACTCCAGACAATGCCTTAAACAAGGAGATCGGATATAGATCCGCCATTGCGCAGGTATAACCAGTGAAGGTCAGACCTAGGGTTTTCACCCCGGAAACCGAAACTTGGTGTCCAAAGAACACCATCAAGAATGAAGCCCCCCTGTGTTGCCGCCCCCGCTTACCTAGCATGTTGCAAAACACCGATCATCCGGTTGACAATCTTCACCACATCTCAAATCTCACTGATGTCATCCCTTGAAATCTCAAACTCCACATGAACTATGCAACCATCTTGATATTCCCATCATTGTTAGTACCACGGTAATCGCAGCAAAATATGCCAAGGTAGACGTACCGGATGGTACCGACAAAAGTAGGTCCTCGAGATGTGCCTCCTCGAAACCACACAGGCAGATTCACCCATCGTGTGGAGAGGTACTCAACTTAAGCCAATCAATCCTCCGGTGAAGCCAGCTAGAAGACCACCTGCTCCAGGTGAAGAGGATCACCTGTACTCAGCGCACTCGCTGTTGGCCGTCATGAGCGACCGCTTACAATTGCACGGCTTCGCCACGTGGACAACGTCAATCTCTGGGGTGTATTCGGTGTTGATCCAGAGTGACGTTAGCAGTGATGTCATTAGTTTCACTTTTTGTCACAATGTTTTTCATGTATCACTTTAGTTTCATAAAATTTTCACTTGTGTTTCAATTATAAATTTTATATTAGATAAATGTCAAAAAGCTCACCAATCTCAAAGCAGGGAGTGGACGCTAGATGTGGCACCGGTAGGTACCTTCGCCGGTAAAATCGCTGTGTTCCGGAGCTAGGACAATAATCTTGTGTAGTCAGCTTAAAAAAATACATGTATTCATATGATAGTGGGCGGGCTTTCTATTTAATTAGAGATAGAAGATTTGCAGCCCCTACCGTATGTTTTGCTCCATGTTTTTCTTTTTATTAAGATGGTTTTACTCGATAAAATAATTCGCACAATGTGCGCTTAGGTTAATCGAGTTCGTAAGGAACTGTCCGAATAGAAAGAAGAACCAATTGTGCAACAGGGTTTAAGTTAGGGTGTCAGGGTGGAATCCCGGTGAAATTAATCTCACTTTTAGTCTATTTTGTCTTTGTAGTTTAAAATTTTGTGTCAAAATTTACAATAAAAAACAAAATGTATTACAAATGGCCGGGACTTAGGTGGGATCCCATTTGACACCCTGGTTTAATTCGTGTTGGGCTAGCTTTTTTTTTTTGAAATCATATAAATTAGGTCGGCAAGCCCGCCTCATTAATAACCTTCCAGTCCCTTACGGTGCCTGTAACATCCCAAAAATTCAAAATAAAATAAATGAATTTCCCTAGTTCCAAATTTTGGAACCAACAAAAACTTTTATTAAATTAAGTGTGATACATAGTGATCTTGCTTAATTCTTATGCTATTGCCATGATTGCTTGTTATTAGTATTTGAAATAACCTTAAACCCTAAACCTCACCCCTCTTTTCACCATCCTAGTTAAAATAAAATAAAAGGAAATTAAATAAGAAAAAGGCATATGTGCCTATGGCTATAATTATAAATCCTTACCCTAAGCTCTGCTACTTGTTTAGAGATTTGGAAAACCATCACACACCTTACCTAGTACTTATCAAACCAAATCCAAGTTGTTTCCAAAGAAATTAAAAAGAAACTAAAAATGCCATAGAGGCATATGAGAGTAAAATAGCAAATTTGTGAATTTGAGATCCTTGACCCTAAGACTTGTTGTGAATGGTTGGATCACTTCCATATACCATTTCAACACTCAACAACACCATTTGGGCCAATCCAAGTCAAATTAAAATTCAAATGCAACATATGCATAGAGGCATATGTGGCACATAGCCATTTCACCAAATTTTGCCCTATGACTTTAAACCTTGACCAAATGATGTGAAACCATCTCTCAACCTAATATAACACTAAATTGACCCTAACACATGTCCAAGTAAAGCAAGATCAACAATTTACAAGTTTAATGAAATTTGACACATCATCTCTTATGTGTTATGGCCATTTTTGCAAATCTTTGAGCAAGACCATTTGAATTGGTTTCAATGGTCTTAAAATGTTTCTAAACTAATAAGAATCACTTTAGAGTCAATAAAAGTCAAATCAAATGGAGAGAATTCAAATGGTGAGATAATTCCATTTTTTACTCACATACACTAAGACCAATTTTGCAAATCCTCACCAAAGGCCACCATTGCTTGATCTATTATTTGTAAAACTCTTATATATGATAAAAAAACACAATTGCATCAAATAAACCAAAATCAAATCAAAGCAAAACTCCAAACTATCACACATATGATAATGGTCATACGTCACATTTATAATTTCTTCCCCACTTTGCACCCACCTATCTTTTGTTTCTGCAACCAAACTTGGTCAACCATTGCCATGTCATCCAAGACCAAGTCAAGGTGAACAACTTTCATGTTGACCACACCTGCTAATGTTGACCAGGTTGACCAGTAGAGATTTGACAAGTGGAGACTTTGAATTATGAGAAGATCATACCAATTTTGAATTCTTGCAAACCTTCACCAAAATGGACACCACCACCACCATTCCATTACATTAATTATATAAGTGAGCTCGACCAAAAAGAATTGCAAATTTCCAATAAAAATTTCATGCGGCCATTTCATCATACACCTTGCAGGCACAATTCTGAAAATGCACTACACACTATTATCCTCTGGTTCTTAGCCTAAACCCCTTTCCAATAGTGATCATCAACCTACTGGTACCCTCTCTGCACCAAAGCAAGCCTTGCACTGATGATTAAAGGGGAGACATGATCACAAGAACACCCATGCCGGCCATGAGAGACCTCACCATGCCACCCTACCTCAACACCTCTCTCTGGGCCATCCAACCTTGTCAAATAGACTCACCAGGAGGTACTGAGCATGCTAGACACGATGCCAATCCAAATCATGCACGACAAAACCCTAGACCCCGCGTGATCACCACGCCCAGGCCACGTCAGTGCGTGCACCGGCACCATTCTGGACGCTGCAGTACATCTCCTCGCCTGGACGCTCCCGTCCTTCTCTTCCTCTCCCACTTGGCATGCGTGATCACCACACCCCCAGCTACCTCCTAGACATCCTCGATAGCTCGCGGAAGCACTGACACCGTCACAATGATCCGAGACCTGCCATCGTCCTCCCCTCGCTGCCCCTTCACGCGCATCGTCCTCGCCATGATCGCAGCTACCTAGCGCACCCCCTAGCTTGCCCCTTCGCGCCCTGAAGCGCCCTCGCCGTCGATAACCTCTCACAGCACCCGCCGGTCACCACCTCACCTATAAATAGAGGCCATTTCAGCCCCCATTCTCCACAACAAACTTGCTCGCCTCCCTTCACTTGATCCCCTCAAACGCTCGCCCGTCCACATTGTGCAGTAGCCCGTCCCAATTTCACCGAAGTCTGCCGCGACGGTAGCTCGACGACGCCGTCGATTGCGACCACCTCAGCTCCTACTGCAACCCTCCCTCGAACCGCCATCGTCTCCAACGCCGATTGCCCGCCTCGCCGATCTCGCCGGACGCCGGTAAGCTCCCCAGCGCTACCTCGCTGCCGCCGGTAGGGTTGGCTCTCCGGCGAGCCGTGTCGAGGAAGGTGGCGACCCAGAGCCGTCCGATCTTCTTTAAATCCAACGCACCGCATCATCCTGTACCGCTTCGGCGTTATAACGCGCTGACGCCTGGGCCCCAGCTTGTCAGGCGGCCCACTCACACTGGCTGTGCTGCTGGGCCGTGCCTCGCCGTTTGAAACCGTTTGGGCCCGTAGGCTTTTCCCGCGCGGCCCATCATTTCAAATCTCGTTTAATTGTTTCATCCAAATTTCAAATACTGGTGCCCCATTCAAAAATGAATAAATCTCAAACTACTGCACCCTTTTGGACAAAGTTTATATTATTAGAAAGCCTAAGAAATTATCTAGCTAACCTCACTGGATTCAACCCCATATGTTATGCAGTTTTTGAATAGCAAAAATAACAAAACAGATACTTTTTAGTATTCAAATAAATCTTAAAAATCAACCATTTTGAATTTTGAAGTGAATCCAATTGCAATAATTCACATTTAGCAAACCCTAATTTATTATGTAAAAATATGATATATGTTCTGTACATGATCATGGACTAGATCAAAATAATGGCTATGGAGCCATTTCTAGTCCATTTAACACATACACACAAACTTAATTAAATAGTATGAGAGCTCCTCTCTCATTTAAATTGTGATCCTAAGTAATTCAAATAGAGGTACTGACCTTGGTCTAATAAGCCTCATGCTTGGTTACTTAGAGACATTAAATTATTTCCATGTTAGTTTTAAATTGTATGAGGTGTAGCACCTCATTTAAATTATTACTCCCTCATAATAGATATGAAATGTTGACCTTGGTCAACTTATATATCATACCTTATTATTATGTGTGGAGATTAAAGCTTGATAGGATTTAATGAGAGGAAATTATTTTCTCCAAAGACTTAAATAACAAATCAAATAAATACTTATAATAAGAGGCAATTATTTTCTCTTAAACAAGAACAAACCAAGTAATTCACCATACCATGCTTGAAGTGATGTTAGGATTAGTTGTGTGAACCCTTTGGTGTGTTTTAGTCTAGCATGTAAGTATTGTTTGGTGATTGTGTACCTCGTATTCATTTATAGACGCTAGTACCGGAGACTATCAAGAGGA